>NW_025335606.1:10035837-10045051 GCF_004798865.1 Varanus komodoensis
GGCAAATAGGGAAGAAGGCGTTCCTTTAGGTTTCCTGGTCCCAAGCCATTTAGGGCTTTATAGGTAATAACCAGCACCTTGAATTGAGCCCAGACTTCGATGGGAAGCCAGTGAAGCTGGTAGAGGACTGGGGTTATGTGAGAATAACATCCAGTCCCCGACAGCATCCCGGCAGCTCTATTTTGAACCATCTGAAGTATCCAGACTGTCTTCAAGGGCAGCCCCATGTAAAGCGCGTTACAGAAGTCCAACCAGGAAGTAACCAATGCATGTGTTACTGTTGCTAGGCAATCTTCCTCCAGGTAGGGACGCAGCTGATAGATTAGCCGAAGCTGAAGGAAAGTGATCCTCGCCACCGCTGTCATTTTGGCTTCCAAGGATAGCTCCGGGTCGAGGACCACTCCCAAGCTGCGGACCTTGTCCTTTAGAGGGAGTGCAACCCCGTCCAGGGCAAGGCCCAAGTCACCTACCCAGGAGCTCGAATCACCAACCAACAGAACCTCCGTTTTATCTGGATTGAGCTTCAGTTTATTGGCCCTCATCCAGCCCATTACCTCGACCAGGCACTGGTTCAGTACAGCCACTGCTTCACCTGGATTAGTTGAAAAAGAGAGGTAGAGCTGGGTGTCATCAGCATACATAAGGAGCGTAACCTCCTGATGACTTCTCCCAGCGGTTTCATGTAGATATTAAATAGCAAGGGGGACAAAATGGAACCCTGTGGTACTCCATGGCATAGTTGCCATGGCACAGAGCCAAAGTCCCCCAGCACCACCTTCTGGAATTGGCCTTCAAGGTAGGAGCGGAACCACTGCCAAGCAGTGCCTCCTACTCCCAACCCCGCCAGCCTATCCAGGAGGATACCATGGTTGACGGTATCGAAAGCCGCTGAGGTCCAGGAGAACCGACAGGGATGCATTTCCCCCGTCTCTCTCCCTGCACAGGTCATCATACAGGGCGACCAAGGCAGATTCAGTACCGTACCCGGGTCTGAAGCCAGACTGTAATGGGTCCAGATAATCAGTTTCATCCAAGAGTACCTGGAGTTGTCTCACCACCACCCGTTCCAACACCTTGCCCAAAAACGGGATGTTGGCCACCGGTCTATAATTGGCGGCCATCTCTGGATCCAGAGATGCCTTTTTTAGGACAGGCCTGATTACCGCCTCCTTTAAAGGAGCGGGCACCCGGCCGTCCCTCAGAGAGGCATTAATAACCTCCAGGATCCAGTAACCAATCCTGTGTTTGGCTTTGGTCAGCAGCCACGAAGGGCAAGGG
Source organism: Varanus komodoensis (assembly GCF_004798865.1). Taxonomy (NCBI): domain Eukaryota; kingdom Metazoa; phylum Chordata; class Lepidosauria; order Squamata; family Varanidae; genus Varanus; species Varanus komodoensis. The sequence goes on from NW_025335606.1 coordinate 10,037,116, forward strand.
TCGAGTAAACAGGTGGTAGGACGTACTTGTCCAAGCACCTTGTCCACATCATCAGGCTGCATTAACTGAAATTCATCATCCATCCATCCATCCATCCATCCATTTATTTAGGGAACTTCTATGCCGCCCCATTCGCCGAAGCCCCAGGGCGGCTCACAATCATAAATAACTAACAAATATAAAACAATATAATTTAACAGTATAAATTAAGTCGCCCTGGCCAAAGAATAAAATGAATATATAATATTAACAATTAAAATAACGTTTGAATAAAAAGGTCTTGGCCTGGCGCTGAAAAACAAATAACGATGGCACCAGGCGGACCTCTCTGGGGAGTGCATTCCATAGATTGGGCGCCACTGCAGAGAAAGGCCTCCTCCGAGTACCTACCCTCCTAATTTCCTTCACAGAGGGTTCCTGGAGAAGGGCCTCTCCCGCTGATCTCAAGGGGCGGGCGGGCATATATGGAATATATATTTATTGGGATGTACTCCCATTTTGATAACAAGATTACAGCATTAACTTCCCTGTTGATGCCTAGGAATTTCAGCTCTGCCTTCAATCTTTTTTTAAAATAAGTTTTATTATTATTATCTACAAAAAAACTAAAAACATCAAAGACATCAGACCTACTGGGTCAGCCCCCTATTTTTTTTTAATAACAATCCATAGACATATTCAAATCTATGCAAAGTCCTGTTTCTCTAGCCCATAATAAAAAGAGTACCAGGTTTGATAGTAATATGTGTCTTCTTTCTCCTTCAGAGACAAAGTCAGCCTGTCCATTTCAGTGCAATCCAGGATCTTTTTTAAAATCAGTTCATCAGTAGGTGGTTCTTCACTTCTCCAGTGCTGGGCAAATACAATCCTTGCCACAGTAATTGCATGTAGAATCAGATATGTTGCTTGTTTGTCAATATCATGATATATGATATTGAGCTCTGCCTTCAATCTTAAAACTGCATGGAGTGATAATGAGAACTTCTTGATCCTTGAAAGAAGAGAATGAAAAATGTTGGTCATCTATGTATACACATATATGATTTAAAGCTGTTCAAACATGAACAACCCAGAGCAGCTCTTTTTTGTTACCAAATGATACAGTTTGTGTAAAAATGTAATTTAAATATGCTTTGTATCTTGCGAAATCCCTTATTTTAATTGCTTGTATTCAAAATGCATACTAATAAACAAGCAGTCCCACCACATATGTCTAAAGTCCATCTTATCTATTCCAGATTTCTAAGAGCAAGTTTTGTATTGTCTTTAGCTTTCCTTTGGTATAGTACCATTCATTAAGGTATTTTGTAATGGTTTATTTAATGTTATATGCAGGCAGCTGGACCAGAAACAAATACAATTACAAGTAACATTCAGTAAATGCCTTCTAAACAGCTTTTTCATTTTGCTTTCAATTGACTTCCCACATGTCTGTGTGTAAACAATTTTTTCTATTGTATAGCATATGGGTCTTATGTGTTCTTGTCTTGGCAACCTGAAGGCAAGTATAAAACTCTTACCAGCTGTCTACAGGCACACATTTGTGCCTGTGGTAATGGGTGTGGCACATTGCTTGCATGGAATAATTTTATTCTTCGGGCACATGTGTAACTGCAGCACAATCCCATACATGTGTATTCAGAAGTAAGTCCTGGTGAGCTCAATGAGACCTGCTTCCAGCTAAGTGTGTATAGTATTGTAACTTTAGTGTGCTTAGTGCAAATGTTAGAACTTTTCAGGTGAGTGGTTGTTGTTTTGCTTAATTTTGGAAAGTGAAGATTATGCAAAATCACTTCTTGCTTTCCAGCTTTGGAGAACCGTAAATGGCAGGCGCTTCTTGGTTCAGTTGGTCCACATTTGAGAAGAAAGATTGCTTATGAGCCAGATAAGCTCAGTCTTACAACGGATGATCTTCTCGCCTTCCCTCCTGATGGTTCTGTATCTTTTACCCGCACTGCTGCCTTAAGGCCAGCAGCTCGGAGTAACAACACAACCAGGAAGTCACTGACTGCATCCTATGTTCCTCGTTGGACTTCATCATTTGGCAATAAAGAAGAATTGCACCTTCCAGACCATGCTGCCATTTCCTCCTCATCCAAGTACACTAGAAGAACAGTGTGCACACAAGATTCATTTCACAATTCTGGTCTTTCTGTAAAAGACCAGGTCACTGAACAAGAGGACCTGGGATCTGTTTTTCATAAGAACTATCCAAGGTGGCTTACAAGCCAGAAATCTGACTTGAGCATTTCAGGAATAAGTAGCATTCCTGATTTCAAGTATCCAGTGTGGCTGACAAACCATGGACTCTTGTCAGGTTCAAGTACTGTTGGTTCTACCCAGGCATCAGCTGGGGATAGTGCTGCTTCCTCTTTCCAAGGAAGCAGTGTGCTGATAGGGGGTCAAAATGTACATAGATCAAACACCTTTGGATCTTCTGGATATACTGGTGTGTTGGACCTGCAACATGAGCATAATGCTCAGGCAAATTGCCAGTATGATATTCCAAAGGTCTGCTTAGCCTCTGAGGGTTTGAGAGAGCAGAAGCATCTATTTAGAGGTAATTGCTAGTGACGTTTCAGTTGGTTGTCTATGCGTCTCTGGTATGTGAAAAGATAATGGATCCTTATAGCATGTTTCTTATAAGAAAACTACTTTCTGCCCCTGTTACGCCTAGAATGCCCTTTATTCACGCATAACGCCACATCCCTTCAGTGGCCACACCACTGCAGTACACACACAAATACACACACTGTGTGTGTCTTTATCATGCCAGCAGAAGGGACAGTGATGATCAGAGGAGGGAGGGGGAAGATCCATACAACTCTGATCTACTATTTTGGAACTGAAGGAGCAGCCAGGCTTGTCCTACCTGACAGCAATGTATATTTTAGTAGCAGTAACTAGATGTACTTCTGGTTCCGTTTCAATGGCAAAGTAATTTAATTCTGTAGTCTTCTGTATGTCTACTCAGAAGCAATCCACACTGAATTGAATGCAGATTATTTTCAGATAAGTAGATTGCAGCCTGAGTTAACCAAATAGCTCAGATGAAGTTTGAAGCCTGACATTTCTGTGCAGAGGTGGGATGGGTACAAATTAAGAGCTGTTGTGCTGCTAATTACTGCTGTTCCAAATGGTGAATGTATGTATATGGACTTGAACTTTTCACAGAAATAATGGCGGCCTAGTGGACCTCTTATTTCATGATGTTTTGGTCCGGCTGTTGTTTTTTTTTCCTTTGTGTTCCTTCTCTATCTGCTATCTACTACAAATGGCTCATGCATTTGATAAAGTTAGCTCTAGTCCACAAAAAAACCTATGCCACAGTAAAATCATTAAAGTGCTGCAGTGTTGTTTGTTTTTAGGCAAACAAAACTCTTTAGACTGGTGTTTCCAAGTTTAAATACAAGAAAATGGGGTTGTAACTTCAGATATTCTTATTTCAAATGATTTGTAGTTTGCTGGAATGTGTTAAAAATGACTTGTTTTTGATCATGACATAAATTATTTTAGATGATGACAAGGTACTGCTTCCAAAGGTGAGGAAAGCTCTTGACTCTTCTGTTGAGGAATTAACCAGTGTCCTAAAAAATGATAGCAGCCCTTGTACAGTGGATGTCCTAGAAGCAGAAAGATCATGGGATAACGTTCCAGTTGGCTTGTGAGTAAAAGATCCGTATTGCTTGGATATGAAACCAGCAGTAGGGATTTCTGTGTTTAGTGCAGAATATCACCATGACTGCACCATTTTTGTTTTTACCACAAACCTCCAATCTCCCTGAACTTGAACAAACAATAGTGACACTTTTCTCCAATTAGATGTATGTATATGCTCTCCTTACATTTTGAGAAAATATGCATCATATGAAGGCCATACTCTTCTTTCATTCTTGTTTCCCATCATCTAGTACCAAGAGACGTGATCAGTAGACATAGATGGCATTCTACGTCACGGATTTATCTAATAGACTTTTCTGGCCTTCTAAATTAGTGGGCATCACCATGCCTTGTGGTATTTGGCCTGAGTTGAATTTCCTACTATTTAGCTTCATTACTTGACTCCAGGTTCTAGTATTCTGAGAGAACAGTCACCATATTCTGTTCAGACATAAAGATAAGCAGCAGCCAAAGTAAGGATTTTGTAATTATTGCATTCCATTTATACGCACCATTTTTCTTGCACGGAACCCAAGGTGGCTTCTTCTCCACTTCTCCACTTGATCCTCATGAGAACTATCTTTGAGGTACATTTGGCAGAAGGCTCAGAGTCACCCAGTAAACTTTATTACTGAGTGGGGACTTGAACCCAGATCTCTGGAGTTCCAGTCTAATATTCTAGCCACTATGCCGCACTAGAATCCTAAATCAACAACAAACCATGGCTCCCACTTTGGGCTTGTTGTTTGAGGTTGTTTTGAACATTCCACAACTGGAATAAGCAGGTCTGGGGTTATTTTTGAGAAAAACAACTATTCCTTATTAAATTCCAAATGCTTATCTGCAGGAAATCACCAGTACCTGTGCGTTGCATGGAGGAGGAGGAGGAGGAGGAAGAAGAGAACTCTCTGCAAAGCCCCAAAGCAAGCATTGTTAATGAATATTTGGAAGATTGTTTACTGAATGGCAGATCAGTAAGTTAAAAGTAAAGCTTTAGAGCAATGGTTTTGAATGGCTTGTAAGGAACCCTGGAACTCCACTTTGAGTCAGGGAATATTAAGGATGTTCTAGGGCAAGGATCCCCAATATAATGCCTACACATTTTTCCAATGGTGCCTCTGAAGAGTTTTCCAATGTGGGGCCCATGGGTTCCATTTTTTAAAAAAGATTCCTCTTTGATATGTGTAAACAATGTCTAGGAAAGGCATACAGCTTCTTAGCAATTCCACATTGCCTTCAACAAAAGCAGAACAGATTTCCAAATACATATCTATTTGAAGGTGGTGCTAATAAACCACCTATTCATAGATGAAAAGCACTATTGGGTGCTCTGCCATCATGATATAGGAGGTGAATGTTTATCCTTCCAATTTTGTAATACCCGTCTTTTGTCAAAAGGGTGCAGAGAATCCATTTCTTCTTCCATTTGTTAACTGTCACAAAACAGATAATTTAAAAGTTTGCGCCCATGAATATTGAAAAGTGTTCCTGTACAAAATTTATTTGTATAATAACCTCCTCCCAAAAGAAGCAACTACTGGACAGAATGCCAGAATGCATCTCTGAAAGCAGCATTAGCTGTATTGCACTGCCAGCAATTAGCAGAGTTAGACGCTCCCTTATTAAAGAGACATTGCAGAGTCCAGTGGGCATAAAACAGAAGGGTAGATATTGGATGGATTTTTTTCTGATGTCTAAGTGTAAATGTACAAATGTTTGTAGTGTAACTGTCTACTGGCTCTCTGTTTCCATGTCAGCACACAACACTAAAATAGACCCACACCTTTCCTGGTGCATAAACCTAATAGCGCTTTTGAATACTCTTTATGTATAGGTGGGGCTAAAGGTGGAATATCCACTTCTAGCTCACATTTGTTGGCATTCATTTGCAAGCAGAACTTTTTCGGCTGTCACATTAAGGCCCGTCTCCTTTGATTGCGATGTCTTTCTTTGGTTCCAGGAGAGTACATTTTCTGGAGGGAATCACCATGGGCCAGTGGAAGCTTTGAAGCTGATGCTATTTAATCTTCAAGCAGTTCAGCACAGCTTTAACCAGAACAAAACTACTGGACAAAAGGAGGAGTTTAAAAAAGTGAGCAATTCCATTCTGAATGAGGCTCCCCTTGGTGTTTAATGATTTTCTGTTCTTTTTTCCTACTCCATGCTTGAAACAGCTTATTGAAAAAGTGACTTCTAACAATGTGGGCATAGGTACCTTTAAATGTAAAGTGCTTCAAAATAATGAAAGTATTATGTGCATAAATACTGAGGGAACAAAACTCTTTGAAGACTGGTGGTTCTATTTAAATTGAGGTGGAAAGCTGTAAGGGAAGACTTGATCTCCTTGCCAATTGACAAGGATTCTAAAGCACTCAGTATGCGAAAAATGCTGTACAAAATGGTTTAACAAGTAAGTGTTTACAGACTGTACAAAACCCCCCATTGTTGTGGCTGTGAACATGATCCTGGGCAGTTCAGATAGTGAAAAACTGTTAGCTGTCTCTTGTCTGCCAACATCCCTATTAACATGTATATGCATAACGGCTGCACTGCACTTGCACTATTTCAGTTATCTATGCAACACCTCCCTATATGGGTCAGTAGTGCTGTCCTCGTGAAGAACCTTCAGAAGCCCTATATGTCCTGACCTTCTAAATTTAGGTAGAAGGGGAAGCAAAGGCATGGATAAACCATGCAAAAAGCATGTGCTGTTTCAGTTACAAAGTGCTTAAGCTTTGTTGCAAAAGGGCGCAGGGGTTGTGCTAAAGGCTTAACAGAAAAGGTGAGTATAAGAAGGTCTTTGAAGGAAGTAAGAAAGATGGCACACAAAACAGGTGTTTTGTGACACAGGTTCCGAGCACAAGAGGTAGCAGGGGAGGTGAAGTCATTGAAGGGAGCAGGAGAGCTTCAGACAGCTGTTATCCTCTTATTACAGATGTAAGGCCAAGGGACTACTGAATTACCTAAAGCACCTGATAACTCTGTGCCAAGGTAAAATGTGAAAAACCAAAGGCAAAGACAGTTGGCACACTAACACTTCAGAGCAGCACATTATTATGCAAAGATGATCCAGTATGTATGTCAATAAGTAGTCTTCCTTCAGGCTAAAGGTCTTCATATGTCTTACTCTGGTGCACTAGAGTAAGAAATAACTCGCACATAATAAATGGCTATTTTCAAACACCAGTACTAGCTTATTTCCTTCAAATCCCCCTTTTCTCTGAAGACTTTCGGACAAGCCCTGTCTGACTATGCAGGTATCCAGCTTGAAACCAATACACTCCTAATCGTTTTGTTTGTTTCATGTTGCTCTGTCAAAGTGAGGTTTGAACCACAGACTTCATGGCTCACATTCCCTGCTGCATTACACCAATTCTGCAGCTGCAAAGCTGATACTGTATTTTTTTCTTATGATATACCAGCTTTTCTACCTGGTATTGAAAATGGCATGTTTATAATATATCATGGATGTATAATATCTTTTAATGTTATTGTAGATGATCCTAGTATTGTAATTTTTACCAGTTCTAAATTTAAATTTTATATTCTGTATTGTATTTTGTTGTTGTTGTTAGTCGCAAAGTCATGTCTGACCCATCGCAACCCCATGGACAACACTCCTCCAGGCCTTCCTGTCCTCCACTATCTCCCAGAGTCCACCTAAGCTCACACCAACTGCCTCAGTGACTCCATCTAGCCACCTCATCCTCTGCCGTCCCCTTCTTCTTTTGCCATCTATTGTTCCCAGCATTAGGCTCTTCTCCAGGGAGTTCTTCCTTCTCATTAGATTGCCAGAGTATTTGAGTTTCATCTTCAGTATCTGGCCTTCTAAAGAGCAGTCAGGGTTGATCTCCTCTAGGACTGACCAGTTCGATCGCTTTGCGGTCCAAGGTACTCGCAGGAGTCTCCTCCAGCACCACAATTCAAAGGCCTAAATCCTTCGGCACTCAGCCTTCCTTAAGGTCCAGCTTTCACAGCCATACATTGCAACTGGGAAAACCATAGCCTTGACTATATGCACTTTTGTTGGCAGGGTGATGTCTCTGCTTTTTAGTATGCTGTCTAGATTTGCCATAGCTTTCCTTCTCAGAAGCAAGCGTCTTTTAATTTCTTGGCTGCAGTCCCCATCTGTGGTGATCTTGGAGCCCAGGAAAATAAAATCTGTCACTACCTCCATTTCTTCCCCATCTATTTGCCAGGAAGTGAGAGGACCGGATGCCATGATCTTAATTTTCTTAATGTTGAGTTTCAAGCCAACTTTTGCGCTCTCCTCCTT
>NW_025335606.1:10045151-10241310 GCF_004798865.1 Varanus komodoensis
TAATGTTGAGTTTCAAGCCAACTTTTGCGCTCTCCTCCTTCACCCGCATCAAGAGGCTCTTTAGTTCTTCTTTACTTTCTGCCATGAGAGTGGTATCATCTGCATATCTGAGGTTGTTGATATTTCTCCCAGCAATCTTAATTCCAACTGGTGATTCATCTAGCTCTGCCTTTCTCATGATGTGCTCTGCATATAAGTCAAATAGACAGGGCAACAGTATACAGCCTTGCCGAACTCATTTCTCAATGTTGAACCAATCAGTGGTTCCGTGTCCAGTTCTCACTGTTGCTTCTTGACGTGCATATAGGTTTCTGAAGAGGCAAATAAGATGGTCTGGTACTCCCATCTCTTTAAGAACTTGCCACAATTTGTTGTGATCCACACAATCAAAGGCTTTAGCATAGTCAATGAAGCAGAAGTAGATATTTTTCTGGAACTCCCTAGCTTTCTCCATGATCCAGCGTATGTTGGCAATTTGATCTCTAGTTCCTCTGCCTCTTTGAAATCCTGCCTGTACTTCTGGTAGTTCTCGGTCCACATACTGCTGGAGCCTAGCTTGTAGGATTTTGGGCATAACTTTGCTAGCATGTGAAATGAGTGCAATGGTGCGGTAGTTTGAACATTCCTTGGCATTGCCTTTCTTTGGGATTGGAATGTAAACTGACCTTTTCCAATCCTGTGGCCACTGTTGAGCTTTCCAAATTTGCTGGCATATTGAGTGTAGCACTTTTACTGCATCGTCTTTTAGGATTTTGAATAACTCAGCTGCAATACTGTTGCCTCCACTAGCTTTGTTGTTGCTCAGACCTCCTAAGGCCCATTTGACTTCACATTCCAGGATGTCTGACTCGAGGTTATTGACCACGCCATCGTGGTTATCAGGGATATTAAGCTCTTTGTTGTGTAGTTCTTCTGTGTAATCTTGCCACCTTCTCTTAATCTCTTCTGCCTCTGTTAGGTCCCTGCCATTTGGTTCCTTTATCATGCCCATCTTTGCATGAAATGTTCCCTTCATATCTCCAGTTTTCTTGAAGAGATCTCTGGTCCTTCCTATTCTATTGTTTTCTTCTATTTCTTTGCACTGTTCATTTAAGAAGGCATTCTTTTCTAGCTATTCTCTGGAATTCTGCATTCAATTGTTTGTATCTTTCTCTTTCTGCCTTGCCTTTCGCTTCCCTTCTTTCCTCAGCTATTTGTAAAGCTTCCTCAGACAGCCATTTTGCTTTCTTGCATTTCTTTTTCTTTGGGATGGTTTTAGTTGCTGCCTCTTGTACAATGTTGCGAACCTCCGTCCATAGTTCTTCAGGCACTCTTATCAGATCTAATTCCTTAAATCTATTTGTCACCTCTACTGTATATTCATCAGGGATATGATTTAGGTCATACCTGAGTGGCCTAGTGCTTTTCCCTACTTTCTTCAATTTAAGCCTAAATTTTGCAACCAGAAGCTCATGATCTGAGCCATAGTCAGCTCCTGGTCTAGTTTTTACTGACTATATAGAGCTTCTCCATCTTTGGCTGCAGAGCACATAGTCAATCTGATTTCTGTGTTGACCGTCTGGTGATGCCCATGTGTAGAGTCATCTCTTGGGTTGTTGGAAAAGAGTGTTTGCTATGACCATCGTATTCTCTTGACAAAATTCTACCAGCCTGTGCCCTGCTTCATTTTGTACTCCAAGGCCAAACTTGCCTGTCATTCCAGTTATCTTTCTTCCTTCTTCTTCCTTCTCTTTTCTCCTCCTATACTATTTATTTACTTATTTTATACTGATAATTTTAATTTTATATTATTATGTTTGTAACTCAATGTATTTTTCGTATGTTTGTATTTAATGGTAATTTATTATGTTCTATTGTATTTCAGTGTATTTTATTGTGTTGTAAGCCGCCCCGAGGCTTCGGCAAGGGGCGGTATAGAAATGTCATCATCATCATCATCATCATCATCATCATCTTTTGGCTTCCTAGTTTAGCATTCCAATCCCCCATGATGATAAGGACATCATTTTTGGGTGTTAATTCTAGAAGGTGTTGTAGGCCTTCATAGAACCGGTCAACTTCAGCCTCTTCAGCACCAGTGGTTGGGGCATAGACTTGGACTATTGTGATGTTGAATGGTTTGCCTTGAATTCGAACTGAGATCATTCTGTCATTTTGGAGATTGTATCCCAATACTGCTTTTCCTACTCTTTCATTCACTATGAAGGCCACTCCATTTCTTCTGAGGGATTCTTGCCTGCAGTAGGATATCTGATGGTCATCTGAATTAAATTCACCCATTCCTGTCCATTTTAGTTCACTGATTTCTAAGATGTTGATGTTCAGTCTTGTCATCGCTTGTTTGACCACATCCAGCTTGCCTTGATTCATGGATCTTACATTCCAGGTTCCTATGGAGTATAGATCTTTGCAGCATCGGACTCTCCTTTCACCACCAGATACATCAGCAACTGAGTGTCCTTTCGGCTTTGACCCAGTCGCTTCATTCTTTCTGGCACTACTAGTACTAGCCCTCTGCTCTTCCCCAGTAGCATATTGGACACCTTCCGACCTGAGGGGCTCATCTTCTGGCATCATATCTTTTTGCCTTTTGGTACTGTCCATGGGGTTTTCATGGCAAGGATACTGGAGTGGGCTGCCATTTCTTTCTCCAGTGGATCATGTTTTGTCAGAGCTCTCCGTCATGGGTGGCCCTGCACGGCATAGCTCGTAGCTTCATTGAGCTATGCAAGCCCCTTCGCCATGACAAGGCAGTGATCCATGAAGGAGATTGTATTTTAATGATGTTTTAATATGGTGATTTTTATTGTATTTTAAATGTGCTGTTGGAAACTACCCAGAGAGATTAGGCAATTGGCTGATAAAGATATTAAATAACTAATAATGCCATATTTGTTAGAAAGGGTTCGTCCTTTTTAAATAAGAGGTTAATTCACACTTGAAGACAGGAGTAAAGCTGTATTTTAGTAAAACAGGAATGTGCCTGCTGGCTAATGCAGAGGAAATGTAAATGGCCTTTGAAATGTTCTCTCTGTAGTTTCCCAGCGGGGGTGAGTTAAGGATATTTTAAAGCAGCAGATATGTACCCTTGAGCTTTCCTTCTTTTTCAGGCTTTAGAGGAAGATGTGAAATTTAAGCTGTCTGATCACGATGTGATCCCTGTAAGAAGGTCCCTTCAGAGGTGAGCATGGTATTTTTTCCTGAGACTGAAATCCCTAAACAAGTTTAACTTGGACTAGTTCAGTGCACTTTGGTCTCGGTATGCATATTTACTCCCTCACCCTGCCGAATCACCCCCATTTGCTGCAGCCATGTGTGGAATCATAACATCTGGATCATATAATATAATATGTAAATATAATATAATAATGTTATGTAGTAGTGATCATCATCATCTACACCAGTGTCCAGTCCCAGGAAGCACTGTTCACTTTATTTTCTTCTCCTGTTCCCTTAATGAGAAGAAAAACTATGTTGGTGGGACTTCTCAGGATTGAACTTTTGGTAAGGATGCCCTGGTTTATGTTATTTCCTTCACTGCAGCAACATGCAGGAAGTTCTGGGGAATTATAATAGTTATATCCAGAAGCAGTATCTCCTTCAATCAATTTGACTTCCCCATTTTCTAGACTATGCTGTCAATTGATACAACTGGTTGTTTTTCAGCCAAAGAATCCTAAACAAGTGAGATTTTAAAATAAACTTACCAGTTGAGAACATAGTTACCTGTGATTGTGGTGCTATTCGTGTGATCTTTAATGATCTCCATCCTGGAAGAAGAGAGTACACTGGGGTTTGTTAGAATTCAGCTGCGGTGCAGCATTCTTGGAAGCATCTGGGTGCCCTAGGCTGGAAGCAGGATGCTGGACTAGATTAATTATGGGACTGATCTAGCGGGGCTTCTTTTATGTCCCTAAGAAGGACAATCACTTGAGTGCTCAGACCTTTTTGCAGTATAGGAGTAATATGCACCTCTGCTGTGCTCTGATGTACCCCAAGAATAGCACATAAATGTGCACAGAAATATGAAGATGATAGCATTTGCTTACCTCTTTTATTGCCATTGGTCATTTCTCTAAGAGTGCTGAACATGCGGTGTGAGGACACCCTGAGGCTGACTCAGAATTCGTTGTATCACTAGCCTGCCAATAAGTATTCATATAAGTAAGCTATACAGCCTTTTGTTTTTGCCTCGTTTACAGGGCTTTACACCATTTATCCCGGCTTAAAGGTCTGGTTGAAGATACGGGTGGCAAAGAAGAATCAAAAGAATTGACCAAGACATGAACTGTCGTAAATTTGTTTCAGTGCAGCATCTTACCTGTCACTGAGTATACTGAGAAAATTCCTTGGGCAGTGTGATAACGACCTGAGCACTCCTCAGATCCCTTCGAAGGAGTCACAATAGTGCTATAATTTTCTGGTATTTGAGTCAAATTTAATAAATGACAGATGGGTGTGTGCACGCATTACTCCAGTTCACTAGAGTAATTGTGAATGTTCCTCCGTGGAAACCGTTTAGGTTTTTAAAAACTTGAGCCTGCACTCAAATCACTGAAGGCTCCGAGAAGAGGCTTGCACCAGTCCAGTGGCAATTGGAGTGGTTGTCGCCCATTAAAGACCAAGTCTAAAGCCCCATTAGGGCTGACGGGAAGCAGCTGCATGGTGTTTTTATTACCGAGGCAACAGACGCTTGGATTGCGGAAAAAAGTGTGCCATGAAACTAACAGATTATCCACACCCATTCTAGGGAGACAGTACTGGGAAATCAGATCATGAAATGGAAGTTTCGCAACTGCATTGCAGAAGTTGGTTCGTGAGAGTCAGGCCGATATGATTGTATGAGGTGGTTGAGAACGAAATGCATGGCTGATCTGTGAGTGCAAGAAATACCAGTTCAGTTCTGTTGGAATTTAGCTTCTGATCGTTCTTCGCATCATAAGATTATATTTCAGTGTAACAGAACTGTGTTAGAGACATGTAGAATGACACATCGCAGTTCATTGTGAGTCAAGCTATGATGTCTAACAGGTACTGCCTAGAAGTGCCATTCTATGTATGGTTTGACATTTATTTATTTATTTGGAATTTTTGTACACCGTCCCATTCGCATAAGCCTTGGGACGGCTTCCAACATCATAAATAAACAAACATACAGATAAGTACATAGAAAATCTGGATTCATCCTGGCTAAAAATTTAAAACCAATAAATAATATTAATAATTATTAAAATATTGTTTAAATAAAAAGGTCTTGGCCTGGCGCCGAAAAACAAGTAACGACAGCGCCAGGCGGACCTCTCTGGGGAGCACATTCCATAGGTGGGGCACCACCGCAGAGAAAGCCCTCCTCCGGGTACCTACCCTCCTAATTTCTTTCACGGAGGGTTCCTGGAGGAGGGCCTCTGCTGCCGATCTCAAGGGGCAGGAGGACAAATATGGAAGCAGGCGTTCCTTTAGACATCAATCAGTTTTCATACAAAAGTGGTTTCCAAAGGAAATTCTTAAGGTGCAGCTAAAAATATTAATGCCAAATGCATTCATTATTAAGATTTGAAAAGAAATCCATATGAAATGAGCTGAAAAATATAAAAGTATTCAGTATCTTCACGAAAATCATTAATTGTGCCAAGATTATTGGATTTTTAAAAATGACTACTGGTGTTGGGTATTTGGTTATACTCTACATGCACAAGTTAAAGCTTCTATTTGGTTTGAATAAGAATGCTAACACTTTTCAGTATAAGCATAAGCATGTCTACTGAAAAGTAACTCTAACAGAGTTTGTAGGGGTTTGTGTTGCCATCCTGAGTGCAATTATTATGCTCTAAGTTCCATGGACTCCGTGGGAAATTTGGAATTGAAATGGATTGAATAGGTATTGTTACCACTTGATATACACAAGATTTTTAACATTGTGAAGGTGCAAAATATCTCTGTTGTGGCATGAAGGTTCAGTAAACCAGAACAAACTGGCAGTTGTTGGTTGCTTAAGTATTTACTTTCCCTGGGAAAAGGGTCACCTGAACGCTTCACAAAGCTGGGCTCTATGGAAGACTGGTGAGAAGAAAGCCATTGCTAAAACGAAGGCCTTTTGGAATTTGCAAGAATGCATGTAGGAGACACAGCGAGCATGGAAATGTTTTTCCAGTCTGACAAGACCGGCAATGAACTTGCTGGCCTTGCTCCAAAGTGTGGTGCAAAGCCAACAGCATTTGTGGTGCTGAGAACACCATCCCACGGGGCAGCGTGGTGGTGGTGGCGGCAGCAGCATCTGGTGGGGGTGCCTCACCTCAGCCAGGAGTGGGAAACTGGCCAAGAGCGAAGGTGTGATGGATGGTGCCGAATACAGGATGCTTCTACGGGAAAACTTGTGTCAGGGGACCTGGGCAAGGGTTCACCTTCCAACAGTACAGTGGTCCTGGACACACAGCCAGAGCAACACTGGAACGGTTTAGAAACAAGAGCCTGAATATCTTAGCGTGAGCCAGTCCAAGCCCAGGCCTGAATCCCCTGGAGCATCAGTGGCGACACATGGGACTTGCCATTCTTTCCCACTTGTACATCTGATTTAGTGGTGTCAGTGCAGTGTTGAATGGCATGTCTCCATTTTTGGTTTAAGGGCAATTCTGGCCATGAGATGAAAAGCTCGTGATTGTGCAAGCTCTTCATACCTTTATGCTTGTTTTTCCAGGCAAGTCTGGCACTGCAGCACTTTAAAGCAGCTGGCACCTTTACATGGGTAAGTGTATAGAAAGGTGCAGTTGGCCAAGAAATCTGGACACTAGGAGAAAGTGACTGGAAAAGTATTACAGAATATTCACCAAGTGCTGAAGCATACTTTTTTTTGGTAGCTTTTATTTCTTGCTGGAATTTTTTGAAATAGGTTAGTTTTAAGTCTGAATGTTTTGGATTGGACAAGGAAATATATTTTTAATTGCCCTTGCATGCAGGAGGTGGGCAAGAAACTTGACAGAAATAAGTGCAGAATTGCATGATCCAGGTGATGGATGGTTTTGGAATGATGGGTGGGGTTCATTGATTGAGTGATGTATTTGATTTGTACTTTAGCAAAAAATAGTATTCAAGGTGGCTTACAGGGACAGTTAAAACTGTTTTAAATAATATATTAAGATGGGGTAAAAACAATAGTTAAAGAATGAAAACAGCACCCTCCCCAACAGGTCCACTTACATAGGCCTTCTTGGATCAAGCAGTATTTGCCTGCCTGCCTGCCTGCCAGCAGAAGGTAAGGGAACAAGCCTAGCCTCCCTTGGAAGCCTTCACTAGTCTGGAAGTAGCTACGAAAAAGGCCATTTCATATAACCACTGAACTTGCCTGTGATTGTAAGTCCTGAAAGAAGGGCCTCTGCAAAAGATCTTAAGAAATGGGGACAGGGTCATATGGGAGAAGATGGAATTCCAGAAATTCCGGTCCCAAGCTTTATAGGGTGTTATTGCTCATAACTTGCACTTTGAATTCTACCCAGAAATAGACCAGTAGCCTATAAAACCCAAGTCTCTATAACACTTGGGTTATTTGCTCCCTGTAACACTCTGATCAACAAGTTGGCTACAGCATTCTGAAGCAGCTTCAGTTTCTGCCCAGATTTCAAATGCAGTCCCATGTACAGTGTGAATGTACATGAAATGGGAAGCGACTGTGTGGTCATGGGTGCGGTTGACATACTAACCTCAGTGTGCAGGCTGGCTCCTGGCCACCAGAGGGCCTGGGCTGAGTCCAAGAGTAGACCCAAACTGCAGTTCTGAATCTTCAGTAGTGTAACCCCAAGGTTGCATCTCCGTTCCCTGATCTGCTGTTTGATAGGTTGCTTCCTGCTTCTGTCAATACTGACCTTTATCTTTCCCAACAACTCCGTGTCTCTGCATTTCTACATCATTAAGATCCTGTCATGTGGAGAATCACAAACAGGCAGCCTCCAAGATCTTCCTTCCCTTCCACATCCCAGGACCAACCTAAGACATGTTGCTGCTTGAGGGGAAGGAGAAGCTGTCTGCCCCCTCCCTGTTCCATCCACAGAAACCAAGCTGATTAGTATTTGATTCGCACTTTAACCATCATGACAGGAGCTCTTAAGGTGGTGTGGCATACAGCTCTCTGTCCTCCAGCAAAGGGAAAGAGCTAGGGCAGGGGTCTCAAACTCAGCTTACCTGGGGGCCGCTGGAAGTAGAGTCTGGGTGAGGCTGGGTCGCATCAAGCGGTGGTGGTGGGCCGCTCATCCGTGTTGCTCCCGGAGGCCGGCCCGGGCGCCGCCGGCGCTTTGTAGGCCGCAGGGTCCCTCCCCCGTGCCCCGTCCGTCCCGGCAATTGGCCCGCAGGCCGCGAGGTTGAGACCCCTGAGTTAGGGAGAAGCCAATGAGAAGGGCTCTCGGTGCTGCTGTCTCCCATCTGATCATCAGAATGGCCCTGTATCTCTTGCACAAAATCCTGAAATGAAGGTTTGCTGTCTTCTGCCTCAAGGCAAGCAAAGCTAGGCCAAACATCTGAATATTTTCATTTTTCATGACCTTGCTTAAATGCATTTGAAAAGTAAAATTCTGGCAACATATTTAAGTATGTTTCTGTTCTAAAGTGTTCATCGAACATTTCTCAAGGAACTTCAAGTCTCCTGCGCTATAGTTGCTACTTCTGCCCCAGGTCAAACATTTGCTGCAGTTGTCCTGCACTGCATTTTGCAGTCAGTGGTGTGAAAAAGTAGTCTGTTAACTTAGTCTGATGGGAATATGTAATTTAGCCCATGTTAATGTTTTGATGCCAAAATATTTATCTGATAGTTGGTCCAGTGAATAAAGGACAAAATGTTCTTCAAGTTAACTTTTGAGTCTTTCGCAGGGTGGAATGGAATTTTGGAGACTGCATTTGGGAATGCAACACTCTTCTAGGTACTTTCCAAACAAAAACTAATAATGTTACATTTCTTGAAAGAAAGAAAGAGAGAGAGAGAGAGAGAGAGAGAGAGAGAGAGAGAGAGAGAGAGAAAGCAAGCCTGTTTATTTGCTTGTTTTGTTCTTTGGTACATGGAAATTTTATCTGTATTTTCCTTAAAGTTCACCTCGGAGGAGGCACCTGGGCACCACCTAAACAATCTTTCATGCATTGTTTCAGAAGTAGTGTTGACTGCCTTTGCGAACACAGGGAGCCAAGGACAAGCTGTCTTTTGGGAACTGGATAGAAGAAAGGTCCGCTTCTCCACAACCAAGCTTGGCCTAGAAAATTTGCCACAAGAGTAGCATTGTTCACAAGCAGTGCCCTAGTGAATATTTGACAAGGACATCAGTGGACAAATGACAAGGAAATGCTTTGCTTTCGTGCCGTACTTTTGGGCTCCCCAAAGTCCACTTGGCTCCTTAAGCTCTACTTAAATGAAACCCTGTTTTGATCTAGAGTGTCAAGGGAGGTGTGAAGAGGATGTGTTCACAAAATCCACTGGAACAATGACATCCAGCAAATGCCATCATATCTATTATTCATTTAAAGTGTTTTTACTGACTCTCAGCCAAAAAGCCCACCAGAGCAGCTCTCTTATGATTAATAAAAAGAAGACAATCTGATTATAATCTTTTATCATCTAAAAGGCATAACACAAAAGGAAGGAAGAGGAAAGCAAGCAAACTCAGCCACCAATTTCTAAAGTTTCATAATTTATATAGCGACTCGTTACAATGGAAATAGTTCAGGGAGAGGAGAAGCCAAACTAACAGAGGAAGTCTGCCAGTGGCACCAGTGGCGTGACCTTGTTTCCATCTCTCTTTAATAAGCAAGGGACATGCACAATGTGGCTGCAGTTTGGGTAAGCTGAAATACTGTTATTTTTTATTATTGAAGCTAGTGCGGTTAGTGGGTTGCACTGAGATGAAATAGGCAGAGTGTTACTGGTTTTGAATTTGGGGAAGTGATCCGTATGTCAACTGTACCAGGCCTGCTCGTAAAATAATCAGTCATGTACAGCATAGTGTGAGTTCTAATGTGTCTAAAGTCGTGGGGAGGGGAATAGGGGATGTGGGACTACATCTCAGCCCTAGCCGCCAAAGCCAGTGGTAAAGGATGATGGGAAAGCCACGTGTTCCCTATCCCCGTAGTCTGCAGAAGAGCAGTTTCCATTTTGGTTGTGCATAAAAGTCGTTCTAGGGCAGTGATGGCGAACCTTTTAGAGACCCTAGTGCCCAAACTGCAACCCCAAACCCACTTATTTATCGCAAAGTGCCAACACTGCAATAAAACCTGAATACTGAGGTTTTAGTTTAGAAAAAACTCATAGCCAGTCCAAGCAACTCTCCCTCCCTCCCTCCCTCCCCTTGGCAGCGCACTGACCAGCCATGCGAAAGCTCGGATGAGTCGTGGCTAATGAGTCGCGGCTCGTGACAGCTTCGCCTGGCGCCACTACTCCTTTCCGAGCATGCGCATGGCCCCTGTGTGTGCTGCTGTCCGATGCGCGGCTGCTGGGGTGACTTGGCTTGCGTGCCTGCTGCGGCATGAGTGCCATAGGTTCGCCACCACTGTTCTAGGGCGACTGTATACATTTCGCCCCATCCTGCAAATGAAGCCTCCCATCTCTTTGTTTTGTTTTAAATGAGAGCTGACAACTAAGTTAAGCATTTTCAGTTGCTGAATGGGCTAGGGGAGGGATCCTATGGCCACCCACGCGATGGTCACCTTTGCAGAAGCAGAGCTCCAACACTGGTGCTGGGACTGCATGCTCAGACCCCCTTGCCCCAACAGTTGGTGCAGAAAGAACCGTTCTACCTGCTTCTCTGAGCCTGGGAACTTGGCCTTAGGGAAGGGTAAAGGGAGCATTCAGGGAGGTGGGGAACAGACCGGCAGCACTCCAACCTCCCTCCCTCCCTGTCTGAAGCGCCTCTGCCAGATTGCCAAAATCAGCCATCCAGTTGATGTGAAAAGCAGAAGCAGCGGGCAGGTGGAGATCGCGTCCATCACTTCTCCTGTTCTGCAGAAGACACAAACCAGTAAGAAGGCTTAGGGGAACCAAGGGTGCAATACACCAGATTACATCCAAAAAGTCAGATGTTGCATTAATTCAATGTAATTAATGTTTGGTTTATTTATTAAATTTGTTTAAAGGTTTGTTTACTCAACCTTCAACAGTTTTGAGCTAATGGACAATTTCATAAGCCACAGCTACTCTCCTAATTATAGAATATCATATCAGTGTAAATTAAGAATAAACAACCAGGCCCTTGACTTGCACCTTTCTTGATTAAAAAATTACTGTCAACCATTAATAAGCTAAATCTTTAAATAACCTGTAGGAGTTTGCAGCCCTTCCTAAAATCATCACTCTTGAATGGCATCTTCCATAAAGTAGTTTAGAATACTTCTAACAGAATGGAAGTTCTTTGGGACAGAAACTAACAGCAGGACCATAGAATGCTGGTTTCTTTCTTGGGTTGCACTGTCTCCCCTAAATCCAGAACTGGCTTTGTGATAGAAATGCAGTTCATAAGAAAGGAATAAGTCAGCATGCGTCTGATGTAGTGCTCTCCTTGCTCAAACTCAAAATTGGTTTGGGAGGGGACAAGACTACATCATGCAGGAAAACCCATGGAAGTTGGGTGCTGAACCTCTTTTTCAGAATGAGGTCTGAACTCAACTTCAGAATCCAGAAGTTGCAGTCCAGTGGTGGGTGGAGCCAAAATCCCAAAAATCCCAGCCTATTTTAGTGCACAGTTCTTGCTAGTAACTAAGTCACAGGAGAGACATTTCAACCATTTAGACAGGTGAAAAATAGGCACAAAAGGAAGCACCAACTGGTAGATGATTGGAGGATAGGAGCCCAGTCTGGGGGAGAGGGCGTGATCTTTGATGGAAAACCAGAGGTCCAGGTTTGACTGCTAGGGCTAAGGTTCTACACCCCTACAATAGAAAGATCGTCTGTCCTGTCTTCTGTCCTGCCCAGCCATATGATGAGGAACTGCCTTCCTACATGTGTTCACTGTGGTACGTAGAAGCCAGCCCTGCTAAGGAAGGTGAGACTCAACATGCCTAGCCAGCGAACAGGGGACATCTTCTTTCCATTCTTACTGGCCCTCGAGATGATGCTGGACTACAGCTCCCATCATTCCTTATTAGGAAAAGCGGCTAGGTTCCATAGCAGTTGTCTTCAGGAATTGTCTTCACATTCCCTATCACTGCCTTCAATTGAGGAGTCCTTTTCTCTCTGCCCAAATACAAGAATGGGGTGAGTAGAGGCAATTCAGCTGATGATTAATCCCCAAGTAAAATTAGCCATGTGTTAGACAATCCAAACAATGATGGATGAAAGGAGGGAGTGGTGATACCAAAGTTTTAAATGATGCTGATAACAATCATTTGGGCCACTGGATGAGTTTTACCAAACTGAGGGACAGTTCCAGCAACAAAGGCAGTAAGAGAGGAAGCTGATGGAGAAAGAAAGTTGTATTCCAAGTGAAGACAGGAAGAAAGTATTCTCAACATCTTCAAAATAAAAATTACTGAATGGGCAACATCGATTTTTCTACTGGGCAAAAGAATTGCATGATGTACGTTGCCATTTTCAGTTCTTTTAAGTCACATGCACAGTCTTTGTTTGACAATGAGGGATCTGGTGAGATACGAATCATACCAAACTCTAAACAGCTCAGGTATTTTTTTATTGCTGGGTGTAATTAAATTGCAGAAGTGTTACCAATAATTTATCAACCAGCTTTTGCAATGTTTATTCAAGCTAATGAGCCATCACTGACTAGTAAATGAACTCAGACTTAAATTATGATAGATTTCATTCCTGAGTAGGAAAGAGTTTTTCTGGCGGAAGGGCTTTCCCAGGCCCTTCACATCCCTGGGAAAGAACCAGCAAACAACTGCTAAGCCCCTTGTGTTGTTTTGCTCGTTAACATTAAAGTTTGCACAGCATCTCTGCAGGTCAATTTCCTGTTGGGCAGCATATCTCCCGTAAGTGCAAGTGAACAGGTTGGTGCACCAGGCTGACACCAGGACGGGCTGAGTTCAGTCTGTTACCTAGCTTTGGGTTGCCTTTGACTAGTCCCTGTTTCTCAAGCGAACCCACCTGTCAGCTTTATTGGGGGGATGAAATGGAGTGGCACCTGGAAAAGCTATCTATGAACTTGGAGGAAAAGCAAGATGGCATCTTCTCAAACAGGATGGAGGTAACTCGTGGGGTTCCACAGGGTTCAGTCCTAGGCCCAGTGCTCTTCAACAACTTTATTAATGACTTAGATGAGGAAGTGCCAGGAAAGATAATCAAATTTGCAGACAATACAAAACTGGGTGAAATAGTGAACACCCTAGAAGACAAACTGAAACAACAGAATGAGATTCAATAGGGTCAAGTGCCAAGTTTTCCACCTAGGAAAAAGAAACCAAATACATTGATACAAGATGGGGAATACATATGTGGCTCAACAGAACTGTTACTTTCAAATCTGGAAAAGTAGTAGTTCCCCTATATTCAGTAGTCAGATCTTATCTGGAATAATGTGTCTAGTTCTGGGCACCAAGATTTAAGAAAGAAGCAGGTAAATTAGAAAGGGTCCAGCGGAGGCAACAAAAATGATCCAGGGTTTGGAAAGACTGCCCTGTGAGGAGAGATAGAGAACTGGGCATGTTCAGCCTGGAGAAGAGAAGACGAGGGATATGATATCCCTCTATAAGTACCTCAAAGGCTGTCACAAAGAGGAAGGTGAAGATCTCTTCTTGCTGATGCCAGAGTGTAGGATACGGAATAATCAAGTCAAGTTGCGACAACTCAGAGTCAGGCTGGACATCAGGAAAAATTTCCTCACTGTCAGAGCAATGCATCAGTGGAACCAGTTACCTAGAGAGGTGGTGGGCTCTCTCACACTGGAGACATTCAAAAAGAAACTGGACCATCATCTGACTGGGGTGGTATAAACTGGTGTCCTGCAACAGGAGCATGGATTTGGACTCAATGGCCTTCATGACCCAACTCTACTATTGTATGATTCTATAAAAATGCACTGCAAATGTCAAGTTCTGCATTGAGAATAAAGAAACCAACTGTGTAGTAAAAGGGAATACTTGACTCTACAATTCTTTGAGTGAGAAAATGATATTGGAATTGTAGATCACAAGTTAAATATGAGTCAACAATGTGATGCACCTTTAAAAAAGGCAAATTCTATTTTGGGTTGCGTTAATAGAAGTATCACTTCCTAATCACGTGAAGTACTAGTTCCCCTTTCCTCATCTGGAATACTGCATCTAATGGCAGGAACCACAGTTTAAGAAGGATGAAGACAAACTGAAAAGGTCCAAAGAAGGGCAGCAAAGATGGTCTGTGATTGGAAACTATGAGAAAGACTGAAAGAACTGGTCATGTTTAGCTTTGAGAAGAGACGACTTAGGAGAGAAATTATGGTACTCTTTATGTTCTTTGAAAAGTTGCCACACGGAGGAGGGCTGGGACCTCTTCTCGATCATTCCAGAATGCAGGACATGGAAAAACATGGTCAGGCTACAGGAAGCCAGATTCCAGCTAGATAGCAGGAAAAAAATTCCTGACTGTTGAAGCAGTGCAACAATGGAACCCATGACCTAGGGAGGAGTTGGGCTGTCCCACACTGGAGACATTCCAGAAGCAGCCACCTGTTGGGGATGCTTTAACCTGGAGTCCTGCACTAAGCAGGGGGTGGGAGCTGATGGCCTTGGTGGTCTCTTCCTACTCTTCCATCATTCCATGTAATATGCAACCCATGGAAGGGCTATATCTTATTGACAGAGTGCATGTTTTGCAGGTGGATCATCTCAGGTCCATGACTCTCCCAGGCATTTCCAGGTAGGGCTGGGAAATTTCTTCTCCAAAATACTAGATTTGTTAGTTGTTATTGTTAGTTGCGGAGTCGTGTCTGACCCTTCGCGGCCCCATGGACAACATTCCTCCAGGCCTTTCTGTCCTCCACCGTCCCCTGGAGGCCACCCAAGCTCACACCAACTGCCCCAGTGACTCCATCTAGCCACCTCATCCTCTGCCATCCCCTTCTTCTTTTGCCATCAATTGTTCCCAGCATTAGGCTCTTCTCCAGGGAGTCCTTCCTTCTCATTAGGTGGCCAAAGTATTTGAGTTTCATCTTCAGGATCTGGCCTTCTAAAGAGCAGTCAGGGTTGATCTCTAGGACTGACTGGTTTGATCGCCTTGCAGTCCAAGGGACTCACAGGAGTCTCCTCCAGCACCACAACTCAAAGGCCTCAGTCCTTCGGCACTCAGCCTTCCTTATGGTCCAGCTTTCACAGCCATATATTGCAACTGAGAAAACCATAGCCTTGACTATACGCACTTTTGTTGGCAGGGTGATGCCTCTGCTTTTTAGTATGCTGTCTAGATTTGCCATAGCTTTCCTCCCCAGGAGCAAGCATCTTTTAATTTCTTGGCTGCAGTCCCCATCTGCGGTGATCTTGGAGCCCAGGAAAATAAAATATGTCACTACCTCCATTTCTTCCCCATCTATTTGCCAGGAAGTGAGATAACCGGATGCCATGATCTTAGTTTTCTTAATGTTGAGTTTCAAGCCAACTTTTGAACTCTCCTCCTTCACCAGCATCAAGAGGCTCTTTAGTTCCTCTTCACTCTCTACCATTAGAGTGGTATCATCTGTACTAGATAACAACTACCGAAGATTGCTGAAAATGCTAAGCTGGGGACGTCTGCTGGCAGTTGTAGGCCAAACCATCCAGAGGACCACAAGTAGCCCATTGCTGAACAAGATGCAACAAAGGCAGCTTCCTATATTCTTAATAATAGGTTCAAGAGTAGACCCTCTAGCATGCAGGTTCCTTGTTTCCTTGATCTGAATAAAGCCATAGATGGAAACTGGCTGAAGTGAAAGGGATTGATACTGATAAGATGTGTATATGGAAGGGCACTGATACGTTAGAAGATTTTTGTGAACTGCCCACAGAGCTTTTTCTGTTGGGCAGTTTAGAAACAGAATTAAATGATGAGGCAAATACGTGATAATGCATTGCACTGGAAATAATTCCTTCCTCTGAATCAGCTGTGCTCTACTTCTTTATGCACATGGTAATAAATCATTATACATGGATGTCTTTTATGTAGCAGATTGTATATGTGAAGTTCTGCACAATCCCTTGCACCTTGCTTGTCTTTGAGCTATAATTCAGTCTTGTAATTCTCACATCAGGTAGAAAACTTCCAAGCCAAGACACAACAAACCTCTTTCAGTCCAAGGACCAAACTGAAATTTTAGAGAAACTGTCAGTGCTTCACCCCCAATGCTGGGTAGGGCCAAAGGCAAAAAGAGTGAGGCAAAAGTTAAAGGAGCAAAATACTGACAATTCCACCATATTTTTGCTTAAAGTTTCTATGGCCAGTGAAGCTTTGGGAGAGAGAGGTCAGCCATTTAGAAAAATGGAGCAGGGAAACCACAGAACAATTGGCGCTTGGAAGAAGGGGGCAGGTGGGAAAGGCTTGTAGCCCGAGTTCAAATTCAGTGCTCAGGCTCAGTCCTGAGGTGAGTAAAGCAGTAGTTGTCCTGTGCCAGATGGGTGAAAAGCTTCTGGAGAGATGCATCTTTTGTTAAAATTTTAGATTTATATCCCACCTTTTTTTCTTACCATGAGCTCAAAGTGGCTTGCATCAAACTGCTCCTCCTCCTCTCAGTTTTATCCCCACAACAACAACCCTGTGAGGTAGGTTGGGCTGAGAGCCCGCAACTAGCCCGAAGTCACTCAGTTTGTTCCATGGCTGAGTGGGGACTAGAACCCAGATCGCCTGAGTCCTGGTCCAGCACTCTTAACAACTACATCACATTAGCTCTCGTGTGCTTTACTGGATGGTCAAAACAAAACTAAGTGTGAACTTGATGGACCTGTGTCCAGGTTGAGAAGTGCCTTCGGTATACCGGTATCCTGATATTCAGAGAGCTGCCTTCTCCCATGGACCAGTAACTGGGATAGTGACAGCCCAGCATCTTTAACTGTGGCTCAACCTGTGCCAGGAACCATCTGCTCCTGGTTGCCCCGTGGGGCTGTGCCTTCTTAGAAATGCTCTAAGTTGAGGTCGGAAATATACCAGCATGGTGTGGTTGTGTAGGAGGTGTCTGAGTGCACAGAATGCAACCTTATTGACCAGGAATGCTGTTTAAGTGCAAACTGGCAATCACACTGTGCTGAGCACAGGGAGGGGAAAAGTCTGGGTCACCTTGACACCGAAGCTTTCCTTTAAACTGTATCACAAAGGCTCCATTCAATCACGAGCAAGGCTGCAGCAGCATCTGTGGGCGTGTGCAGCTCTGCTCGGTTATTCATCTCGTCAGTGCGGTCACTCATCATGACAGCACAATTTTCCCTTTCCAAACAATTGCAAAGTTCGTATGGAGAAGGCTGAGATAGGCATGGAGTCCATACAGCATTGAGTATGTCATAGAGGAAAAGAGGCTCTCTGTTTGTGCTGCAAGGAATCACTCACCTACTAAACACCTGAACCAGACTTGATTATGGCAGCTGATCAAGGCCAGAATAAGAGGGAAAATTAATTTAGCCCCAATAGTTATGCTCTTGTTTGTCTTCAAGAACAAGTCACGAGAACCCACAGGGCAGACTTCTCCAACCTGGTGCCTTCTAGATGGGGTGGAATTCCCATCCAGCATGGCCAGTGGGCGTGGAAGTTAGCACATCTGGAAGGCCCCAGATTGGAGAGGTCTATCAGGTAGTTACAAGCTGCATTTTAAAACAGCATGGGACATGTCGGCAAACAGAGGGAGAACAGCCTGGTTTCTGTTGCTAGAGCTATAGAAGCAGCATGTGGGATGCTCTGGGAAGGACAAACACAAGCCACCGAGGCATTCAGAGTGAGCTGGTCTCCGTACTTGAAGGTCTCCAGTCCTCTGAGACCATCGCCCTCTTCATGCAACAACCACCAGGTGGGGCCATGCACTAGTGATTCTGCCTCCAGGGCCAGACATGTTACTGCCCTGACTCTGTTCGGTGGTGTGGACAACAGACCTGTTAAAGCTTTTCATGAGCAGCTGCCCATGTGTTGACTTCTGTATTCTTCTATAATCCAGCTTCCCGGCTGGATTATTGTAACACGCTCTATGTGGGGCTGCCTTTGAAAATGGTCCGGATACGCCAATTGGTTCAAAGTACAGCTGCCAGGTTGCTGATGGGGACCAGTCGTCATTCTCATATAACGCCGGTCCTCTGTCAGCCTCACTGGCTCCCGACTGAAGTCCGGGCCAAATTAAAGGTGCTGGTATTAACCTATAAAGCCTTAAATGGCTTGGGATCAGGGATACCTGAAGGAACGCCTCCTTCCCTATATGCCCCCAGTCCCTTAAGATCAGAGGCAGAGGCTCTCCTCTGGGAACCCTCCCTGAAGGAGGTTAGGAGAGCGAATACCTGGAAGGCCTTTTCCGTGGTGGCACCCTGTCTGTGGAATGCGCTCCCCAGATAGGTTCACCTGGCACTGATGCTATGTTCTTTTCGGCACCAGGTAAAAACCTTTTTATTTGCCCGACATTTTAATATTTAAATTTTAAACTCCTTTTACTGTCATGCATAGTCACATTTCACCTCATTTTATTTTATTATGTTGGTTCCACCTCTTCTGTTTATTTATTGTTTGTTCGATTCTGTTGTAAGCTGTCCTGAGACACTGTTAAGGACAGGGTAGAAATACTATAAATGAATGAATGAATGAATGATCAGGACTTTTGCACACTGCGGTGCCCCAATCACATGGAACTCTGCGCACAAGCGCTGTTTACTCCTAGGCGTTGTCAGTACAAATTTTCACATCAATATATGAACATATGGAGCAGAACCAGCAGTGTGTCTGACATTGCAGGTGAGACAAGCCCATTCCACGGTAATTGTGTAAAGCAATTTTAACATATGAATTGGTCATTCAAGTTTGCTTGTGAGAATTGGTTGTGAGATGTATTTGCTGTGATGTACAGAAGAAGGGGAAAATGCCTTGAAATTGTGAAACTGGAGCAAATTGATTCCACAGTTAAGCATATCTTATGTTTTCATTCCTTTTAATGTAGTATACTTCTAATTTAAAAATATCAAACCCCCAGACCATAGCCTTTGTCTTGGCTTTTATATGCGTAGGTAATGAAGACTGAAGCAAATCAAAGTGTTGCAATTTCAGGACAGAAGCTTTCATCAGTAGATCCTAATAAGGGAAATCCAGTGTCTAAATGGTAACTTCATTTTTTTTCTGCTCGGATGTCCTGTGGTTTCCTGAGTGGAGTTTTGTTTTGTTCACTTCTGGTTTGTTGTCATGCTAGGTTGTACAATGGATAATCCTTGGCTGAATGTAGAAATAGATCTGTCACCATGAGATCCTTCCTGGCAAAAACCAGTTTTGCTTAAGAAAGGGGACTTCCTTGATTGCAGCCTATTTCAATTCAAGCTTCTTGAAGATGCTCCTCACTGTGATATATTCTGAGACCATCAGAAAGCTCCTTCAGCTTATGAAGAATTAGTCACAAATCCAAGAGCATTTTGGATTTTGCTTTTGGGGCACATTAAGTCTACCTTGCATGGCTAACTTAAAATGAATAATCCAGGATTTGAAATGCAGGAAGAAATGCCTCAGAGTTTGCCAACCAAAACAGAGAGGATTTCCATACAGCACCCCGTAAGTTGCTATCTTGGTTTTATATGCAGTGCTCAGAAGAGAAATCGCAATGCTGGCAGCTGGGAGAAAGAGCGAAAAGGAAAGAATGCTTCCTGGCCACTCCCATCCAGTCGGAACTTTCCCCTTGGTTCTCTCTCTGCTCCCAACCTCTGGTCTTGGCGTTTTTCTCACCCTGCCCCTTTCCTTGCTCCTTCGCACCCTTCCCTGCCACTCACCCCTTCAGCTGGCTGTTTCCTTCCATTCTCAGCCTCAGCTTGCCATCTCGCTCCCATGTACCCCTTTGTCTTGCTTTCTCTTCCTGCCCGCTGCACAGCTGATCAGCAGCAGGTTCTGGAACAGGAATGGACGAGCTAACAGCCTATCCATCTTCAGTTACTATATCTCAAAGATGATGGAAAGAGCATAATGGGTTCCATTGAGTGTGTCTGCAGGCACTCAGTGGGGCCCCTGCACTAGAATATGACGAAGGAAGAAATACTTGGAGATCAACTGTTTAACTATGATTCTAATACATGTACGTATCCTGCTGTACTGAGAAGTGAAAGACTGATTTCAGCATCATTCTGCAACCTAGCTTAATATGACCAGAACTGCTAGGCTGACATGTTCCACCTCTTCCAACGCTGCAAAGAGCACCTAGGAAGTTCTTTCTTTTTAAATTAACAACAACTTGCCACATCAAGCTCAGAGTATAAAAAGGTAAATTCATTTATTGCTGAGTTCAAAATGGCAAAACGAATGCACATGGTGCGCATTCCCAAAGGTTGCTCCGCAATTTAGGAATTTGATGTTCTTCACATTTGCTTAAGGCATGTCGGGGGCAGGAGAGAGGAAAAACTGTTTTTGCCACTTACATATCTTTAGCATCATTATTTTTGTAAGCATTCAGACTTTCAGAAGGGATGCTGGGGGGAGAGAGCTTGTCAACCGCACTATATGGATCATCTCTTCAAATGCACGGTTGAGGCCAATTCACCCACTGTTAGGGATATGCACAAACTGATGTTGATCCGCTTTATCTCCCCCCCCCCCCACTCATATCTAAGAGAAGGCATGCCAGTTGCAGCGCAGTCTCACTGAGAATGCTGTCTGCTCATGACCGCGAACTCCCATTCACGTTCCCTTGAATGGGCCTACTAGACCGTGACAGCATCATGGGAATTCTGGTTTTTAGATTCAAGAGGGTGCCTGCATCAAATGTTGCAGCATAGCCCCATCCCCATCCGTATGTGCCAATTCAAGTGCCTCATTGAGGAAATGTTTCTGTGTAATGCATGCAATACATTCATGGCTATCATCCAAACCACAGTCCACTGAACGTTTAACTGTGAGTGTGAGCAGGCCAATTCCTTGCTGTCCCTTAATTTTCTCTTCATTTTCCTTCTATATGTTCCCTCCATGTTCCACAATACTCCATAGACCCTGAAGTTCATAGTTTTTATCTGGGTGACAAAAGGTGTTTAAAGGCTTATAAGTGGGTTTAAAGCACGTAGGAACATTTAGCAAGACTGTAACAGGGTTATTTTGCTTTCCAATAGTGTAGCAATGAATATTGATTCTTCCTTTCCATTTGTTTGTTGATGAAGGAGAAGAGGAGCCACTGGTCCATGCTCAACGTCTTTCTGGTTTGCCTCTTGGCTTGCACCTTAACTACCATAGTGGGGGTGCTTATTGTGTCCCTGGTCTACCTTAACAACAGTGCCTTTAAAGCAGAACCAAAACATGAAGGGAACACAGAACGTGGGGTACCCTCTCAAGAAATCCCACGCCCAACCCAGGTGGATCCCAAGTTCCAGTTTCTGCACCAACACATGAAATCCAAGGTAGAAGTTTAACCATTCCCTAAAACTTGTGTCACACAAGACAAATGCTTAGAGACCTGCATTTTTGTTTTACCTTCACCGCAGAAGAAAAGAAGGAGCTGTATGGATTTGTACAAGCTCAATAACTGACCATAAGTTCTCGTAAGACATTTAGACATGTGCAACATAGCTGAGTCCTATCGACAGATGGATGTTCTGCTGCCTATAGCAATGTAAATAGGGGATTTAGCACGATTCACGCTGAAATAAGTATAATAAGTGAACCATTTATCACATCTTAAACTGCTGTGAGCTTTTGCACATGTTCGACAAAGCCAACAGTTGCTTTTTTGTTGACTGCACCCCCAGTGGTGATGTGGCTCCATGCCTGACTCCACCCACACAGTCTGTACCCTTTGAAATCGAAAGTCAGCAGCTCTTTTCAGAATGGGGCTGACACAGGCCACAAATTACTAGATTTTTAAAAACGTTTAGCTAGGACTTAAAATCATAATTATGACAGTGCTTATATGGCTTTTATCCAGAAACACGAATTCCCAGGTGGTACTATCCAGTGGTCCAGATATCGGAAAAATCCCAACGAATACCAGAACAAGGAAGAGATGGCCTTTGGAAGAAGCATCAATGCTCAGCGCTCCAAGATGATGTTTGGAACTTTACTGATAAAAAGTAAAGGGCTGCGTGCTCCACACTGGCATTTTAATGCCAATGAACATGGGTACCTCTTAAAGGTAAAGTTTGGGTTGATTATTTATGTAAATTATGTTTAATTGATCTTTCTGATGGAAAGAACCCCAAAGCAGCTAAGAACAACAGTAAGAAAAGAAACATACACACACATAATTAATGAGAATAGGTTTGTGTGTATGTGTCCATTCATCATTGCCATAGTGTCAGAACCATAAATTCTAGGCACCTACGTGTTAGCAGAGGTACTAGGGGAACTGTAAAGGCATGCAACTCTAGGTTATTTCCTTTTAAAAACACAGGGGTTAATTTTAAATGTGTCCATCTTGGAAGCCTGCAGTACTATCTTTGGTCGCCAGATGGCAAACTTCCTCGTCCAACACACAGCTTTCCTGTTCCAACCCAGGGAAAAAAATGCTAGTCCTCATCATAGGCCTGTCCCAGAACCCTGGGGAGAACGGAGTGGGATGACTTCTCCCTCAGGCGTCTGTAGGGGTGCCCCACAGGAAAAGTCTTGCTTATGGGCCTCAGTAGCATGTTTGCCCTCATGTATGTCCAGCTTCGAGAGCTGCATGCATTATTGATTTCAGTGGTCGCTGTATCAAGCAAGCTGTGGGCTATTCCCTCCCGTGTAAAGCTGGGTCGGTTCACTACTTAATAAACAGGAGGGAAGAGACTCAAGGGCAGTAGAGGCTGCAGTAAATTAGGTAGTATTTCCCCCAGACACTCTGAGAAATGGTTTGCCAGGCAAACAGTGATGGCGCTGACTGGATGTCCCCACCTGCCCCACTGGGAGTGAAGTCCACCGCTGGGGAGACATAACAAAAGGGGTCCCTTTCTAATACCCACATTTGCTGCACAAGAACAGGAGAATACAGACAGGGCAGTAAAGCGATGGAATTCCCCAGCACAGGAAGTGGGGATGGGCTCCAATTTGCATGGCTTTGAAAGGGGATTGGACAGATTCATGGAGGAGGAAGCTATCCATGGTGGCTACTAGCTTTGCTGGCTATTTGCCGTCTCCTTCACCAAAAGTGACCTTCCTGCATACTCTGGTTACTGAGGAGCTGGGCAGGAGGTCTTGCACCCGTCTTGCTGGAGGGATCCTGAGGGCAGCTGGCTTGCCTCAAGGGCATGGCGTGCTGGACTGAATGGACCTTTGGCCTGGTCCAGCAGGCCTTTTCTCATGTTCTTAACAAGGCCTTGACTGTTGCTCTCTCCATATCCGGACCTTCCTTGTGAAGAGACCATGTGAAGTCATTTGCCAGGCTTTAAGCATCATGGCAGAGATAAACAATGTAGAAATGTGTACATGTAAAGGGGGAATGTGCTGGACAGAAGAGGAACATAAGAACACAAGAGAATCCATGATGGATCCAGATGTAAGGAAGGAGGTTTAGAAAATGCAAGACCAGCAGCGGTAGTTTTGGCAGGCACATGACAAATCCGCACATCATTTGTGGAAGTTTCAGTCCTGACTGTCTTATGTGGATTCCAACATACTTCCCTAGATTGGAATAAACACTGAAGAAGAGAGGATGCTGAGCTGGAAAGGGGGGATGAGGGATATGAGAGAAGGCCGGAATAGATGCATTAAAGGTCAAGGTGAAGCTTTAGGTTAGTCTTTCCCAAAGTGCCTTGGGCCTCAACTCCTATCAGCCCTCTTTAGTGTGGCCAGTGGTTAGGAATTTTGGGAGTCCAAAAGATCTGGAGGTACCATGTTGGGGAGGGTGCCTCTAGATTCTCAACACCTAAATTCACATTATGACTTTTTCAGCTCTTTCTATCCACATTGTAACTTCTTTGCTTTGATTCACATTTTTATTTTTTTGGCTGTTCAAAATATACATCCCACAAACTGCACTGAATCAAGAGTGTTGGTGCAGAAGGGCTCCAACTTGCATTTCCAGTTCGATACGCAAACCCCAGTTCTCTCTCTGCTTCTGTTTTTCAGGGAACCGCTTGGATTGGGGTTGTTGATGCTGGTGGAAATACAGTGACCACATACAATGTCACAGCAGGCCAGATCATTTTCTTCCCTCGAAACACTTTGCATTGGATCAAGAACGTTGGTGCGGAAGATTGCTTCTTCTTGCTGTTTTTTACCACCCATGAGGAACTTCAGACTCTAGATGTAGATGATGCATTTTTCTCAACACCTGAGGACATTGCAGCAAGGTCCTTAAAGGTCTGTACAGCAAGTAAAGCCCATTGCTGGTTAGCATCGCAACACATGCCATAATTTTCATTATAGATACACGTCCATCAGGGAGCCATGACTGGCTATAGATTCTCGTTGGCCATGTACACTTTGGCAAGCCCAGGTTTCCACCTGGGTAATACATGGAATACCAAGCAGTCTTCAGCAGAAACTGACATGTATATCCAGGGCTTTTTTTGTCATCGAACGCACTGGAAAGGCGTTCCGGCACCTTTTTTTGACGGATTTTTCCAAGTGATTGTGAATCGCCCTGTTGGGCGTAGCAGGTCCACGGCAAAAATCATTAACATAGTGCCCGCGGGCTGCGTGTGTGTCCGCGCTGCTTGTGAGGGCGCTGCTCGGCTTGGGATGCTGCTTGGCTTGGGATCGGTCGTGTGGTCGCGCGCTGAGTGCTTACTGCCGGCAGCGGCCATTATGTTTATGTGTGTGTAGAGTGACTGGCCACGTGCAAAAGGTAAATAAGTTCTTTATTTCAAAAAAAAGTTGGTGAATTGAAAATCTTTTTTAGTGTAAATGTGTGACCCCAAGACTTGAGTTCCGGCACTTTATTTTTTTCACAAAAAGAGTACTGTGTTTATCCATTGAAACCATTTTTCTTTCTCTTAAGGAAGTATTTTCCATATATACCAGTATATAGGATGTGCTTGAAACCAAAAATAGTGAAGCAAAAGTAGGGGATAGTCTTATATGCCCAACATATATAAACAGCCAAAATACTGACTTTCTTTTATATATGAATTGCCTTAAACACCAATATGTATGGATATTTTCCTTAAACTTCCTGGTCACTTGTTCCACACATTATTACCATATTTTTCTGAAACATACTTCCTGGTCACTTGTTCTACATTTTATTTCCATATTTATTGGTGTATAAGGCAGCCCTTGAAACTTAAAGCAATGAAGCAAAAATTGGGGGTCATATACACCCAACATATGACAAACACCAGAAAAACAGCCCAAAATATTGGCCTCATCTTATACGTGACTTGCCTTATATGCCAGTATATATGGTAATACCTTTCTGACTTGGCCTTATGCATTTGGTTATTCCCATCCTGTTCAAAGCTCAACTGATGAAGCCATTTTTCCTCAAAGTTTGCTTTGCTAAATGCCGTATTTACTGTCTGTGCTTTAGCCTCAAGGTGGAGTGGGTTTCATCAGGACGTTCCAGAAACAGGAAGAAGACCAGGCGGTCAACCTTCCACCCAACCTAGCAGAGCTTGTTCAGAACACCCAGTATGAGCAATCTGCCGATCCTCTTGTATGGCGGTACTTCTTTAACCTCAAAGGTAATACACAACCAAGCTATGAACATGGCCTTCCCACCTGGTCCAGCTAGCCAAGCAGGTCGCTCCTCGAGCACAGGGACCAGATCTCACAGCAAATAGCACTCATCTCAGTGACATCCTTATTTATTTATTTTTAAATTTATATGCCACTGAATAACCCAACAGGGCTTTCTAAGTGATGAACAACAAGATACTAAACCAATTTGATTGCAATTGAATTGAACATTACAATTTCTGTGGGGGACAGGGGACCAATTGCTGGTCTAGAACAAAATATTACAGGCAAGTTGTTAAAATTAGGTTTCAAAATACTTACAGAAAAAACAGGTTTTGCCTGGCACTGAAATGATCGTAATGATGATGCCTGGCAGATCTCAGCATAACGCATCAAGGTAGAGGTGAGAACAATCACCACCCACCTCAACTCACAATATTTCTCCAACCAGGAACAGAGTGCCCAGAATAAATTATACAGCCCATTACTACCTCCAGAATCCATATTGGAGTTTTGGCAGAGCGGAATACATGAATTCTATGCTCTGCAACTTTTCAGAACATAATTATCTGAGCAAAACTCAAGTGGTTTTGCATATTCCTGATTAGTAGGAATAATAATATCCTTTCAAAAATCAGATGTCTCACCAACACTGCTGCTCCTCATGGGCTCTTCCTTCCTGGAGCAGCAAGTGTTCATGTGAAGATGGCTTGCACCAAGTTGGGCCACTGGTCCCTCTTCCTCAGTCTTGTCCCCAAGCTGATATCCTCCAGATGTGGCTGACAGAGCAGGTGGTTCCCAGCTTGTTCAGCCATGTGTGGGATCAAGGCTGAGGACATCTGCATGCCAGGCGTGTGCCCCACACTTCAGCTATGACCTCTAGACACAAGGAATCATCTCCTAACTGTGAAAGCAGTACGACAGTGGAACCAGCTGCCAAGAGAGGTTGTGTGTTTTCCCACACTAGAGTCTTTCAAAAAGCAATCGCACAGTTACTTGATCAGGGTGATGTCACTGACATCCTACACTAGCAGGGGGTTGGACTCAATGGGATTCTGGGCCCCTTCTGACCCATCTATTCTGTGGTTCTGTGATCTTCCCAGTCAACAGTGATAGCCTAGGAAAGAATTCAAGTAGTTAAATATTCTGGCACTATAATGAACTAGTTCTACAAATCTTTCCAGACTGCTGAGCTGCTACATTATTCCTCCATTCAGGGTCAACTGAGTTCCGTTTTCCAGGGGGAATAATCCAGTGGGCTCGGTATGTTAAAGATGGGAAAGGCCTGAAGCCCAATGAAAGAATTTACAGTGAGTTTCTCCATTCGGTAAGTATACAGGTATAAGGTATTCTCTTAGAACCAGAACTAAATTAAATCAGAGATCTGATCCAGATAGTACTCCGGGCATTAAAGACTTCTGCAAGATGTAACAATGGTGTATTTTCATACTCTGTAACTTCAATTTGTTGTTGTCGTGTGCTGTCGTCTCCAGCTTGTGGTAACCCTGCATATGAGAGTCTTCCAAAATGTTCTGTCCAGCACCACACTGCTCAGCTCTTGTTGATTTGTAACATCAATAATTATATATTATTGATTGCACATACTGTTACTTAAAATGAGTATATATAATTATATTGATACAGATATTCTACTATTATTTTATATAATTAGTATATGGAATAAGTATATATTATATAAAATTATATATAATTACATTGATATATTGACACCATATATAATATTATTGATTATATATATTATATAGAATAATTATATCATTGATGTTACCAAGTATTACAATGCAACATTTTAGGATATCATAACAACTTTTCCTCCCCTGTGTTTTATTTCACAGAACAATATAGTTCAAATGTTCTCTTCCCTTTTTTTCCTTCTCGCCCTCAGAAAGAAGATACCCTTACCTTGGGAACACTCAGGATCTATAGCAATGGCCTACGGCAGCCCCACTTTCACTTCAATGCCAATGAGATGGGATATGTCATCAGTGGGTGTGGAAAGGTAGATACTTAATTCAAACCACCATGATGGAAGCCATAACTCATGGGTTCAGTATAGGATAAGGACGGTTTGTCGTTGAACTATGGGTTATTGCAGGAATGTGGGTTATCCTGTTGTCTCACTCCAGCTTCACTAAGCCATGGCTTGTTAACCACAAACAACCCATGAAGAGAATCCATGGCTTGTTCGGTTGTTAACCGTAAACAGTTCACCATGGTTTTTCAGCTGGAGGTTCAGAACTGGGTTTGTCATGAGATAGGTTAGTTTCTAAAGTCACTTGAGAATTACATGATCCGGTTGTCTAGACATATGACTTTATTTCCTGTTGGTGTATCCTTTCTCAGGTGGGTGTGATAGTTTCACCTGCACTCACCACTGACTTCACCATCGGTGTTGGAGATGTTGTATTTTTTCCCACTGGAACACAACACTACATTAAGAGCACATGTGACGAGGACCTGCTTTTCATTTTGGCATTCAGCACTAGAGACCAGGTGAGAAATTAAGTTCCAGATGTGTTCCTCAGAGGTGTCGGACTGCAGCTTCCAGCATCCCCAGCCAGTGTGGCAATTGGAATTGTAATTATGGGAGTCTGACACATCTGGCGAGCACCAGGTTGGAAAAGGCTGACCTAGGAGTTGTGCAGTGCTGACCCACAATTCTGTGCAATAACTCACAATAGAGTCAATGTGTTGAGTGAGTTAGTGACTTGGTTTGCGCATTACGGTAAACCGGCAGGGACTGATTTGCCTGCAGGACTCTGAAACATGCATTGGCCACCACTTTGAATATGCAAGCCACAGTGGGGACGCGCCATGGCTTTTTCACACTATCCAGAGCATCATGGATTGCGTGATGGTTAATGCCCAGGTTCACAGGACACAACTGCTTTATTTAAAATGGCAGCCAGGGCACATCTTGGAGCCCCATACAGTGCAATGCAAACTGGGCCGCTGTGAATTGAGTATTGGACTGGGGCTTGAGAGATGAGCGTTCTAATTGCCCCTCAGCCAAGAAACTCACTGGGTGACTTTTGGGCCAGTCGTGGATTCTCAGCCTAACCTACCTCACAGGCCTGTTGTTATGAGGATAAACTGGAGAGGAGAGCACTATAAGCCAGACTGGGTCCCTGACAGGAGGAAGAAGGCTGGGGTATAAATGCAATAACTCTCACAAACATATCCCACCTCAAATTTGTATATTCCAGTATAATACCAGTAGTACGGTAAGGTTGCCACAATAGCTTCTCCTTCACAATTCAAATGCTGTTTGTATTTTGGCAGTTGGAAACACTTGATATGGATGACTATTTCCATGCTACAGCAGACCATATACTGGCCCAGCTTTTCTTCAAGAAACAGGAGGAATTCAAGAAGATTCCAAGGTTTAATGAGGACCAGGCAATTAATTTACCCTAGCAACCTATAATGTTGACAACTACTACAAATACAACACATCTCCCTGGATTCACTGATGATTAAACTCTGTTTAATGCCAACCTTAATTGTGTGGTCTCTTTCAAGAAGTTTTCTTTTAGGTTTTCAGGTGAAATAGTTAAAGTATTCACTTTGATCACATCATCTCTATCAATTATTATTATTATTATTATAACATTTCTATGCCGCCCCTTGCCGAAACCTCGGGGCGGCTTACAACACGATAAAATACAATGAAATACAATAGCACATAATAAATTACCATTAAATACAAAATACAAAAAATACATTGGTTTACAAATATAAGATTAAAATTATCAGTATAAATTAAGTAAATAAAAATATAGGAGGAGAAAGAGAAGGAAGAAGAAGTTGCCCTGGCCAGATCATATGTTTTAACAATTAAAATGATGTTTAAATAAAAAGGTCTTTACCTGGCGCCGAAAAACCAGTAACGACGGTGCCAGGCGGACCTCTTTGGGGAGTGAATTCCATAGGTTGGGTGCCACCGCAGAGAAAGCCCTCCTCCGAGTAGTTACTCTCCTAATTTCTTTCATGGAGGGTTCCTGGAGAAGGGACTGTCCCGCAAATCTCAAAGGGCGGTCGGGCATATACGGACGTAAGCGCTCGTTCAGGTAGCCAGGACCCAAGCCGTTTAGGGCTTTATAGGTCATAATCAACACCTTGAATTGGGCCTGGGCTTCAATGGGAAGCCAGTGAAGCTGACGGAGGACTGGAGTCATGTGAGCATAACGCCCCGTCCCCGTCAGCAACCTGGCAACTCTATTTTGCACCAATTGAAGTGTTCGGACTGTCTTCAGGGGAAGCCCCACGTAAAGCGCGTTACAGAAGTCTAGGCGGGAAGTCACCAGCGCGTGTGTCACCGTCGCCAGGCAGTCGTACTCCAGGTAGGGGCGCAGCTGATTAATCAGCCGAAGCTGAAGGAAGGCGTTCCTCACCACCGCTGTCACCTGAGCTTCCAAAGAAAGCTCCGGGTCGAGGAGTACTCCTAAGCTGCGGACCTTATCCCTAAGAGGGAGTGTTGCACCATTCAGGACCAGGTCAAATCCACCCTCTCCGAAACCCGATCCGCCAACCAACAGGACCTCTGTCTTGTCTGGGTTGA
The DNA here is from genome assembly GCF_004798865.1 of Varanus komodoensis. Classification (NCBI taxonomy): domain Eukaryota; kingdom Metazoa; phylum Chordata; class Lepidosauria; order Squamata; family Varanidae; genus Varanus; species Varanus komodoensis. The sequence goes on from NW_025335606.1 coordinate 10,075,397, forward strand.
GTTTCAGTTTATTTGCCCTCATCCATTCCCTTACCTCAGCCAAGCACCGGTTCAATACAGCCACTGCCTCACCTGGATTAGTGGAAAACGAGAGGTAAAGCTGGGTATCATCAGCGTATTGATGATTCCGCAGCCCACACCTCCTGATGACCTCTCCCAGCGGTTTCATATAGATGTTAAATAGCAGAAGGGATAGAATGGAGCCCTGTGGTACTCCATGGCATAGCTGCCATGACGTAGAGACATGGTTCCCCCAGCACTACCTTCTGGAATCGACCGTTGAGATAGCAGTGCCTCCAACCCCCAATCCCGCAAGTCTATCCAGAAGGATACCATGGTCGATGGTATCGAAAGCCGCCGAGAGGTCCAGAAGAACCAACAGGGATGTACTCCCCCTGTCCTTCTCCTTGCACAGGTCGTCGTACAGGGCGACCAAGGCAGATTCAGTACTGTACCCGGGTCTGAAGCCGGACTGAAAAGGATCCAGATAATCAGTTTCATCCAAGAGTGCTTGGAGTTGTCCCGCCACCACTCGCTCCAACACCTTGCCCAGAAACGGGATGTTGGCCACAGGTCTATAGTTAGTGGCCATCTCTGGATCCAGTGACGCTTTCTTCAGGACCGGTCGTATTACCGCCTCCTTTAAAGGGGCAGGCACTCGACCCTCCCTCAGAGCAGCGTTAATCACTTCCAAGATCCAGGTCCCAATCCCGTGCTTGGAGTTATTTATTAACCAAGACGGGCAAGGATCCAATAGGCAAGTGGTGGGACGTACTCGTCCAAGCACCTTGTCCAGATGATCGGGCCGCAATAATTGAAATTCCTTCAATAATTTTGGACCAGACGGTAGCATTGGTGACTCCTCACAGACCTCCGATTCATTAGTGGAGTCCAGCTCGTGACGAATCTGAGCGATTTTCTCCCTGAAATGCCTGGCAAAGTTGTCACAGCGGGCCTTTGAGGGTGGCATCGGATCTTCCTTAGGACCCGGGCGAACCAGGCCTTGCACCACTCGAAAAAGCTCCGCCGGACGGCATTGTGAGGAGGCAATGGAAGCGGAAAAAAACTTCTTTTTCGCCGCCTTCACCGCCACAGCGTAGGCCCGATAGTGGGCTCTCAAGTGTGTTCGGTCAGATTCATTCCGTGATTTCCTCCACCTACGCTCTAGCCGTCTCCCAACTCGCTTCATCGCCCGCAATTCAGGTGTATACCAAGGGGAAGAGCGGACTCTGCCCGGTGGGAGAGGACGCTTGGGAGCGATCGTGTCCACAGCCCTGGTCATCTCTCCGTTCCACAGTTCTACCAGAGCCTCGACAGGAGCACCAGTCTTGTCAGCCGGAAACTCCCCCAGGGCCTTCAGGAATCCATCCGGATCCATCCGGCTCCGGGGGCGGGCCCATACAATCGGGTCTGCACTCTTATAGAGGGAGAGGCCGCTCTCGAGCACAAACCTCACCAGGAGGTGATCTGACCATGACAGGGGAGTCAAACATAAGTTCCTCACCCTCAGGTCATCCTCTTCCTGCCCCGTCGTGAATACCAGGTCCAGAGTGTGTCCACGTTCATGGGTCGGGCCGATGACGTGTTGAGACAGGCCCATGGCCGTCATAGAGGCCATGAAGTCCTGAGCCGCCCCGGTCAGTCCAGACTCGGCATGGAGAATGGAGATTCAAGTCAGGAAAACTTCCTTTGTACCAACTTCATGTCTCTGTTCCAGTCTAGAATTAAGAAACAGAACTGGAAAAAAATGTTGGCAACCCTCTTCGAAGGAGATATGCATGCGTTAAATTTTATGGATAGATGCATTAGACTTTACCTCAAGGTTTCTAACATTTGCATCCTAAGTGTGATGCATAGGGAAATCAGGTATCTGGAGCTTTAAAAAAAATCACTGGAGCATTATGCCAAAAAAATACAAGGAAACATGGAGAGAGAGCAAACGCATCATTTACTTGACTATACATTCCAAAATTGTTATAGTGTCTGGGAACAGATATCCTATATAACAGTCTCAGTCACAGATAAAAAATTGCTTCATATTTATAGAAAGCAGGTCTTTTCTATGAGAAAGCAGCCGGCTCGCACCCGAGCTGCCCTTCCATTTGTGCAGGGGCTCCTTCTGAGCGCAAGAGGGGCAGCAAGCCGCCCTGGGATCCCACTGGCAGCCAGGGGGAAAATCTGAGACACAGTGAAAATCATAGAATCACTCAGCTGGAAGAGATCTTAGCAGGCCATCGAATCCAGCCGCCTGAGCCATGCAGGACTCGAGTCATCCATCCAGATTTCGACCCATCCCAACCCTGTTGCTTCCAAGATTAGGAAAGTGCTGAGTGGGTTACCCCAGACCACCTTCTGCACTCTGCAGGATTCTCAATGCCTATAGCAGATTTTCAAGGAACTACAGAAGGAGGAGGAATGCCAAGCGGTCTCTTCTTTTTCATTTGTGCTTATTAAATGTCGAGTTTTTCCTTAATAGGAGGGTGACAATCCTCCCCAGAGTTTCTTCCCCCCACCCTGAAGATCTTCACAGTTATATGTGTTAGGAAACAGTCCTGTAATTAGCATAACAGGAACAAAATGCTAGCTTTCTAGAGCACCGTAATTGGGTGGTCATTGTTTATCTATTATCCCACTTTTCCTTATCACAAAGGGTTATCCCACTTTTTCTTATCACAAACTCAAATGATCCATTTTTATTTAGGGAGAAGTAAGATTAATAGGGATGCGGTGGCACAGTGGTTTAAACTGCTGTGATGCTGGACTGGTTGATCGAAAGCTCGACAGTTCGAATCTGTTCAGGGGGTGAGCTCCCGTACTCTGTCCCAGTTCCTGCCAACCATGCAGTTCGAAAGCATGCAAATGCAAGTAGATTAAAAGTTGCCACTTCGGTGGGAAGGTAACAGCATTTTGTGCACTTTGGTGTTTAGTCATGCTGGCCACACGACCATGGAAATTGTCTGCAGACATACGCTGACTCCCTCGGCTAGGAAACAGAGATGAGCACCGCCCCCTCAGTCCTCTTGCTGGTGCCCCAGAAGACTTGGCAGCTGAATCTTTAACTCCTCTTCTTACTCAGTTCATGACCCCTTTTTGGTGGCTGTCAAAAGCATGCATCTGTCAAAATAACCCTGTTTAGCCCTGTCAAAAAACCCTTCTTGGACAAGTGTCAAAGGTCTGTTTTCGCAAAAAGCAAGGGCAAAGGTGCAGGTCTTACTTTCTGAAGTATCCAGAGGCTGAGGAAAGCATGGAAAAGGTGGTGGGCACTAAGAACTGCAAGGCAATACATAAAAATTAAAGGATTAATTGGCTCAGCGGAGACCTATTCAGATCTAGAGCAGATCTCCCCTTACATAAGCAACAACCCCGTTGTGCCTTAGCGTTTCTCTTCACAGCTTGCGTGTGACAGCTCTCACGTCAAGACAAAATTGCAAAGTGACCTATTGGCAGCCTTGCTTTCTCTTGCCGTTGGGCAGGAGGCACTGGCCAGGTCATTGACCAGGCGAGACTGCATTTCAGCTGGTTGGAGAAGCACACTGGCATACCTCCAAAAGATCAACCAACAAATTAACCAAATAAAACAATTGCAAAAATATGGACACATATTTCTTGTGTCTTTTCTTCCAATGCTGGCAAACCAGTGACAGCCACTCCAGTGCACTTCTTGGGCAGTTACCGGAAGACAGCACAAAAAAATGCTCTGAAGGGAGAGGAAGATAAGGGAAGTAGTGGCAGTGACCTAGAACTGTTGCAATCAGAGCAGTCGATTGAGCAGATGTTCCAGTAACTGCCCGTCAGCCATGCAACGTCACTGGAAGCGGACAGGCGACCTCCGCGAGGACAGCATGGGGGTTTCCATTCTTGCCAAGTGGCTTATTTCTTCCTTCCCTCAACCCACAATGGGAGCAGTCTCCTGGGTTCAGATGACAATCCATCATGGGTTCAGGGACCCCTATAACAAGCCATGGGTTGTCCAGGTGGCTTATTGCCCCAAAATAAGCCATCCAGTGGGAAGCCGTCTTGTGTTCATTCAGCACAAGAACCCACCATGGTTAATTAGCCATGATGGGCTGTCGTATCAGGCAAACCCCATCAATAAGATCCATTGGACTCATGTCCAATTTGCTGAAAACCCAGGTGGTGGTGTGGACTGTGCCACTTTAGGTTTCAGGTGATACTTCGGTGTTTTACATTTTTAATTCCCTTATGCATAAAACTAAATGTAAATAAAAGCAGAACAGTAACCAGAGATGTGGAATAGGCCCTGAGCTGCTATTTTAAAACTTTATTTTCTGGACCATTCTGTATCATTTTAATGTGGAGAGCATTTAGACTCTGGTATGGGCCATTTCACCACCATACGTCCTGCATGTAAAGCTTCAACTTAATTTTGAGCAAAAAGGCATAGAATTGGGACCTTAAAGGAGGCACTGTGCAAAGGATTCTGTTTAACGTGTGTAATGAGAGCCATTGTGGCTTGGTGGCTTAGCCATAAAGCTTGTGGGGTACCTTTGGGACAGTCAGAGACTTTCAGCCTACCTCAAAGGGCTGTTGTTGTAGGGATAAAAAGGGAGCCATGCAAGCCACCTTGGTTTCCTCACAAGAGGGCAAAAGGTGGGGTCTAAATGCAGTGTGGTGGTGGTGGTGGTGGTGATGAGATGTGTGAAGAATGTTATTTTTAGGGCAGCATCCAATGGTGTCACTCCATACACTCAAATAGCACTAGCAGAGCTCTTCCAAATTTTTCCATTGTGCAAGCTCTTGTGCATTACACTTGCACAACCATTTGTGCAAGCACACTTGCTCAAATGTAACTTGAACTGGATGCTCCTCCTACATGTAGTTCAGAATCTCGGTTGTTATCAGTCGTGTGAACAGAATGAATCAAATGGATACTGCCATGTCTGAAGAAGCCAATTGCCTCTAAATACAGTGCAAATACAGACATGATGTTAGTTTCTTAGCAGGCATGAAAACGTGAGATTCTCATGTTTCAGGGGGATTTTATAGGGTTTCACCAGCAGGTGGCATCCTACATCAGAGAGTGTCCACCTGGGTCTGACTGTAACATTTTTCATAAAATAATTTACCTAAATAGTCAAAGAAACTATGTGAAGTCCGCAAGACCTGTGATGAAAAGGGAGAAGGGAAGCTGTAGGGAGTCATATTCAGTATTTGTGCACATACGTATCCGCAAGCAGCTGACAAAGAAATCTCTTGCAACAGCTGCCACCGAAAATGTCACAATGTTAAAAGCCTGTTGGAAGTTTTTAGACTAGAAAGCCATTGGAGGAAAGGCAGAAGTTGCGAAAACAGCATTGTACAGCGTAGTACAATGTGCGGGTGTTCAAGGATAGGCTGGACGTCCACATGGTGGGCATGTTGTGAGCGGAGCCGGCTGGTGCCAGAGGTCAGACTAGATGGCCCGGGAGACCCCTTCTGACTCGCTCTGTTTCTATGTAAGAGATTTACGGGTTCAAGGCTATCATTTCTGACCTAAAAACTACTCTCCAGGGACTTGGTTGTGGCTACTCTTGGGATGAGTTCTCAATTACGCCCCAAAATAGCAATCGTTAACAGAACATCACTTCTGTACTTGGGCGTCCTCTGGAACATCAGTGGAAAGATCCAAATTAAGGTGCTGCAATTCCCGTTTCACGGCTGCCAGTCTGAAGCTGACGGAAGGATGGCTGGGCATTCCAGCCTGTGAGGAGGTAGTGATGGCTTTTAAATCAGGGATGATTTTCATGTGCAAATGTACAAATTTTGGATATTTATATCCCACTTCTCCATCCCTCAGGTTCCAGGGGTGAGAAGACAGATAAAACCAGCTAAAGTACAGCTGAACACAAAAAGCAAAAATTAGTCCACAGCAGAAATAAAACAATAGAAATATGAAAGGGCAAAGGAGGCAGAGCTTTTTCATCCTGGTTTCTCGTATCCTCAAGGCTTTGTGAGGCTGCAACAAGCCCCAGGTGCACATGCTTTCTGGCCCCAATCCTTCCAGGGGGCAGCAAAGAGATCAGAAGCATCCCCTTTAAATTAAGCACAACTGAGCATTCTGCCACAACCTTAAACTATGGTTCCTCTTAACAGTGGCCTGTTGAAGCGAGCCATCTTCTTAAACTAGGATTTGAAGCTGGCTTGTTTCATTAAACCACGGTTAATATCTAATCAGAATCCGTCCTGGAAAGCTGTGGTTAATCTCAGAAGCAAACAGTTCCCAGTCCCCCACTTCCACACCAGAGCGGAGGTGAGCAAGTTGCCATTTTTTAGGAAGGCAGGTTATGCATCGGATCAGTGGATACTCACCCAGACTCCTCCTTGTAACCCTACCAGCTATTCTAGCCTAGTTGGAACCAGCCCTTTGTCCTCTCTGTAAGCAGTTCAAGCCACAGCACAGACAGGCAATTCGTGAGCTTCTGGATGTCTCATCAGCCCCAGCCAGCAAGCCAATAGTAGAGGACGATGGTAGTTGTAGGCAATAACATCAGGTGGGCCACAGATGGCTTACCCCCGAAATAGAGTGTGAATGCATATCAAGCCCTATTTCCCAAGGAGCAACTGATTTGGGTGCGTGAAAAAACACCTCAGTGCTCATTCATACTCTCCTGGAGAAAGTCAGCAGCGGAAATTCTCCACCCATCACTTGCCTGGACTTCTCTATGATAAAATTCTTAATTGGAAGGAGGAGGCAACTGAGAAAGGAGAGCTCCCCTCCACCCAGCAGGTGTCTCTCTTGAGCTTCTTTATGGCTGCATTTAGAGCAAAGATCCAGACCTCGAATTTTCTAAAGGAAATCTTCCAAAACTTGAGCTAAACTGTGTTATCCCAGAAGTGTAACCTTTCCAGATTATGCTGCACCAGTGCCTCAGAGCAGAACAAACACAAGCGCTGCACCCAAATCGTTCAGAGTGGGGCTTCTTTAGCAGAAGAAGAATCTGAACATTCAGGCACTTTGAACCCTTGGATTGAAATCTGTTTTGTAAACAAGGATAATTGCCATTAGTTCACCACTTTTGCACCATATCACTTTATCAGACTAGGAGCTTTGCAAGATGGCTAGGAGCTGTTTAAATAGCATACCTGATTGTAAAGGGATGGAAACTCTGGACGTATTCAGACATGCTTTGGCAGGACACGCTCCTAGATTTCACATTTAGCTGCCTGACTGCCAGACTGAAATACTCTGCCTCATCCTCCCTGCAAACATTTTCACAGTCATGTGTTAGATACATTTAATATTGGTTTTTAGTTTAGCTAACCCTATGCCATGAATAAAAAATAGTGAAGCAGCTGTTACTAAAAAGCATTCATAGTACTGAAGCACATTCCTATAATAACTACCAATGTGGTTTCTCTCCAATCATTGAAGAAAAGATTCCATCCTATAATATTTTTAAAGCGTGTCTCTATCTAACCATCCCATATTTTCTTTAGTCAAAGGATGGAAGGAGCATAATTTAAGCCTTGCTCTGCTCTCACCCAGGAGGGACTGAGAAGGTTGGAACAAAACATTTGCTTATTGTCCGCCTAATTGAGGGCACTTAACTCCCACTACTGCTAACTAACCTGCTGTAGCAAGTGGATTGGAGTGGGCAACAGAGAGCTGGCCTGGATTAATTTTGGTAGCCCTGCCTGGCCTTCAGGGTCCTATTTGTTGGAAGATTACATGGAATTATCCCTCCACATCAAATAAGGTTCTTGGTAGGCTGCCAGAAATTGCCTGGAGAAAGACAAAGAGGCATTATTGTGCCACGAAGGTGCAATCCTGAGACAAACAGTGCTCTTTCCACTTTCTGGCTCCTTGGTTTCTTCCAACTGCTTTTCAGCCCACCTTTCCTCTGGGAAAGCCCAGGGGAACTACCAGCAAAAATATATAAATGGTAAGCAAGGAGAGAAAACAAGCAACCAACAAAGCATTCAAAAAGTGGGGGAGGGGGGGGGAACAAAGCAAAAAAAAAGTCCACAAAAAAAGGTGGGGAGAGAACTAAACCAATGTATCAATAAAACTAGAAGGAGAAGCATTTGAATACTGGGAACAAACATAAAGGCAGGGACCGTACCATTGTGGTGAGCACCCTGCTGAATTTCACTTTGACATCTAAATATACAAACCCGGGAGGACTCTGTTAGAAGAGGCCTTGGCATTCCCATGTAACCTCAGCATGGCCTTGAATCAAGGGAAGAGCATGTATTTCTTCCCTATCGGAAAAGTGCGAGACGCTGGTTTTCTCGTGCATCATGGACGGAGCTGCTTCAACAAACCTCGGCTCAAGGTAAGGCGCAGCGTTTTGCAAAAACAAACCATGCCAACATTAAGAACAAAACGAAAGCAGAAAGGCAGCAGAGATGGGACTCAAACGGCTCCACTGCATTGCCACGCAAGGAGTTCTAGTTTGGTTGTTTTCAAAATGGCAGAGCACCAACTGGAATTTGGCCACCTCGCTCTGTGTCATAGGCAGATCAGCCAGAAACACCTGAACTCACAACATACCGATGTGCAGCGATAGGGGAGTTCTTGGCATGGCTACTAACACATCATGGGCTCAGGAGGTGGCAAAGCATTCCTGAGAGTGTGACTTGAATCATGTCCAGAAACTTGGTGGGAACTGAGATGAGGCATTCTTACAACTTACCAGCCCAGCACTAGAGGAGTGGAACAAGATGCCCTGACCCTTGCTCCTTTTCTGGCAAAGGAACCTTGGAAACTCTTCAGTTTCACAGGCCTACATTGTGATTTCACTGGGATATATATCAAAAAAAGACATTTCTGCAGACTGACTGAAGCTTCAACCCTCTTAACTCAGGCACAAGAGTTATAAGTCTAATACTGCTGTAGCCTCCAAGCAAAGTTTGGGATTATATTACTTTTCTCCAAGAGAGAGAAAATGGTGACTATATTTCCAGGGTATCTTCTTCTAGAGTATATTAATGGCTGACTGTTTCACAGAAATAATATTACTTTAAGATAAGATGGATTACCAACTGAGTCCTGGGAAAAAAGCCTTTGGTTTGCAACTTGGAGGTTTGGCTTTATATGCTGTGAGGAATCAAGCAGGGGCAGAAATCCATACAGTCACATTTAATAATTTAAATTTCCCTGTGCTACTTTACTGTAGCAGCATGTTAAATAGAATAAAATAAAATAAAATAAAATAAAATAAAATAAAATAAAAGTGTGAAATCATAGGACATTTTGGATTCTCTTCCAGAGTTCATTGATACTTCTGTGATCTCAGGACAGGGTCTCAATGTAGGTCCTTTTCCAGTCCCCCTCTCAGCTGCCACCCAAAGATTCATGGGAGCTGCTTCTCAAAATCCCAAAAGCTACTTAGGGAAAGTAAAAAATGGGGCTTTTTGGTGGATGGGAAGGAGAGGGAACCAAAGCAGCTGGAATTTGCAGTATTCAGAAGCAGGGCTGCCATGAAGCTCCCTTGAATCTCCCCCTCTTCGTTTTGCTGCCTTCTTGCCACGTTCAGCCCTGTTCAAAAAAGCAAGCTGAGCTGAGAAGTGTGAAAACACACCCGGAAGTCCAGTTGTGCAATCACCAACCTTCTTCCACATCACACGCAGCGCAAAAACTGCAAGTCACACATGCGCAGAAGAGGCACGCTGCTTGCACATCATTTGTATGGAATCAGTTCCTGGCAGGCACCTGGGCAGATGCTTGGCACGCTCGCCAGAAGGTCAGGCTCACAGCTGCAGGGAAGCGGGTCAGCATGAGGAAGCCAAGCCCAGGGAATCCAATGGATTCCCACTCACAGGTCATCTCTAACCTGCAGCTTCTCCAGTCAGCTCCCGCCTGGGTGCTCAACCTCTGGACGGGCTCAGATCCCTGTCTAGGGGCAAAACAGCAACAAGAAGGGCAGACAGGCGAAAGTCATCTCCATCACTCCGTCTGATCTACCAGGGGCCTGCCTGCAAATCACTGGATACTTGCAGGGCTCCTTCAAAGGGTATAGGATTGCTTCTTATTTTTTTTAAATGTAACACAATGAATGTAAAATTTGCGGAGCAAGAGTTGTTTCAAGAGAAACTTTGCTTTTGCAAAATACATAGCTCCTCTTTGCCAATGGGAGGAGAGACCGCAACGTGGCAGGATGTTAAGTGGATCAGAGTGAGGGCAAGAAGCCCTGTTGTCTATGAGCAGTGACAGACTGGTGAGGGTTCCCTTACGAAGAAGCTGCCTTTTACAAATAAGCAAAGGAAATGGCCCAGAAATGTCAGTTCGGAGGGGAAAAAAGCAGTTGTGAAACATGTGCAAAACAGGGAAAGCACCATGGAATCCAGACATATTTGGTCCCCCTGAATCTTCTCCTTTCATCTTCAAAACATGCACTGACAAATTCCGCTGCAGCCCCACGTTCTATAGAGTATTTGCCCACATCGTTCCAAAGTTTGGATAGTCATTTCAGCCTTTGGATATGCTTCCATTACAGGAAAGAGGCTTGGAAGCTTGTGTTTCTTTTTGATATGTTTATCACTGAAGTAGGGAGCATGTTTGAATTATTTCAGAGAGTGTGCAAATGGATTTCACCCCCCCCCCCCCGGGTCCTTTAAAAATTCACAATATATTGGTTGTACTTTTGAACTGAATGCTATACAATTTTGTTCATAGGCTTTAGAATTCATGAACGAGAGCTTCCTATTTGAGCCACAGGAATCATCTGGCTCCAAATTATAGCTAAATACATCAAAAGGCTGCCGCTTCAAGGACAGCTGATTCAGAAGTTCCGAGGCTCCAGGGTGGCCCTGATGTTTCATCAAAAATGAAGACAAAAGAAGATAGATCTGTACAAACCTGCATTTACCTACACCTATCAGTGTAAGACTAAGTTATATAAAATAGCAGTGCATCTGCAATGGATGAGCTCTACCAGAATGGAGAGAGGCTATTAAGGTTCAGTAGGTGGTGTGGTAAACTTTCCCAGTGCCTGGAAGTCAGAACAGTTTCTTGAAGCCATACCATGGCCTTCAGCTTCTTCAAGGAGCGCCAGAGAGGATTGCTTTGGCATTCCCTTCTCCAATCATTTTGCAGAGAAGCGCTGCTTTTGCCGTGAGAAGGAAACTGTTTGCCTTATTGAAGCAGCTCTGCCCTCTCCCAGAAAAGGTGGGTTAGAGCCAGGGTTCATCCAGACAGACGCTGCAATGGTAGGGGAGAGGAACGTTATGGACGCCATGGGAAAAGGCCTTACCTTTTGCTCTGGACCTGGGGAGAGGAATTGGCACGTTGCTCATCCAGGTTCCTTTGCTGGCCCATGCAGCATCCCTCAGCCTATTCAGCGAACCAGAACGGCCACAGATAAAGGTTCCAGAAGCTTTCTTGTGATGACTTCTCTTCTGCATCCACAGTTCATCACTGTATTCAATAAACAACAGCTCCTTGACACAACTGAGTTCCTTTCCTCCTAAGTATCCTAGGACGGGCCCCAGGGGTTGCAACAATCCCTCCTAGCAGGGAAGCCTGAGACCAGGGGCCCACGTGCCCACTCGGCCTACCCTCCGTTTATGGGCGACTTCAAGGGCCCTGATCTCCGTCCTTATGGTTCCTTATCTCTAAGCTGCACTTGACAGGACAGTCCTTCAAGCAGAGGACTGCCTTCTGTAAAGTGGGACATGTGGCCACCCTGAGCCTGGCTGATGTGTGAGCAACTGAGTCAGTAGAAGGAAGTGAAATGTAATTGCTGAAGGAATCCTTCTGGCTCCTGTTTGAGTCATTTCTGCTGGGGAGATGAGCTCCAAAGAGCACGCTGTCCATGAAGAATTCTAGGTCCAGAGGTCCCACCTACTTCCAGGCCCAGCTGAACACTGGGGAATATCCATCACTTCTGCTGCCATCTTCCCCTGTCTTGACCCAGATCCACAGAGGGCAGGGGAAGGGAAATCCAGCAGCAGAGACAGCTCATGAAAACCTGCAGAACATTCTCCAGGCCTGATACTAGCAGAGTTTGCATGATCAGGGAAGGAAAATGACCCACCATGGCTGCTTTCCTGCCCTGTGAATCCTGCCAAAGTTCCATAATGACCTTCTCTGAGTGTGCTGCGTAGCGTCGTCTGAATCCGGGAAGAGCAGGGGCAGGTGGGTTTACAAACCAGCATGGAACCCATGGTTTGTTCCAGGGTTGTAGGGTGATTTGTAAACAGACCTCCCTTTCATGGAGCTTGGATGCCATGACAAATGGCACCGATCTTGTGGGATTACAGTAATTCTACGCAGGGCAAATGGTATGCATGGATTGGGAAAAGAGTTTTGGTGGCTTACTCTCCTGCTCTGATCATGTGTACCTGCCCACTGTGATGTGGTTCACATGATCAAACAAGCCACTATGTCTTGTTTAAACATAAGGGACATGCTGGGGCCATTAGCCTGGTTGCCCTCCCAGGGCTGCTCATCATGTTGTCCAGGTTACTTGGGGGAGAAGCAACCCTGAAATAACCCATCAACATTCCTGGCTTATTTGGAATGCCCTCCCCAGAGAGGTCCACCTGGCACCGACGTCATACTCCTTCCGGCGCCAGGTAAAGACCTTTTTATTTAACCGTCATTTTAATCATCAAGAGTTTTAGATGTTTTAAGATTTTTATTCTCTGTTTCACAGTCACATTTTCTATTTTCTATTTTTCTTCCTTTTCCTTTTAGTTGATAATGTTCAGCTTATATGCTTTTAATAATTGTGGTTTTTATTATTGTATTATTTAATACTGTGCAAGCCATCCTGAGTGCTTATGAAGAAGGACAGGATACAAATGTTTGTAATAATAAATAAATAAATAAATTTGCAGGTTGCTTTCCCTGCAAACAAGCTATGCCACCTTGAATTGGGTGACATGACAAGCTGCATCCAAATGCATCTGGGTTAATAACACCCAGAATGCACTGCCAATTTAAACTTGCCACCCAAGGCTTGCTGGCTCACTTGGTCATGTGAAATGGCCGAACAACTTGCAAAAAGCTCAGGCATGCACAAGCATTCAGTCTGAGCGCTTGCAACCTGTCAGGCCCTTCCGGGGACAGTAGTGTGATGCTTGTACACCTGTCCTTTTGCCTGCTCAGGGATGGATCTCCGTGCTGCCTCTGACATAGCTGGCCCTTGAGAAGAACATCCCGTTGTCCCCTCCCCATTGCTTTTGGCATCCTCGATGCTCATGCTTAATACGGGGCTGTTTTCATACATCCTTTTTCATTGCTCCAGTGAAGTAACAGCTATACACTGATGAGGTTAGTGTGTGGAGTATTTCCGGGCTCCAGAGGGCAAGGAAGTGATGGAAGGACGGCTCTCGCTCCTGACTGGACCATCAGTCCCCTACAGTGAGATGTGCACTTCCTTTTCCACTGTGAGGCAAACAGAAGTGGACTTCTGCTTTCCCTTGAAGAGCTTGCTCTGGTCGCTTGCTGGAACGCTGAGTCAGTGATTACGACACCAGTGTGGTGTGAAAGCAAGAACAGGAATGCAATGCAGCTTAAAGGGGTTAAAGCCAAGAGGGACTTCTTTAATTTTTGAAAAATTCAGTAAGATGCATTTCTAAATGAAAACCAAGTCTCTGATTTTTAAAACCCAGCAACAGAAAGAACCCACTTGTAAAATTTAAGCATATTGATATAGTGGCTTGGGTGGGGATAAAATAAAATCAAGCAGATTGAAAGTACATTCAAGCGATGCTCAGAAATGGTTGCATGGCAACAGAAGTGGGGGGAGCATTGCTATGACAACAGCGAGAAGCGACCGCTGTAGTGGCAATGGGGAAGCAATTTAAATGTTCATAGCAGCACATGGTACAGTCCTTTCATGGCCTAGTTTGCTTTGTCCTTGGCATCCTGGCTTACGGTAGGCAGGGAAATCTTGAAGTGGGAACACTTTTGGAAAAGTCATCCATTTGCTGTGTTCTGAAATGGCACAAGCAAGCACGATGTGGGTGCCCATGCAATGGGTATCTGCAAAAGTTTGAATCCGCTGCATTTATGAGGCACGTAAAGTTTTAAATGGGATCTGGGCCAAGTTGCCAAACATGTCCTTATGCTGCAAACAAATTGTGGTAGAGAAAGCAGTGACTTGCAGCTTTCTGGCTGAAAAGGCAGCCCATGATTCCTGCAAGGAAAGCCAAATTCTGCAATCTGATTCAAGTAAATTCAGCCAGCACGGAACCCTTTAAATTTTTTCCACTGGTTTCATCGTCAGTGATAATCCCAGTACGCCTGGGCACAAAGTTAACAGCACAATATAACTGGAAACAATGCTAGAGCAGCAATGCCAACACATAGTCCTGAAATGTATCTTTCTCTCTGAAACTCCCTGCCTCTGGAGGTTGGGCATGCGCCGACATTGGATGGTTTTCAACACCTCGTCAAAACAATTTTATTTTAGGAAGCCTTAATGAACTAACCACCCATGTTTTTACTGATTCTGTTTAATTACTTCTGCTTTTAACATATTATGTTATTCTTTTATCTATGTTATTGTTTATCTGTCTGGGATTTCTATCCTGAGATATGGAGCAGTATATCCATGTTGCAAAGTAATAAGAATTCCTGGCAGAGATGGCCTAAAAGCATTCACGGCACGCCTCATTCTCCATTTCTGACATCACGCAGTGTGTCAGGATCCAAAACAGGTAAAGGAATGGGGAATAACTTAAAATATAACTTTATTTACATGCATGCAAGACTGTCAGGTACAATAACCAGTGGGCCTCTGCAACCTCCAGGCTGTTTGACTTTACTGCAGGTCCTCAAATTACTACCTCCATAATACTAAGGGTGTATCAAAGGATTAACCCTGTTGTTACAAGCTTAGTGCTAGAGCACCCAGTTTCTGTGCCTCAGGTCCCGGGTTCAAGCTTCTGCACCCTCAGTATAAAGGATCAGGTAGCAGTCGATGGGAATCCCCCACTGCCTAAGACCCGGTAGGGTGCTTATCAGTCAAGGTAGCATTAACAGGTGGACCTTCCAAAAGTGGGTACAGGAGAACACATGTTCTGAGATGCACACATCTGAACTCCGGCAGAGGTGCACCTTAGCAAATTTGTCCCTCTGACGTTCTCTCTCTCTCTCTCTCTCTCTCACACACACACCTATCACCCATTCTAAAGGGGATTAACTTATATGTTACATGAATTAAAATCACAAATGATCAGTTTTGGGGAATGAACTGTTCACAACACTAAGGAGTTACATGGGTTTTAGCAGGATTCAATAAACTTGTACAAGATGAACAGTCCTGACTGTATTGGGCATATAATGCAGAAAACCCAGTGCATTCTACAGGTTATTATACCAGGCTCAAATATGAGGAAATTAGTTCCAAGGCCCACTTGGTGCCAATATCAAAGATGGTGGTGCATGGAAGTGCAGGCCACATACATGCACAATATGTCTGGGTTTGATCAGGGTAGACTATGGGTCTGAGGAAGCCATTGAAGCTGGAAAAGCAAATCAGGGGTCCAAAGTTTTCTGGAGGAAAGACAAGGAGGAGGGTATAGAAGCGTGGGTTTGGGGTTGGCAGGGAGAGAGAGAACTCAGATGTGTGTCAGCAGGCGCTGGCAGACACACAGTGGACTTTGGCTAGTCCTTGTTCAAAGTCACTCGGGCACAAAGGGAGAATCTAGCATTTGGAGCTGCTACTTTCACAGCCCTCAGCCTAATTTTCAGCTCCCGTGGCTTTGCCTTGTTTCCAATTGCTGCTCTTTGCTGTGAAGAGTTGGGGTGACGATGTTTCCAGATTACATTGCACATCCTCCAGTTTTGACTAATGTAATGGGCAGGAAGAGAAGACAAGGGGGGCCACCAGAAGAGGACCCTGGCAACCGTCTTTCCCACTGCCCAAGCAGTGTAAGGCTGCCCTAAATTAGCTTCTGATCAAAACCTATAGCAGAAACCTGGATTCTGTGCCCTGGGTCACTGCAGCAAGGGAGTGAAAGCCAAGAGGAGCAGTCAGCTGCTGGACTTGTTATGCTATGAAAGGAAGGGATGCTACGAAAGATCTGGGAATCGATGCATCTTCCAGTGAGCCAGGACAATGGGAGAGCCAGGAATGCGATGGAGGTTCAAGAGTCAGTGGGACTAGTGGAAGTCACCAGCCCACTTGGGACCTGAAGTCCTTCATTCTTTTAACGCTTGGGACAAACCCAAACAAAAGGGACAAATACTCTGGACTGAGTTCATTTAAAACAGAGAAAAGAGTGGAGGACAATTTTGATCAAAGCATACAGTTTTCTCAATAGGACAGATAATTTTTTTCTCTGGATGGACGAAGCCTAGGCAAAGCAGGTTCTTCTGCACCCAGCAATTGTGCTCTTGCACCAGTAATTATGCAGAAACTTGGAGTTATGTGATTCTTTGCCTGAGGTGTTCCATGCCTAGTGTCTGATTGAGGTGGTTTAATCTAATTACGAGGCACTTCATTTCGGTGTGGTTTGATTAAGTCATATTTCCTTTCTTTTTTGTGCTAAGTATCCAACCAGATACAAATGACTTAATGACATGATCGCTGGCTTTGGTCACTCATCCACTAGAGCTTGGAGATGAAACCCCTCCGGGCTTGTCTTTCTTTATACAATGTTCTAGGTTGTTTTTCTTAAAGTGGTAAGTACACAATTTCATAGAATACTAAAGGGAAACGCTTCTCAGAGTCTCTGGTGGACCAACAGCAGGCACAGTGGGGTTAATAACTTGCCCTATTATGGAAAGGACCAATTAATATGTGCCCAATATTAATAATGGCATGATGGTATGTTGCATATAAGAAACAATACCCTCACTCCCCAGGATCTGCTATCACCAGTAGCGTAGTAGGATTCCTACTGATTCCACACAGATAATGCTGCTAATGCTGGACACAATGCAAATGTACTGATGTTTCTTTGTGGGAACAATAGGGGTTTTTTGCAAGGAAGAAGAGAGGAAGCCCCATGGAGAAGGAAGCATCACTGCTGGAAAGCACAAACTTACCATAGGTGGGGGACTGGGTTTGACCCATGATTGAACCTCTTAGAATGGTTTGTGGCAGCTACTCAAAGGAAATGGCATATGGATCAATAATATTTTGCGTACTCTGAATTTTAGGGAATATGTAAGAAGATACTTGCTAGCCAATTCTCTCCCTTTTCACCATGTCTCCTGATATTGTGATTGTCTGGTTGTTATTTTCCAGGACATCTTGGTCAGAGTGGGGGAGGATGAAATAACTGGGAGGTGGCTAGAATGTAAGCTGCTCAGGTTCTGGATATACCTGCGCACAAGTAGGACCTTATTCTTTGGTCTTCCAGGTGGCCGTGACAGCAACGCTTTCAGCAAGCCATAGCATCTTCGGAAAGCCATCTGGGAGAGCTGTTCTGAATGGATAGGAGCCACTAGGTGCAGAAGTTGATTAAATATTCTTAGTTAGGGTGACTAACAAGCAAGGGTATGGTCTAAGGGCACATAAGCTAAGCAAGTCTCGATCTGGCCAGAGCTTGGAGGGGAGACCACCCGGGAACCACATGTAGCCACCTAGGTAGATATCTCAGAGGGGACAAGAGGTTAAAGTCTCAAGTCATCTCTGCTAGGTTCCTTGTCCATACCAAGTCCCCTGTGCATACTTTCAACTAAGAAAAAGAAACAGGGGGAAGGAATCAGAGCAAACTATATCCATGAAGTTAACCTGCACAGCTTGCCATCTGGACCTAGTTATTGTGTTCAACTGCACTCCATCACATCTGTTCAGACTTTCCCATCAACATGAGGAAGAAGGGCATGAAGTATCCTGTGCATGCTGAAGTACACAAAGTACACAGATATTGTCTGCATGCATGTCCATCTGATTTATACACAGGTATGAGGATTCTATTTCATCTAGGTTGCAGGTCATGTGAACAGATGAACCTGGGTTGAATGAACACACACAAAGCAGTGTAGACCGATGAATGCATATTCGCTTTAGGCATGCCACCTTCAACCCAGTTATAATTTATATACATGCACAAGTATTCACAAGTACTATTCAGCATGTGTATAATTTGCACTGTACACAGATTCCTGATCCGTACACATGTACAGTTGATCTAATGCAGTTCATACAGAGGTTTTTTAGTGATAGCCCTGTATTTTCCCCCCATTAAAGTTGTGTCAGCAGATTGTAATCTCTACAATGTGGCTGTAGTATGCTAACATCTTGAAAAACACTAGAAAGTAGAACTAGAAACTAACAGAAAGAGAAGGGTATTTGGGGGTCTTTAGCTAATGAGTAAAAAACTCCAAGCAATTAATGATAACAGTACTGTTGCTATGCTACAATAAATAAGTCCCAATGTGTTCAATGGAAGTAATGCTTTCTGGAAAAGGTATTCATTCTACCTAAAACAATATAAATATAGGTAGTTGTGGTTTAAAAAACAACAACCCCAAAAACTCCTTATCTTCCAAAACCTGCCATGAAATCTTTTAATAAAAATGCTAAAATCAAAATATTTGCTGACACAAGTGTATTCTGTGTAAATGCTTATAAACTGGTTAGTGTTTTATAATATTTTATTGTGTATTTGAGTTTTTATTTGTATGCCTTAGTGTTTTTTTTAATCCTGTGCACCACCTTCAGTGGGTTCAACCCTAAAATCTGGGCTTATCATAATTTAAATGAATAATATCTAATAAGGAGGGGCAGCTATTCAGTGTAAGGAGAAGCTCTGTCTTCTGCAAGTTTAGATGGGGGAAAGGCCTCCACCTCCCAGCATGCCCTATATAGCCTCCCTGAGGCATGCTGGGAATTGTAGGCCTTTTTTCCTGTCTTGCAGGGGATTGCATGTTAGGGGATGGAGTCGGTTATGTAGCATTAGTAAGCAATGAGGATCTCTCCTCTCAGGTCGTGAGGGAAGGCAGCTGCAGGCCTTGGCTTGCCACCCTCCAGGCTACTGCCTCAACATGAACAAGGCTTGAGCATACAGCCTAATATGTGTGAAAGAAAAGGGACTTCAGTTTAGGTTTCTCCAAGTAAATAGGTTTAAGAAAGTGTTCACACCAGCAATGGCAGGAAAGAGAGCTGCGACTCAGACTCTCCAAAAAGAAATGGTCGTTGCTTATGTAACGTTTCTTCAGTTATGCAGAGAGAAATAGAAACCTATTCAGTTACTAGACATGTAAATCAGAACACTCACAGATGCCCCAATTAACACACCTTATTCGCTTGCTTTGATGTTGATTGATAACAGGCAATAGCTTCCATCTTGCATCCAAACAAAATGTGAGATACAACAGACACAAACCACATCCTGGGTTCTTACAAGCAGCTGCAATGTATAGCCTCCTGAGTCTTCTCAAGAATGTGTATTAAATGCCTTTTCAAATGTCTTTTCAACACATGCGTGTATCTACTTTCCCACCAGGCCTCGCTGGCCAGAAAAATATTCAAGGCCTGAACATTTCCTACTTCTACATAGGTTTGCCTGAATTCTCCATATGAGTTCAGGGTTCCCTGAAGGTTGTGTTTAAAACAGGGTGAATTTGTGACCCTCCACATGTTTTGGCTCACAACTTCCATCATTCCTCACCATTGGCTCTGCTGACTAGGGCAGATGGGAGTTGTAGGCCAAAACACCTGGAGGGCTACCAGTTGCCCTTGCCCACGCCATGGCCCTTGGCTGAGCATCATCCCGAGCACAGAGAAAAGCGGTTAACTTTGGCAAGGGACATGGGCACTCTTATTTCCGTTTCCACAAATGCTAAGTGAATGCAGTGGGCTCAGACAATGGAATGGCAGGTTTATCTGAATAAATTCCATTCTGGAAGGGTTTGAGCAGTTGGTGTTTTGAATGGCTTCCATGCTTGCAAGAAGGGATTGATCAGCCAACGAGCCGAAGAGACCACTAGCCCAATCTGGAGGAACAAGCCAAAGGTGGATTCTTTGGGGCTGAGGGGGCAAACACTACAGGATGAAAACAAGGGCCCAAACATGAGGGGGTCAGGTACACTTTTCTGGGCCCAGAGGACCCCAGACCAGGCTGCATGCCTATGGCAGTGGTGGGTATGTGGGGGAGGGGGGAGGCTAAATAGTGGAATATCTTGCGGGAGATGCTGCGGGATTTGTGGGAGGCCATCAGAAGCAGCATTAGAAGAAAGGAACATCCTGAATGCTGAGTTGCCGATTCCAGATATAGATGCACACATTTAAAATTAGACAGAATATAAGTTTATTGTTTAGAGTTGACATGCCTTTTGATTCCTTTCTCTCTTTAAAACAAAGCAAGCAAAAAATAACTCTCCTGTGGAGCATGAGTGCTGGAAGATCAATAGACAAGTCCCTTTGTTCCCATCTGTCAGTCTCTATCCCCAACCCGCTCTGCCAACCAAATGAAACCAGAGGGGGAACTGAGGCAGGATTTCAGGCTTTGAATAATTTCAATCCAGGGGGCATCATTTTGCCCCCAAGAGCCACATATGTTGGTAGGAAGATGGTACACACTGGAGGCCTGGGCAGTGAGAGGGACTTCAACTAGCATCCAAATTACTGCATCTCACACTTGTGTGTGCGTACACGCACACAAGCACATCCCAATGGCCATTCGTTGAGGCTATGGCTATCAATAGCTACTAGTCACAATGCCTCTCTTTTTGCCATTACATTTATATCCCACCTTTATTCCTCTTGCAAGGACCCCCAAGCTGGCTTACATGGTCCTATTCTGCTCTAATTGATCCTAACAACAACCCTGCAGGGCAGGCTAGGCTGAGAGTGAGGGAGCTGCCCAAAGTCACGCAGCGAGCTTTATAGTCCAATAAGG
This sequence comes from Varanus komodoensis, assembly GCF_004798865.1. NCBI lineage: Eukaryota > Metazoa > Chordata > Lepidosauria > Squamata > Varanidae > Varanus > Varanus komodoensis. The sequence goes on from NW_025335606.1 coordinate 10,096,145, forward strand.
ACTAGTGCCCAGGTCTCCTGGGTCCCATCCAACTCTCTAACCCTCACACTGCATGAGTTTTATAGATTTCTTCCAGTAAAAAGGCAGTAGGTCTGTTTCTGATTATTAGCTGCTGGGCACAATTTGCTTAAGAAAATTTGCTTAAATCCAGCTTGTGGGCTCCCTGATCAGGTCTTTGGCCTGATCCAGCACCACTCTGCTCATATTCATTGCCACACTGCCTGACCCTTCTGATGCAGATGGACTCACAGCTATTGCCAATTTTGTGGAAATGGAGAAGAAAATGCAGCATCCTTGCAAATATACAGGCCTTTGCTCTTCAGGCCTTGCTTTTAAACTCAGGAAATACTTGATGTAGAAACACTGCCCTATGAGGAGAGACAGAGAGAACTGTGCATGCTTAGCCTTGAGAAAAGACTGAGGGGGGACATGATATCCCTCTATAAGTACTGCAAAGCTGTCACAAAAAGGAAGGTCAAGATCTCTCCTTGCTGAAACCAGAGTGCAGGACACGGAATAATCAATTCAAGTTGTGACAACCCAGATTCAGGCTGAACATGAGGAAAAGCTTCCTCACTGTCAGAGCAATACGAGAGTGGAACCAGCTGCCTAGAGAGGTGGTGAGCTCTCTCACACTGGAGACATTCAAAAAGAAACTGGACAGCCCTGTGAGTGGGATGATGTAACATGGTGTCCTGCAACAGCAGTGGGTTGGACCCACTGGCCTTCATGGCCCCTTCCAACTCTACTATTCTATGATTATATAACCAGAAAGGAAAGTCTGCCTATTTTTTTAAAAAAATGCCCTGCAAATTCAATAAAAGTAATATTACCCCCACATTATAGGCATGTGCATGTGTGTCTCTGAGAGAGCATGAGAGCATAAGAGAACTTTACCACAGATTTACAATTTGTTCAGGGTTATTAATCCATGTGCAAGGGGCCGGGGGTTGGAGGGAGATTAGCATGACGATCTCCATAGGCCCAGGGCCTGCCAGAAGGCTACCCTGTAGATTGCCCACTGTTACTAACACATTTTCTGGGTTTTATTTTTAAAAAGCTAAATGCAGGCTAAGGAGAAAAGATGCTGCGAATTTGTCGCAACTGTTTTGCAAGGGGGAAGAGGCAATTCACCCATTCCTTGCAGATCCTCCTTGGAGATCCTCCCATGGGCAGGTGGGGTGGCATTTGGAGTGTGTCATTTGGATAACCAACATGACCCAGAAGGAAAGCATTAACTAACCCCCTACAGTCTCCCTAAGACTGCATTTCCCAAAAGGAAAACAAAAGCCCAGCCATCCGTAGTTGGAGCTTAAGGCCTACAATTACAGAGTGCTTTAAAGTACTGCATTGAAAGTTATTCTGCCTTCATCTTGCATCTAACAGTTAGCTGTCAGTAATTTGACTGGCTTGGACTTGCAGGGGAGAAAGATCGTGCTTGCAAACCACAGGCTGTGCTACAGGTCAATTAAATGTGCCCACAGCCACACTGCCAGCCGAACCAAGCACTCGTTTGCACACAGAAGTCCTGCGCTCCATCCTCTTGCATGCAGCCACCCTGTAATTGTGTTCCTGCAGTGTGTTAATACAGAGGGCTGTGGACAGTGCAGTTTATTGCAGCTGGAGAGAGGCAGAGACCAGAACTTGGAGTTCTGGAAGGTAGCTCATGAAATCACAGAATAAAGAGTCCCCCTGGTGGCCCCCTGGTGAGAGCAATATGTTGGAATGTAAATGCTGTGCATCTCCACCCAGGATAAGCCTTCCTTGCTGTATCCCAAGGAAACAGAGCCTCTGCGTAAGCCCTGCACCCCTGGAGTTCTCCCCACTTGGAGAACTGGGATTTGCACTACAAGAATTTAAGTGGCTATAATTTTCCTTTTAATAACAATTAGTCTGAACGAAAACTAAGAATGGAACTGGCAATTTAGGCTGTTGCGTGTGTTGTCAGTGGGGCTATAAGCCTGAAAAGTCTTCTTTTGAAGCTGAAACTTTTTGGTGCCTTGCATGGCATTCATTTCAATGGGTCTGCTTTAAGGAGGACTAACGTGGGTATAAGTCTACTACTTCAGAGGAGTAGCAGTATCTGCTCCTAATGTCCTCAGCAGATAACTGGCATGCACCCCCTAATTCCTGAACCATGTGTTTGCCTGGGTCTTTGTAGACAGCAGGCTTTTCCTTCTGTTGGTTCATAGCCCACTCAGGCATTTTTAAATATATGTAAAGGAGATATTTGCAGTGGAATACTTTTCCTGCATGCATTTGGAATTGTTAATGATGATTATGATGAATCATTTATATCATGCCCTTTTTCCTCTAATGAGGATCGCAAGGCAGCTTACATAGCTCCATTTTCTCCTCACAACAACAACCTTGTGAGGTAGGCTGGGCTGAGCTTCTGTGACCAAAGTCCCATAGTGAGTTTCATGGGGACTGGAACCCAGGTCTGCCTGCTCACCGGTCTCACACTCCAGCCACCACACTGCGCTGGCTCTCACTACGCCTGGCCGCTACAAGACCCCATCGCTTCAAGAATTTGCACAGCACAGTCTTCAGACAGTGCTTTCGAGTGCGCAAAGTCCGCCTCAGACGAAAGCTTGTAAGGTTGCCGTCTTCCCAAGGCGCCTATAGGGTTTGGTGGTGCAGCGAGGCTGCTGTGGAGCTGTCTTATTTTTGCTCCCCCTTTAAGGGCTTGATCCCCCCTCCGTTTCCCCCGCAGGGGCAACTTGGAATGGCCTGAAAAAGGGGACCACCTCTGGAAGGAGGAACCACACCCGTTGGCACTAGGACCTGACAGACACTTGTTTGAAATGCTGGCGGTATGTCAGCGGTACCCAGACGGAGCTGCTTTCACTGCCGTTACACAAGACAAGGGTAGCCGCTTGCTGCCGCAGGAGCATCTATTCCCACTCGGAAGGTGCGTATTTTATTGGCTGCTTTATCCCTGGCATCCTTCACCTTCCAGCACTTCCTCGGCGCCTGGCGGAGCCAGCTGCATCGCCAGACGGCCAGGGGCTGCGCCCCTCTGCCCTCCTCTTCATCCCTGTTTTCTTCCGTCCACAGAACAGACGGGAGCAACAGTGCCGTAAAGAAATGGGCTAGTTATTTGCTCGCTGGCAGGATCCGGAGGGGCCGTTGCACGCCACAAAGTGTAAGTAGATTGTGTAGGGTGGTTTACGATGCTTGTTGCAGCTCCTCTTTCTGCGGAGCAGTCCTTCTAGAAACCTGCCGGCCCTCATGGGGAGGGGGAGGGAGAGAGGGGGGTAATTTATTTAACGAAATGTTTGTGTTGGTTGTGGGAGAACATACAAAAGAGTCCTTGAAAAGTCCGGAGAGAGGAATCTTTGTTGGTTTGTGTATGATCAGAGATGATTTTCTATTGGGTATCATTCCCCCCCACCCCATGTTTTCTTCACCACTGAGGGTAGGGCAGGAAGGAAGGGACTTACACTGGAGTAAGAATAGCTTGGGTAACGATGAAAGGAAGAAGTCGGTAAGTGTGGGAAACCAAAGTACTTGAATTAAATCCAATGTATGCATGCAGTATTCAGTGCAATAAAATAGATCCAGGATTCCACAGAAATAAAAGAGTCTACATTTAAAACCACCCCAACACTGAGTGCTTTTTCTCAATGCTATCCTGGACCTTTACAAACAATTCTGAGATACTCTGGATACATGCAATGAATCTTCAACAAAAACAGCTGTCATAGGAAGTGATGCTTCCATGTAGCAGCTATAAAATATGTTTGGGCCTACATTTTGAGCAATAAGAAACCTCTCTCAAAATACCACTTTTTGCCGAAAGAGTTCTGCCTCAGTCCTAAAGACATTTAGTCGGAATCCTAAATACATTTAGTCTCGCTGCGTTTGTGTTCCATGTGTCATGGCTTGCAGGTGTGGTTCACTTCTGCATGGCTAGAGGACCAAACTTGATGATCAGCATCCGAACCAGGACTGTGAACCTGGGTCATAACCAAGCACCTGCAAAGCAAATAAGGAGGGTGTACTTTGCAGTGGAAAGGCAGCAGTGGGGAAAAGAGTGGAACTGTGCCCCATCCAGGGCTTTTCCCCTCCCATTTTCCTCTGTGCTGAGACAAGAATTCTCATTGAAGAGAGAGAAGTGAAAGGAAAAGGATGAATAGAGAAAAGCCACATTCATTATTCCATCCACCACTTTCTCATTATAAATTTCACACTTTCCCTTCTGCATTGTAAGGGTTGGGGTTACTAGCCTGGGCCTATTGCCAAAGTCACGTTCAGACCAAGGCTGAAGACCTAGTCTGGTCCTGTCTATTTAATTCTGTTGTTTCATTTCATATATTACATTTTTATACCACCCCGTTCCTAAAGTTCTCCAGGTGGTTTACAAAGACTAAAAGGGAATGGGATTTTCTGAGGTACTTTGAAAAACTTTAAACCTGTTGCTTCGCCCAGGCTGAAGGATTCTGCTTTCTTTTATTTGGAACATTCCTTTTATTTTCCCATCCTTAAAATTCCCACAAGGCACATTTTATTCATTTTCAAAAACATAGAGGAAAAACTTCTGATTGTCTCTCTCCATTGATATGATTGCGTATAAATCTTTTGTTGGACAAGGAAGCAACAGAAAAATCACTGTTTGCTAATGAATGGAAGCATTTGAATTCAAAAAGACTGCACATTATAATAGTTTCTGCAGCATTTTTAGTTGTTGGGTTGTCTATGTATTTTCAACCTTAGTTCTACTCCATTTTTAGTAGTATGCATTGTTTTCTATTGTTCCAGTGGTGCTTTTTATTGTGATTTGAATTTCCAAAGCGGAATGGCAAAAATCATGAATAAAGGATAGGTTGATTCTAGCCCTGAGTGGATCTGTGGACAGAGCCTCTAATACTATGGCTGACACCAGCTTAATTTGTCATTTGAAGGAGCGCCTGCTTCTGTATTTACCTACCCAGCCTCTAAGATCTGGATTGGAGGTCCTTCTTCGTGAGCCCTTTTTGAAGGAGATCAGAAGAGTGGCTACCTGGAGAAGGGCCTTCTCCACAGTGGCACCCTGGCTGTGGAATAAGCTCCCTAGAGAGGTGTGCCTGACACTGTCACTTTTTTCATTTTGGCACCAGGTCAAAACCTTTCTATTTCCCCATTATTTTAGATGTTAATAGTGTTTTAAGATAGGCTTTTATTTATTTATTGTAATTTTTCGATGCAATGTCCTATTTATTTATTGAGACACTGTGAAGCCTGTGCAGGATATAGAAGCTTCACATAAATAAATAAATTAGATTTATATCCTGCTTTTTCCTTTTTTTAAGAACTCTGGGTGGCTTACATGATTCACCTCCTTCTCCTTTCAATCTTATCCCCAGAACAACTGCCTTGTGAGGTAGATTGGGCTGAGAGTCAGTTGGCTCCATGCCTGAACAGGGACTAGAACCAGGTTCACATGAATTCCCAGTCCTGCAATGTTAACCACTACACTGCACTGCTTTTCTTCACAGAGATATGGTTGTGTGCTTGGTGAGCAACAGGCTTAATAGCACAAAAAAAAATCTGTCTTAACAGAAATTACAGCTAGTTACTCTCTGCTCCTTGTTCAGTTAGGGTGACTTCCTCTTGAAACATCCCCCAGGGCAGAAAAGTATTTTTGGCTGCTGATTATCAGCTCCATCCCTCTGTGCTGACCATTGGACCCCGCTAAGTGAGTGTTTCCGGGCTGTGGAACTCACTGCAACTAGTTGGACGAGCTCCCTTTCTGTTGGCTTTCTTTATTAATTTTATTTGAACGGGCTAAAATATGGGTGGCCTTTTAATTGTTGTTTTAATTGGTTCTGTGTTTTATTATTGTTAGCTGTGCTGAGCACTATTTTTAGTGAAAAGGGAAAAAAAGTGTCAATGGCTTCCTACTTGGATTAGAACACCACCTGGTCAACAACAGTCTTTCAGGCTCTGGTTTGCCTTTTGGGGTTGACTCCTGGCCTTGTTGCTTGGCATTAGAAACATAGAAATAGAGTGAGTCAGAAGGGGTCTCCCAGGCCATCTAGCCTGACCCCCGGCTCCAGCCGGCTCCACTCACGACATGCCCACCATGTGCATGCCTAGCCTGTTCTTGGACACCCTCACCGATGGGGCCTCCAGCTTCCAGTCTGACTCCTTGGTTTTATCCCCTGGCAGAACTCCTGCCTTTCAGCTCTTGAGCCCACTCTGGAAATGGTTTATGGCCCAGCCCTGACAAAACCCCACAGAAAAACCCCACAGAAAATTGCACCATGGCTATTGAAACTGTGGACCACACTTTGACCTGCGCGAATGGTGTGGAACAGCCTCAAGGGTCTTGAATGGAGGGCTATACTGAGACGGTGCACAGAGAGGGAGAGGGAGGAAAAACGGACAGCAGCTGCAACAGATGTGCTAGACTAGCACTGTTTCGCATGACTTTGTGCCAGTTGGCAAATATCTTTCTAATTTTATTTAAAAAGGCTTTGGCTTTTAATCTAAAGTAGATTTTAACTGGTGGGTGCCCATGAGAGTTATTCAGTGGGTAAATGACAGAGTGGGGGAATCACCCCGTGTGTGTCATGTTTCCATCATCCTGGGCCATTGACCATGTTAGCTGGTGCTGATGGGAATTGTGATCTCAGCATCCGGAGGGTACCGTGCTGGGAAGAGCTGATCTGGGTGTTCTTTGCCTAGGCGCCTCAGCTTATCTTTTCACTGCCTCATGCGGTAAGCCTTCTGATGTTTATCTTTTGACCCATCGGTTGCAGGGAGGTAAAGTGCATGTGAGAACCAGTGTGGTCTGGTGGGCACCGTGTTGGACTGGGGACCTGGCTGTAATCCCCACTCAGCCATGAAGTGACGAGGTGACTTTGGGCCACTCACAGACTCTGCCCAGCCTACCTTACAGAGTTGTTGTTGTTGGGGATAAGACTGAGAGGTCGAGGAGGAGAATGATGTAAGCTGCCTTGAGGTTCTCACAAGAAGAAAAACGGTGGGATATAAATGCAGTGTAAGAATAGTAATAATAATGATTTAGATCAGCCCGTCTTCAGAGGCATTTGGGTCACAACTCCCAGAATTCCCATCCAACAGGGCCATTGACTGGGAATTCTGGGTGTTGTAGTCCAAACATGTCTGAAAGGCCCAAGGTTGGGGAAGGCTGATTTCTTCATTACATGCATTTATTTATTTATTTAGAATATTTATATGCCGTCCTGTCACAAAGGCCTCAGGACGGCTTACATAAATAAAAAAATATATATAAAATATAATTCAAATGAATTTCAGATCTACATCTTTAGTTATAGTGGAACTCCTAAAAAAACAACAATACGCCAGTATTTGAGTGTTACTTGATTTTGTGAGATGTGTTGGCAGGAGGGGATGATCCTGCCAACTATTGCTGATGAAAGTGTTGTTCAGCCAGAACTCCAGGTCCCCCTAACTGTGTATGTTGGGGTGGAGTATGGGGTGAAAAGACCGTCTCTCCGTGGACATAGGTAAATCACTGTTCTACTGTTTAGGTTCTGCCCTTAAGCATAGTTTTAAAATCACTTTAAATAAAGAAGAATCACAGGCCATTGCTATTGCTCCGTAGGGGTGGTAGGAACGTGAGGAAATGGAGAGCTGTCATGAGAACATGCCGTGCATACAGTTCAGTGTTGTATATAACTTCTGGTTCATTCTGTCCTTGAAGGAAGCGATTAGAGTGCATAGACTTCCATGGCAGGTACAAATGACTCTGTGCCCATTGTCATAAGCAAAGGATACATTAGGTATTAATGTCTCATCTTAAGAAAAGGGTCAGTTAGCTTTGCTGATTACATTAGTATAGCTATGGAACGTGTAAGAAGTGAACCCAATGAATGTTAAAATATTTGCTTTTTTTCAAGTTAATCTTGACTATATCCAAACTTCTCTAGCAATCTATACTACTCTGCTGAGATTACTTTGCTGTGCCACTTAATTAAATCTGAAACTTTATAAAATTCATAATATTGTAACATGGGCTCCTCTGCACATTATGAATTACCATTCAGAGGTTGATGCAGAAGCTTATAAAATTGCCCTACACTCTTATTTTTTGATGGCCTGATTCCGAAAAGTTACTCTCCTCTAGGTGTGATGGACTACAGCTCTCATCAGCTTCAGCCTGGGTGGCCAATGGCTGGGTATCATGGGAGTTATTATCCCACACATCTAGAAAGCAGCAGGCGGAGGATTCAGTGCTTTATTCAGTATACATGGCTTTGTTCTGGGCATGTAATGACATGGGATACCCTGAAGTTCAAAGCCTCAGACCAAAGCCCACCTAGGAAAGTGAGATGCCTGGAGTGACAGAGGCTCAGTTCAGTTGAGTCATGTTGCATGAGACCCAAGAGAAGAAAAAGACAGCAAAATAAATTCAGTGCATTAAAGCTGCCCAGGACCAATGGAAAATGAACAAGTGGATCCTAGATCAAATCAAGGCAGAAATTGGCCGGGAAGCAAAAATGATGAAACTGAGGCTCTCATACTTTGGACACGTCACGGGAAGGTAAGACTCACTGGGGAAGACAATCATGCTGGGGAAAGCCAAAGGCAGGAGAAGAGGAGGAAGACCAGCCATGAGATGGGTTGGTTCCATAGAGGAAGCACTGTCTGGACTTTACAGGAACTGAGCTGGGCTGTCAAGGACTGGCCATTTTGGAAGGCATGGGTTTGCAGTAAGTGCAAAGTGACTTGACAGCACACAACAACAACAGAAGTACTTCCAGTGGCGGTTCTCGCAGTGAGTTGCTCTTGGTGAAGGCACTTCATGAATCAAGATAACAGACTTCCCTTTCATTCTTGGATGAATGCACAAAATAGTCTGAGTGGCTGAGATATTGCTCTGATAGGAGATACACAACCTCAATAGTGCTAGGACTTTTTTTTTATTTTAAAAGCCCTATTGCACAAGGTATGGTAGCATACCTAACGTAACTGAAATCTCTTTGATAGCCTGTGTTATTTGGGATCACTAATTTTGCAAGGTGGATTCCTTCTTGTCAAATTTAACAAGGTTGCTTTCAGTGGAATGGGATGCTCATAGCTTGCAAAGGTGCTTGCTGAAGATGGGAGTTTGTGCTACTAATTGTTTTGCCAGTCAGATTCACAGGTGCTGCTATTAGGATTGGCCATGTACAGTAAGGCAGCAGAACACCCTCCCCTTGATAGAAATGCTTCAAAATAGCCTCTGTGCACTTCCCATTGCCAGACTTCAGATTGCAGTCTTCTTGGGGCAGGATCCTATCTTGTTCTGCTTGGACCCCCTCCCCGTACTCTCAAAACCCGTTTTATGTTGCTGAGCTTGAAATAAATGATAAACCGCATGTATGTTAATGGCTAGGAACTTGCTTTCTGAGATGAGAACAGGAGATCCTGCAGAAGCCCAGTTTTTCACAGATATGTCCTGAGGCACTTATGTAACTATCATTTCCTGTCATCCTCATCTTCATCCTCATCTTTCATTTCTGTACCACTCCACAGCTGAAGCTCTCTGGGAAGTTTAAAAACTGACAATTAAAAGTGTAATGTAAATATAATAAAATCAGGGGGGTAAAGTGTTAAAAGCAAAAATAGACAATGCCAAAACGACTCTGAATATTCCCTCTCAATCCACTGGGTGACCAAGTCAGTCTTTAAAGGGCCCCGAGAAGAGGACAGTCTTCATCTGGCATTGAAAAGATGACGAATTCCGTGTCAGCCTCTTCCGCCTCATTATTTGCAGAAAGCCTGCCATTGGTAAGGGCAGTACCTGTGTGTGTGTGTGTACGATCAGAGACACACAAGGCCACTTTTGCAAGATCTCTGCCAGTAACACCTGGCCCTCCTGGGGTGCCCCTAAATATCAGGGGAGCACCTGGTCACACTTAATTTTAGCTCTTGGTCACACTGAGGGTTGAGCACTTAACTTGTCAAAAGTGATTTTGTTAGGAAGCGACCACCGTACAGTTTCAACAGGCTGCAACACCGATCTCAAATGAACAAGATGAAGGTTAAGAAAGAGAAATGTAAAATCCTGCATCTTGGTGTGAAAAGAACCAGCATATACATAGAATGTGAGATTTGTGCATTTGATGTGTGCATTTGAAAAGATCTAGGTGCCTTAGTTAATTACAAGGAGCACATGAGCTATCAGAGTGATGCAGCTGCTTAAAAAAGAAAAGAAAAGCGGATGCACTACACTATCCAGACTGCAGAGCATTTTGTTCTGTGCTGGTCTGGCTTTATCTGGAATACTGCTGGACTGGACTGCATCCGGACAGGGCCGGCCCCCCTACAGAGCAGAGTGAGGTGCTTGCATGACGTGTGAGTCTCATGGTTTCTCCTGCCCATCTCCAGCCTCAGCCCAGCCCGGGGGGAGCGCCACCACCTCCAGCAGGTTTTCTACAAAGTGCCGCCAGCCCCTTTCCCACCACTGCAAAAAAAGTGGCTGGTGGCACTGTTTATACCAGCTGCCAGCCCCCTGTTCCTGTGGGGCTCTGCCTCGGTCATGAGAACTTGACCGTATCCTGCAAAATCTTGTGAGCTCTATCTTGTGAGCCTCTTAACTTGCTTTGCATAGGTCTGGACACATGCACAAATGCCCATTTTAATTTGGGAAGCCCCTCTAATAGGGAAGAGATAATCCGACTGCTGACTAAAGGAATTTGGGTCACAAGGGGCTTCAAATGAAAATTATGCCAACTGCTGTGAGCATGTTTAATAAGAATCACAAGATAGACAACCTTGGCTAGGGGGAAGAATGGGAAGTTAACCAAGAAAAATGTAGAAAGTATTGCACATTTAAGAGACAGCTGGACAGCTACCTGCCGAAGATGTTTTAAACTGGAGCCCTGCATCGAGCGAGGGATTGGGTTCAACAGATTTATAAGCTCTTTCCAACTCTAGTATTCTGTGATTCTATGACTACTTTGGGACAATGTTCATTCCTCTTCAAGACAGTCAGTAAGCTACTAAATTAAACATTGAAGGGCAGGAATATATTTGGCACTGAGCACAAGGACTTGCCTTGGACTTTAGGTTAAAATGTTAAGACCGTGTGAGGGTTATTGGGCCTCATGTGCCCAAGGAATCCCCAGTTTCTAGTAGAATATGGCAGACCCCTGCTTTGTGCTCTTCTCACCCACCTCTTTCGAATGACTGCAGAAAGTCTCTTTAGATTTTCCTTCATGGACAAAATGCACACCGTTGCTTTTGCAACAGCCGTCAAGCTTATTTTCCACTGCAGTAAGGTTAACCTAACATACATGCATGCGCGGTAACAGGATTCCATAATCCACAGCTGCCATATACCCATTAGCGGCTGGCTCTTGGGATGTTAAGGCTGATCTGGGTTTTGTCTGACGTGGCATCCTGAGCTGCAGTAAACCCACTGCCAATGTGTCTGGCACACATAAAAGAAAGTGCTATGAAAAACAGGTGTAGCCTTGATTGCGAGTCTGTCAGCAGGAATTCTGCATCTTTTACTCTTTCTAATTTGACCTCATATTGCTTACAGCTGAAAAGGGGCAACTGTGGCCAAGAGACCTTGAGCTTTTGTTCATACTGGGATTCAATTATTATATGGATCGATGTGGGGGAAAAAAAACCCCTTAATATCAGCCTGTAGCAATTGCTGCTTTTCACAAGCAGCCTGAATACTCACTAAAGACTTGATTTTGCTTTGTGGGAGACAAAAACATGCAGAAGGTTCCAGAACCAGAATCCTAAAGGACTTTGTGGGATTCATTGCATTGAGTTCAGTGCAAGCGTGGTGTGAGCCCATGGTGCCCTTAGGAATAGCTCATTAGAAAATTTCATCCCGTACACAAAATTGCCGGGGTGGTTCATAGAATAGTAGAGTTGGAAGAGGCCATGAAGGCCATCGGGTCCAAGCCCCAGCTGCTGCAGGACACCATGTTACACCATCCCACTCAGATGGCTGTCCAGTTGCTTTTTGTGTGAGAGAGCCCACCACCTCTCTAGGGGGCTGGTTCCACTGTTGTATTGCTCTGACCGTGAGGAAGCTTTTCCTGATGTCCAGCCTGAATCTGGGTTGTCGCTGCTTGAATTGATTATTCCGTGTCCTACACTCTGGCATCAGTGAGAGGAGATCTTGACCTTCCTCTTCGTGACAGCCTTTGAGGTACATATAGAGGGTTGAAGCTATCACTCGGGGGGTCCCTTTGAATTGATTCACAGGATAGCTTTTATCACGGGGATCAGCCGTTGGAATGCAATGGCTCACCACCCAGAGTAGGTTGCAGTAACCTGGTAAAAATGTCACTCTTCTGGACTCCTTATCGTGGCATGCTGGGAATCTCATAGATCTTCCCGGATTACGAGAAGCTCTTTATCCAAAATCAACACAACTGAAGATTTTGGAACCTGTTCTTAGATAAAGCTTTCAGAGATACACCTCTCAGTTTAAAGTCCTTTAGCTAAGGCTTGAGATGTTTAGTGTGGTGCATATGTGGAACCATACCAAAGATATGGAACCAGTGCTCCAGCAGAGCCCTCTTTTGGCACCTGTCATCTTTTAATTTTATTTCTTAATGGGGGGGGGCTTTAAACTTATTTGTGGGGCTTTAAACTTATTTTTTAAACTGGGAAGTTGGCACACCACAAAGTGAAGCACTATGGACTAGCAACCTCTTTATTTGGGTTCAGAAGAATGGCTTGGAATTCTGGCACACAGAACCCACCTATAGTTCCAGGAACAAGTTACTTTCATTTTAACTTCATCAGTTTGCCTTCTGTGAAATGGACATTTTGTGTCTGGCCACGTCTACCATTACAGCCATTGTGTGAGACCTCCCATGACACACACACAATAATCCACCTGAGCCCACTGATCCAAAAGGATGAGGTCAATGGACATTAGAAAAACTTTCAGCCTGGAGGCATCGTTTGGACACCTGGCTAAAACGTTTCTTTGACATTTTATTTCCGGATCTTCTTGCCTCATTGTTTGATGATGTTGATGACGATGATTGCAACAGCGTTCTCTCTGTCCGTCTGTCTGTCTGTCTGTCTGTCTGCTTGTACTAATCCTGAGTTCTGTCCCCCTAGCAGTTTTGTCCACAACCTCTTAATGTGCCTCTGCTTTCTGGACAAAGTTGCATGAAAAGGCAGACGCATCGAGTTCTGTTTTCCATGTATTTGTGCCTGAGACATTTTGTAATGGCTTGTTTATGCATTTATTTTCAAGATTTATACGTCACTTTTCAACTGAATGAGTATCATACTGGATGAGAACTGAAGACCAAGTCATCCGGGAGATAGCACACAGGGGAAGGCCAGAATATGCTTCCCTTGAGTTCTAGCCCTGGGGAAGTTGGCACCAAATGTTGAGAGGGAAGAGTTGATTGCTTTAGTTGCTTGTTGATTGTCGGATGACTGGGGCTATCCTGATCTTCCCGCCCAATGATGTTCCTAATAGACAGGGAAACCACAGTCCCCCTCCCCATTTCCAAATCCAGAATGTGATTTCCTTCAGTTCAATGTGCAAATGGTATTGTTATAAATCCTTACACATTTTTGTACAAATATCTAACCCAAATTTTGTGTATTTATACTGTTTTTAATGCATTTTATGTCCATTTTCCCTTCTTCGTTGAAGTTGCATGTAAATTAATATCACTTTCCCTGTTTTGTATGGTCACCTATTTATCAGCATACTTTCTTTCCCAAATGTAAAAACGTATATGATCAGTGGAAGCAGAATGCTATGTATTGGTAAAAATACTGTAATACTGTATACATTTTTTCCTGGCACTTTTAAGCTCTAGTCATTAGCATGCCTGTTCTCTGTTGTAATAATGTCATTACATTTGTTTAACTGCCTTGTGCATTAAGGGTTCATTTAACTAAATGAAAATCAGAAATATGCAGCAGGGTGCATATAGTCAAAGATAATTTTCGAGGTGAACCCACTGTGAAAGCACACTTGTTCGGGGCACACGGACAAAATTTCTTCTGCCCTTGAATCAAGTTCAGGAGAAAACGTTTCTCCTAGCTTGCATTGGAAGCGGAATCTGCCTGGGACCGATTTCTGGCACTGCACGTTTTTCAAAAGTGAAGTTTGCAGGCTTAGCACCCACATCTCCATCTAAAAAGGAGTGCAAGATACAGGGCTGGGGCAGAAGCTGTCTGCCTCAGATCATGTTGTGTTGGTGAATGTCTAACCCAGAATACAGGCGCTACATGTTTCTGTCCTTACTATATTTCTGCAAGATTGCACATTGGTATTCTATAGTAACAAGAGATACCCAGATATTTGTGTGAAAGAACCTTTGTCCAAAAAAACAAAAAACCCTGTTTTGGGCCTTTATTCGTCTGTCTGTTAGGTTTATATATTGCTTTTTTCCTACAAAGCGGCTTGCATCGTTCTCCTTCCGCTACTCAGCCCTGTCTCCAAAACAGCAACCCCGTGAAGTTGGTTGGGCTGAGAGTCTGTGACTGACCCCAAGTCCCCCAGCTGGCTCCATGGCTGAGCGGGGACTCGAACACAGGTCGCCCGAGTGCTCTTAACCACCACACCGCACGGGCTCTCTTTAAGTGCTTCTGTGACTTAGGACCCAGGGCAACTGAAGGGCCACCCATCTCTAATGGGCTGGTTTGCACATCACTGTGGGCTAGTCAACACAGGGGGTTTTGCGGTGTGTGTAGCTGTCTGTTCTGATTATTCAAGCCAGAGTTGCAGCTGGTCGTTTCATGCACAGCGAGGGTGGCGCATCGCCCTGCTTGAAAACTACCAAGAACTCATGGGCTTTTTAAGCACCTTGGCAACCCTGCCAGATTGGCACAACGCCGTGAGCTGCAGTTGCGGCTCGAAAGTTTCAAAACTCCCTGGTGTGAACCGCAGCACACTGTGTCTCAAGCCTTGGAGGGCTGCCATGCCTGTGAGAACTGGGTCAATATCTAAGTCATCGGGGACTGACCGAGAAGGAGCTCTGAGGGCTGCGGTGGACAGCTTGATGGAGATCCCGAGCCAGCGTGAGGCTGCTGTGGAAAGGGCAAATTGCATGTTAGGCATCATTAGGGAAGGAACTGCGATAAAGCTGCCGGTATCACACCCTGTGTGTCTGTCTATGGTGCAGGCAGAAAAGGGACACTGTAGAGTTCAGACAGGGCCACCGGAGTGATCCAGGTTTGGTGCATTTGCCCTGTGAGGAACCCTTAGTGCAGCTGGGGTTGTTTAGCTTAGAAAGAAAGGGTGACTAAGGGACAACACGAGAGGGGTGTTCAGAGTACGCATGATGCGAAGAAAGCGAAGAAGGAGATGTTTCTCTCCCTCCCATCACACTGGAACCCAGCAGAGTCATCACGTGAAGCGGATTGGCGGGAACTTCAGGATAGATAAAAGAAAGGGTTTGTTTGCACAGTGCGTTCCCATCCTCAGGGTAGAGTGAAGGGCACCGGTTTGGACAGCTTTAAAAAGAGGACTGGTCAGATTCATGGAGGAGAAGGCCACTGATGCTGCTTGTCCCGATGGCCATATGCGCCTTCCAGGATTGGAGGCAGTGTGCCTCTGTCCACCAGTTGCTGGGGAAAATGAGTGGGAGGATCTTGCTCTCCTCCTCGTGGGTTTCCCGTATGCAGCGATTTGGCCACTGCGTGAACAGAATGCTAGACTAAATGGACTCCTGGTCCCCTCGAACATGGTTCTTCTTATGTACTTATCAGGACAAGGGATGCAAGGCAAGGTTTGCAAGGTCTGCGTGTCCACATCCGTGCAGGAGAAGTGGGCGGCTCTGGCAGAAGGGCCCTTTTTGGCGGTGACATTCTAGTGGTAGAAATCTCTCCCCAAATAAGTTTGATCTTTAAGTGTCAGGAAAAGCCCTTACTTCTTTTCTTTGGGCTTACTTCTTTTCCTTGAGCTTTTTAGATGCAGTTTTAATCCTGCTTCCTATTTTATTCTGCTATTCTTCTTGTTTAGACTGCGCTATTATGGTGTTTATTCTTATTTATCGTATTTCATTGGTTCTAATTTATAGTGATTTTGTTTTCTGTGTTTCATTAATTATGGATTTCTTTATTTGTGTATGTGTGTAATTGCTTTTTTATTGGGAAGTGACACATGAATTTAATGATTCTACAATAATGTTATGATTCTCTGTCCTTTTGCTTATACTTTTTCTGTTTAAATTTAAACAGTTCTTTTTGTAAACTGCATGGGAAAATAATTGAAAAATGATATCAAAATAACTCTAACAAAATAAAATAACATCAGGAGTTGAGATAATAATCAACAAGCCCTAATTTAGTTAGTTAATTAATTAAAATACTCACTTCAAGACTTTAGGGGGATTTATAACAATACAACAAAATAATTAGCAATAGAAAATAAATACACTACATGCAATCATGGAAGGAATAAAAATGCACCAGAAGCTAAAAGCCATGGGATGGGGAGGTTTGATGAGTGCCTAAGACATAATAGTAGACCCAACTTCAACTTGGTAACATCCAGATGTTTTGGACCAAATCCTATCAGGGCCAAGCTGGCCAGTAAGGCCAATGATAGAAATCCTTGAAACTGTAATCTGAGACATCTGGAGCCCACCATGTTGCGGAAGACTGATCTTTTAAGGAGGCAGTGAGGCCCACCTCACTTCACAGGACATCGTTTGAATGTGTGCAAGAAAATGACTTGACATCACACTTTACAAAGAGCGAAAGAGGGAAAAGACAGAGTTGCCTAGTGTCCTCCTGCTAAAGAGAACATCTTAGTCTCAGCAAAAGTTGTTGAGCTTCCCTCAAAATTCAGCGGCTGTTTCACTCCAAGAGGAAATTCCAAATTCACGGCCAGCCCTGCTTTTGGTGAAATTCAGGGGCAACTCCATGCAAAATCTTCATGTGCTTGTTTTGTGTAGTATCACAACTTGAGGGTTTGCAAGCTTTCAGGTCACACAGACCTTTTCAGGAAGCTGAATGAGAGCAGAAAGATTCTTGGTGAAGAGTTGTGTGGAATGCAAATACTTGTGCATGCATTCCAACAGGAGTGAATCAACATAAATAATTATTGTCTCGTCTGTCTGGAGTCCTGGAGAGTCAAAAGTCTGTATATAATTAGAAATAGTCCTCTTTGTGTACAAAGAGCTGGCATTTTCTTTGATGGCTATCCTTTTAATGCTTAACAGATAAGCCTGCCATTTTATCACTCGATAGTTTATCATCAAAAATTCAGTTGAGTTTTGAAAGGCAGAGGCAGCGGCTCATTTTCAGTGACCACTGTGAGATTATCCCGCTGCTCCTAAGGTGGCTTTGCATTTGCAGCAGTGCAGTTCGGTGAGAGCAAACTGCCCTTTACATGCTTGCTGTTTTTCACTGCACCAGCGCTGCAAATCAGCTTTGTGCTGGCCATTGCAGCACCGTAACAATATTAGTAGCAACACTGTGAAAGCTCTTCCTGTTATTGGTCTGTGTGGCTTGGCCACTAACTGCGGATGCTTAAAAGGACTGGCAATCAGAACAGCAGATTGCTGAACATGTGACGCTGAGGACTCAAATTCAGAGTGTGCAGTTAAAGGTGAGCTTGCTAAAGAAGCAAGACGGCCTCTTATTTAAGAGCAGTGGGCCAAAGCGATTCAGTGCAATCATCTGGAACCCCAATTTAAAAAAAACTCCAGAGTTTTGTCTAGGGCTTCATGGCTGGGAGGCCTTTAGCATTGATTCTCCCTTATAATCATGGAAACTATTGGCCCATCTTTGCCACCGTTTCCTCCTCCTCCTCCAAGATACATTACTGCAAACATGGGGCTAGATGAGTGGGCAGGTGGATGAAAGTGGCAGTGGCAGAGGATGGCAGATAAACGAGTGTTGGTTCCCAGATAAGCACCAAGCCACTGCCACTGAACCTGCCTACTGTGCTCCAAAGCCGTGTCGCATCGCTTGCTTGGAACTTCAGAGGTAGCTACAACGACAGCCCCCTGACTCCTGGACCACCAGGAGAAGGCATCCAAGACAATACTGTCAGCAGTGGTGGGCTTTGGCAGCTGCCTGAGAATGCAACCTGCAAACTCCAAGCCTGCCTAGGATTGCAAATATGCTGCCAAGCATATTTAGCTGTGACATAATCATAGAAGCATAGAAGAGTAGAGTCGGAAGGGGCCAAGAAGACCATTGGGTCCAACCCCCTGCTCTTGCAGGACACCACGTTACACCATCCCACTCAGATGGCTGTCCAGTTTCACCTCGAATGTCTCCAGTGTGGGAGAGTTCACCACCTCTCTAGGCAGCTGGTTCCACTGTCGTCTTGCTCTGACAGCAAGGAAGCTTTTCCTGATGTCCAGCCTGAATCTGGGTTGTCGCATCTTGATCTGATTATTCTGTGTCCTACACTCTGGCATCAGTGAGAGGAGATCTTGACCTTCCTCTTTGTGACAGCCTTTGAGGTACTTACAGGGGGATATCATGTCCCTCCCTCAGTCTTTTCTCCTCAAGGCTGACCATGCCCAGTTTTCTCAGTCTCTCCTCATTCCTCCTAACCCTAATTCTTGTGTTCAAACTGCTTTTTCTGGTCCTTTAGATGAGTCTCTGAATCCCTTTCTTCTCTCCCCCAGTAGTGCATAAAATTTCAAAGCATGAATGATAAAACCATTTTGTAATCTCCAGTCAGGCCTTGAGACTTCAAATCAGATACTGATGCTTTGCAGAAGTCGAGCATTTAATGCCTCTGATATAGATTTTTTTTCCTTGTGTGTTTTTCATTGCTCTGTCTAATCCAGTTTTAAATGGTTTTAATATTGCTTTCTAAGTAAATTTTCTCATTAGCCTGTACCCAGACAATAATATTGTATAAAACATAAAAAGATTCTGCGGGAGTGGAGTCGCTTGTGGATATCAATTTGTGGAGTCTTAAAGTAATAATAATATTTTCCCTAGTCAGGTCATCTCCTCATATCCCAGCTTTTGCTAAAGAATTCAAAAAATTTGCTCCAGGCAAACCATTGTCACACTTTGATCTTCAGAAGGGATTGATTATAGTTTGTGCAATGTTACCTAATTTCTCTAACTCAATCTTTCAATATTTAGATTTTTTAGACTTACAGTATGAAGACTCTAGTTAAATAAACTGGAATTAACTGAAATAATAGGATTGTTTTTTTAGTCAATTCTGCTGTCTCGTTCCAGTCACTGTCTTCAGATTCTAGGGCTTAACATAGATAAAATGAGGCATAAGGAAACCATGTTCCACACACATAGGGCAGGTCTGCATGGCATGAGATGTCATGGTGGTTTCTTGTGCAGGATGGCCTGCTAGGTCATCTGAACCCTGTCATGATATTTCGGCATAGTAAGTTTGCTTGGTTTTTAGAAACCATGATAACAAACAATGGTCTGTTCTATGGTTTCCGTACTTCACCCTGGCTTATCTCGTTGTCCAAACCCAGAATCATGGTTTCCACAATCTTCATATGCACCTGCCACAGAGTCTCCTTGTAAGAGTGGCAGCTGCAGCTGGAGTTACTCTAGCCATCCAGGCAGAACTGAATTCTAGGCACAATGGATGATGGGATGCATGCCAACAGCAGGAGAACTGAGCAAGGAAGGCGAAAACCATGCTAGTGCAGTCATCATTTGATCATCTATCAGGTACATCCAGGCCAAAAAATATGCGTACCATGGCAACCATGCAGGGTTGCTTGTCATGACATGTTAAGCCAGCCACCATTTTCTGCATACCAGTTAGGGAATGCTGAACCTATTCTTAAGTTACTAAATGTATGAAGTTGTCTCTTTTGGAGCCAGGCTCTTGGTCCATCTTTTGGTCCATCTAGAACACCACTGTCTACTTTAACTGGCCGTGACTGGATTCAGAAAACATGATAACCCACACTTAGGGGTTGAGCATGGGTTAGCATTGAACCATGAGTGGTTATTGAAATATGAGTAATTGTGCTGTCTGGACCCAGCTGTGCTAACAAGCCATGGTTGTTAATTATGAGCAACCTATGAAGAGAATCCATGGCTTGTTGTTAGGTTGTGGACTATGGGTTGCTCACCATGGTTTGTTAGCTGGGCTGTGTCCAACAACATAACCTACATTTCAAGAACAACCCATGGTTCTGTAACAGATGCACTCAACCCATGTTTAACTTTTGCATGTGGCTTATAGTGTTGTCTGAACCCAGTCAATGAGTCCTCAAGGTCTCCAGCGGGTAGCTTTTTCAGATCAGTTCCCTGAGATATTTTTTATCTGGGGATTATTGGGACTTACCTGAGACCTTCTGCAAGCAAAGTGTTCAGTTTACTACCTAGCTACAGTTTCTCCCTTACCACGGGCAGCATTGAATGTTCTGTTTGTTAGACTAGTTTGTATTTTAGCATTTTAGTATTGTTTGCTGCTTACAGAGCCCTGTCAGAGGCCTATAAATTTAAAATATAGTTTCTTTCTCTTGAATGCCATTGATGTAAACATTAATAGCTGTAATTCATCCTCCACACCTTAGACTCTCCAAGTATTTGTAGTACAGAGAATTCCCTTTTCCTGTTTCCATGTCCTGATAGGGAAGGAACATCTTTTCTCAGCTTACTAGCTGTTGTCACCCTTTCTTCAGTATCTGGTCTGCAAAGGGTCAGTGTGAGATGGGAACAACTGTGAGTATTCCAATTCCACACGGATAACCTAAACAAAATGGCCAGAAATGGGAGGTACTTTACACTGCCAAGGCCTTTATTAAAATATCATTTATATTTCTGATTGTTCCACATCAAACAACACATAGAGATCCTGGGAAGAATCTAAAAGGAGAGAAACAAATAATCAGAAAGCAGAGCATAGGAAGTCATGGGTTTGTTTACCTTGGAGAAGAGAAGAGACTTGACAATAGCCATCAAATATGTGCAGGCTTGCTTTAAAGGACACAGAGGTTAATTGCTCTTTTCTATCAAGACTAAGTTATAGTGAGCTCAGACTACAATCAAATAAGTTACTGGAATTAGGATGCATTTTCTGTAAACACGGTGGGGCAACAGAAGAGCATGGCTAAGGCTTTGATGGAATGTTGACTCTCCATGTTTAAAGGCAGGTTAGAGAATTGTTCAGGTGAGCTTAAGTCATGAGGCAGAAGAACTGAGGTTCTTCAGACATTTGTTGCATAGTCGCAGTCATGCCCGACCCATCATGACCCCATGGACAACATTCCTCCAGGCTCTCCTGTCCTCTACCGTCCCTCGGAGTCCCCTGTCTTCAGAAATATGTTCAGCATATATCTGGGTTTGACCCAAATGCTACGATTCTGTGAAATTATGCATCTACCAAGCCCGATAATGTCCTCATGAGCTTTTCAGGACTGCCTTGAGGATTATATATGAATACCATTTGATGCCACCCAAAGCACCACTAATTGAATTGGATGTATTTTGTTGTATAGCTAAGCTATCTTTTGTTCAGTGCCGAATTTTATCCATTATTAAGGGGAGACAGGCTAGAGAAGGATTAAGGAGGGTTTTTCTGCGATTCAACCCTTTAGCCAAACACAGTGGCTTTACATGTTCTATTCAGCATTCCTGCACTTAAAAAAAGCAAATTGACTCAAAAGATGGTGGAACACAAATGGAACAGCGGCCTTTGAATAATTAAAGGCATGTTAATCTTCCAGAAATGCCAGGAGGTGCCCCAGTGATATCAGATGATGTGCGTTTTCCCATGGCCTGTTAATCGAAGGGATCATTTCGCCTGAATATAAATGGCTGTGTGAATTTATTGCTTTATAGCAGAATCCCTCGTGGATGGAAGAGCGAGCAGTATTGTTTATTGCGCAGATTCTTTTCTTTTTCTAATGAGAGTATGGGAATTTTCCTTTCTAGATGTTGTTAAAATAAGGTCTACACACATTCATCAGTATCATCAGATGAATGTAAGCAGGAGTAGGGAAATTTTTCAGTCTAGGAGCCAGATTTCAATCAGGGAAAGGTCTGAGGGTCTGCATTCTCTCTCTGAGCAGCGGCAGAAGCAAAGGGGACATGCCCAAGGTGGAGTGGGCAGTGCCACATGGGATTCGTGTTCATTTTAAGCCAACCCATCATCAGGACAAGCCTGAGTCGTGTCTGCTTGGCAATAAGCACAAGCTGCGTATCTCCTTATAAGGATGCAGGGAACGCTCTGCTTTTCTACTCAGAAGCAAGCAGGACTGAGTCCCTCCGTGCCCGCTTTCCGAGGCCCTTCTCCCACTTCGTAACAGAGGGAAACTCTTCTTTCTGTTCCTGCTGCTGCTCAGGGCTAAGCGCTCTTCCCTGCTGGGGAGAGCAGGTGGGGCCTGCGGAAGAAGCTGCTGGCATGAGTGGGGAACCCCTTTGGGCTGCATCCTGCCCACTGGCTGGAAGCCCCCCATGCCTGAGCTAAAACCTCAGGGCCTCACTGCCCACCATCGGGGCCAGGCAGGCGGCCTGCTGCAGGAGCAGTGGTGGCAATGGTACCGGACCTGAGGGCAGTGGGCAGGGCGACGGGTGCTGCCGGGCCAGGCAGAGCATTGGGGGGGTGGCATCCACACCTGCCTGAGCCCCATCGGTCTTTTGAAGGGCACAAAAGGTTCCATCAGGCACAGAACACCACCTGGCACGAACTGCTTAGGCCTCATTACAAGGGCCTTTCAACTTTGGTTTGGGAACGAACCCTTAGCCCCAGCACCTGCTTTTACCTCCGTGTTTTGGATTACCTGCAGCGTGAGCTTCCCCAGTTATTGACGAGCCGGAAGGGCAGGGAGCGGACACGACTTTTGGAGGGGGGCTCCGGAGGGAAAGGCAGCAGGGAGCGAAAGCAGGCAACGTGGCGGATGACACAGGCGCACTTTTCCTTTTGTTTGATTTGCGGAGGCCAGGGCAGACCTCTTGAGCCTCCTCACCTTTTCGAGTCACCTCGCAGCAGGCTTCCTGTCTGAGAAGGCTGAACTTGGAACTCACCCATTCCCACATTTCATGGCTTTGCTTGACATTTTGTGTCAAAGCATGGACAGGTTGCTCCCGCCTCTGCCTTACCCTTCCTAACCTGCAGCTTATGTGGCTTGGTCAAGTGACGGTAATAAGTGGTCTGCACCTAGCTAAATCTAGGCTTTAATCTTGAAAATAAGAGATACCAGGATTCAGGCTCGCCTTCAAAGGCCCCTCTTGCAGTGCATCCCTGTGCCAGAATGTGTTGGACTCCCACACTTTGGATAGCTCTGAGGCTTGGAAAACATGGCAGGGATGATGAACATGGGGGGTGAGGTCTCCACAGATTGGTGCCACAGTCTGTGCCCTTTATATGTGCCTTATTTCAATTCTTTTCCCTGCATTTTTGTAAACCAGCCAGAGAGCCTGCGAGCTGATGGGTGGTGAAGAAATTCAATCAATCAGTCAATCAATCTGGTTTCAGTGGAGCAAACTCTGGAGAGAGTTGGCACTGCCGGGGACTGTCCATGCCTGCTTTCGGGCGGAGTGGAAGGGGGTGCTCTCAGTCTCCTGGGTTCGCCTCATGGGAGGACAAGGGCAAGCAGAAGCACCCTTTTCCTTCACTGTGACTTCTTGTGAGGGGACAAGAGCAGCTGCCGGTTATGCTTTTCCCATTAAAATACATCTCCCTTCCTCCTTCCCATAGCTCACGGTTGCTTAGCTCAAACACCCTCAAAAGTAACCACTTCTCCTGCATGCATCCCCTTTCCAACTCCTGTAGTTGCATTTCTGTGCAATACAAGCTCTTGCGGTATCACTTCACTGTATTCATTAGCACGTGCCTCAGCCGTGATAAATGTGTTTTGCAGAAATGCCACTGCCCTGTTTCCTCATAAACAGAAGGGACTCTAGCCCAGATCTCCCTTCAGTTCAGTCCCATTCATTGCAATGGGCCTACTCTAAGCAGGACTAAAATGGGATGCTGCCGAACTGTTTTGGAATCCCACCATGGCCAAAAATAGTATGCCATCCTTTGTGAATTAGAAGGACAAGCGTGACCTTATTTGTCATGTTCCTCCGAATGGCATTTATCTTGTGTGTGACACAGGACTTTAAGCTGGCATATGGTAAGCCGTTGAGCTTGCACTGGCTGTGTCGCTAGTTGTGAAGACTGGCTGTGACTGATTTTAATGCATAGGCCTTTTGCTTGAGGTTTAAGTTAACCCATAAGGGATGATGAACAGTCGCTTGACATGGGTCCTGGTATCACCACCACCACCTCGCATTTATATTCTGCCTTTTTTCTCTTGTGAAAAACCCAAAATGGCTTACATGGCTCCATTTTGTCCTCACAACCATGATCCTGCGAGGTAGTTAGGCTGAGAGTCTGTGGCTGGCCCAGAGTCAGACAGGGAGCGTCATGGCTGAGGGGGGACTCGAAGCCAGGTCTCCCAGGTTCTCAGTCCAATGTTTTAACCACCACACTACAATCTGCCTCTCTCTTACCTTCTCTTGTTCTTCAAATTCTCTAGGACCCCCATGATTTAATGCTCGTGCTTGGAAATCCAGATCAGGTTAAGTTTCTTCAGCAAAAAGAAAAGCCTCGGTGGCTGAATTAAAGGGGAATGGCCGGCTCACGGGAGATGTCCCTTCATGTAATCACCGATCACTCCCTGGGTTTCCTGGTTTTATCCAAATCACTTCACCTGTAGCTTTCCAAAAACCGCAGTTCAGGGACCAGCACAGAAGGTGAGGAAGCTGGACCCCTGAGTGCCACAAAATCCATTCACTGGAGTACAGCAATGCATTCTGCAGATACCTAGATGTATTCCCACAACTTCCCACATTGTGTGACTGAACCATTTCTCAAGTTGTCTCACCTAATAATTTACACAACATGCACCAACATCTTTTTTTCTCATTTTTCTCACCTTTGGGGAAAAAAAAAAGCAAAAGCAAATCCCTTTCTGTCAGAAACTCCGTGTGTCACATCTGGGAATCAGTACCATCTGCAGAGCACAGCAGAACACCCGGGGAGGTGACTGGACTTGCCACGAAGTGTTTCGGAAGGAATCGTTCCTGGCTGGGAGCAACTCTTACTAATAGCACTGTGGCAGAGCACAGACAGAATCTACAGATAAATAGGACACTGCAGAATGTGCTTCCTTTAATATTTTATGCAGCAATAATGAATTATTGCTTAGAAGTTGGAAAGTAGCAAGAGGAAAGAGTAGGTCAGGAATTTTCAGAAATGGGATGCTTTGTAGGAACTTGATTCCAGGCTGATGATCTTTGAGTAACGCCGGGAGCTGTATCTGAGAAGAATGGAGGAAGACTGCCAAGATGAATAAAAGGATCTGCAAGGAGCAGATTTCCCCTAAAACTGAGTCTGCATCCCAGCCAGTGGGCAGCTGCTTATCTGTAAAGTGGCCTCAGGAAGGGGAATGCGACGGGGCAACTCCCTTGACTTCACGGATAGGAAGGCTGGAACCGATGTCTCATTGTGGCTGGTTATCGGTGTGCTTATATGCCCTCCACGAGCTACTTTGAGCATCTGCTTCAGTGGCATGCAAGAGACACTTTGTGAAAGAAAGGCACTCAATTCAGTAAAAACAGACCAAAAAAATAATGCTTCAATGTGAACTGTAAATGGCTGATGAACCTTGCAGCTCATTAACACTTCCAGTGGCTGAGGGTGCAGTGCTGCGCATCTCATTCCTTTCCATAATGAGGGAAAGCAAAAGTAAATTATGCAAAATAAGCAACAGTATACATTTTGCTTAATTTGCACAATTGATTTGGAAACTCCTACTTTTCTTTTTGCTGAATTGGGATGTGTGCATTTGTGTTTTAGCATGGAGTTTATGGTGTCCCAGACAGATGTTGGAAAGCCACAGGGTAGAGAGCTGAGTTACATAGGGAGATGAGGGTCACGTTGTACCATTGGATGCTGGGGGAACATTTATGGGACTTAAAGCTGTCAGTGGTGGCAGAAAAACGTGTCTGGCATATGGCAGAAACTAACGTTGGGCTCCCTTTGTGTAGAAAGAGAATAAATACTACAAGCTGCATTCACTCTTTTTTAGCATACTCAGTTTTTTCAGAGTCAATTTGCCTCCAGGCTTGGGTATTTGGCAAATAGGAACGAGAGGAAGAGAAGGGGGCAGCTAGACCCTGGACCACCTCACTTTTTAAAACTCAGAAACTCCTCCTCACCCGCTGTTTCTGCTGTAACAGAAAAATAGGGATAGGGGAATAAAGCTTATTGGATCCAGATTCTATCTGTGTAATGCATGAAGTGGCCCAGAGATCTAGTGAAAAAGGACCCATACTAGGGTTTAATTATCCAAAGGCTGGGAAGTGGTTGGTCCTCTAAGGTGGAGAATTTTTTTTTCATCGAGAAAAAGTGTGCTATGATTTGGAAATGCCAGAAACATTGGAATGAGACTTTTGTGTAGCATGCAATTCTGCTGTACTGCAGCGCCACCTTGTGGTTGTCTGAAGGAATATATAGAAAACAGAGAAAGACATCCCGGAGTGGGGAACATGGGAAGGGGCGGATCTTAATTCCTGAAGCAGCAGCCTTAGTAAAGTGGCATGTTAAAAGCTTCATATAGAGGAACTCACAGTTACACAAAGTATTTAATAAAATGGTTGGAACCTGGTCTCACTTCAGTCTTTTTATCTCTGTTTCAATACTGACCTATTCCAGAGAGAGTGATGGATTTGGTTCAGAGCCTAAATGAAACTTCACACGGACTCATGGACTTTAGAAAGGTAATTTTGGGCAGTAAGGGGCTTGAGAATAAGGGGTGCCAATTAGATCTAGAACATGGAATCGAGAATAGCAGGTGATGACCACCTTGAGACCCAAATGATTGGATCCCTGGATCCCTGATATAAATTCTGCCTTCTCCCCTACCCACCTTTACCCTTTCTTCACCAAAATCAGTACTAGTTGATCTGGATGCAAAAGAAGGCTCAAAGAATCATCTATAAGCAGTTTCATGGTCCAGTGTAATCAAGCCTGAAAAAAAGAACACTTTCTGAACACTAATATTTTGCAATTACACGTATTATTGCTTTTTTAATGGTAGGCTTTCCTTACTTAAACCAAAAAACAACCTCCCCATTATCTTTTCATAGATGAAGGCCACATAAACCAGTTTTGCTGGTTCAAGTATGGAGTTTGCTTTCACATTTGCAGCTGATAATAGCTTGATCTGAACCAGTTAGCCTGACTTCTGAGAATCAAGGGAGATGCCTTTAAACAAATGAATATTTTTGGGTGCCTCCTGGCTTGTCTCCCAGGGGAACAGGCAAAAGCAAGTTCCTTTCCTCAGCTGATCTTATGGAAAATGTAACCCTGGCATTTTGCCATTCTGGAGCCTGTTTTTCAAGAATGGAGCCTGAAATCCACCCTGACCGATGCAGTCCTTTCTATTTGCTCAGGTGCAAAGTACATAAGGCATTTATTTCTGTACTCCTGATTTCTTTCTTGCAGTTGTTACTTATGATCTCCTTAGAAGATGTTGTGAACGTTCCCTTTTTCTTCTGTTTTCACCCCCCAGAGTGCTTCCCCCACCTTTTTTTTTTTTTTTTAAGAACAGGGGAAATGAGGTATTATTTCAAAACGGGAAATGAAGCTGTTTCCCTTTGTGTATTTGACGTATTCTGCTACAGCACCCCCTAGAGGATATGCAACGGGAAGGCATGAAAAGAAAAGCTCCTTGTATAGAGCAAATCTCTGTGCAAAGCAGAGGTTCAGGGACAGTTGTGACTTTCTTAACTTCTTTAAAATCTCACAATCACTTAGCTTGGTATTTGTAAGGCACTGAAGGCATATTTGCATTTGTTTTGCTATTGTGGTAGGAGCTGAATACTTGTCTCAGTGGGGAAATGCAATTCCCTTTTGGAAGGAATCATGTTCATTCTAGCATGGAAACCTTTGCTTTGCCATAGACTAATAAGGGATTACCTTTCTGAAGTTAAATTATAACTGCTTTGGAAAGGTAGGGGGAAAGAAGCATCTTTCCTTGATGTGTTCAAGTTGGATTGATAATAAGGCAAAAATCCATTTCTTTCCTGAGGCCATTTGATCCACCTCCGTAACTCTGAATTGTATAAATGTATGTATTTTTTTTGTATTTTTTTTTAAAAAAAACATTTGTTTGATTTTATTATATAGCAATTTGCATATTTTAAATTGGAAAACATACTGTCCTTGCTGGTGGTGTTATGCTCCAGATGAGAGGTCCCAGGTCAGCTTTTTAAATTTGCAATGGAATTCATTCTTACTTTCAAGTTTTTAAATCACTTTAAAAAATCTTAAAGTCCTTCATGTTCTATTCATCTTTCACATTAGCCCCCTTCCCATTTTTATATGGACATTTTTGTAATGAATTCCAAAGAATCAATATTATTACAGTTATTACATATTAATGGAAGTGCAGAAATGAATCTATTCATTTTCTTTTCCCCAGTTTCATCACTGCTCTTTAGAACAGTGAGAACTGCGCATTTTAAAAATCATGAATATGTTCCAATTTGTATAGATATCACTGTATTCCAGGAGTTTCCAATGTGGTGTCCATGGCCACCTATTTGGGGCCCATCAAGCTTTCTGCCCCTCCTGATTTTTGTATTTGTTGTGCGAATACCCATGGCATTCTAGCAAAATTCCAAATGTGCCCACTGATGGGATTTTGACAAACTTAATTTTTATTGGAGAGAAGTTGTAGGTAACCTTAGTAACAGCCGATTCTTTTCCTCTTAAATACCTTTGAAGCAACATTACAACCTGCAAACACTTTTAGAAGTTGCAAAATTGCTAGGGAAATGGGAGATGGAGGAAGAAAATAGGTGCTCAACATTAAAGGGGCAGAGTGCAAACGTCCCCCATCATAGGCTCTTCATTTGTGGAGCATTTGTACCTGCACCAAATCCACCAGATCTATTATAAATCATTGCAGAAAGGAAGTAAGGTATCTGTTTACAAAGTCATAAAACTATCTCCAGTTCTCCTACGGTCTTATACACAGAATCAATTAATGTTATACCTGTATCTGGTATAATTGGGCATACACCGAAATGGGGGGAAAAACAATCTTTGTTCGCTTTAACTGAGCTGAAATGTCTGGAACTCTGTACTGTTGTGATTTTCCACCCAAGTAGCAAGCATTTGACCCTAACCAAATTCACTTGTTATTCATTCTAGTTGCACCAGAGTTCAAGTGAATATACCTGGTATGCAAATATTGACTAATACTAAAGTGCACTGCTGTATTTATTTTGCAGGTGTTCCTTCGGATGAAGGCCCTAGTCAGTATGCTGAGTACAGATTTTTAAAGCAATCTTGTGCGTTTGCTTTCGTGCTGTGAAATTAGAGAAAGGGATTACCCTTCGGCTCACTGAGCCATTACTGGTGTTTCTGCTTTCCCATCATCCTCCAGTCGGCTGCTCCCTGTGGCCAGTAACTGGGAAGCTCTAAGACTTTGCTTCCTCCTGGAAGTAGGAAGTCTAAAATGCACACAAGCCCCCTGTGGGTATGATCACCAATCTGCTTTTGTGATGAATGGTTTCATTTTGACCGAGATAGTCTTTTTTATACTGACTTGGACCATTGCCCATCCAGCCAACTATCCTTTTGTTCCAGAGGTAGATAATGATTTTGGACCAGTGGGTGCATTTGGCAATTGGAGGAAATGTCCTGGGCACCATCACAAGATGGCTGCCTTGGAAGGCATAGCTAGTTATAAGCAGCAAAGAACCTGCCCAAAGGACCACATCCAAGGGAGAGGTGAGGTCTGAGTCACAACAGACTAAAAAGCTCCGTTGAACCTGACATGAAGATATATTCACCCAAACAAACAAACAAATAAATATTGGGGGCACTTTGGGGGGTGCACCAGGATAAATGATGGGGTGCCCTTGTCCCTACAGGTACCACTTTGCCTGTGCCACCATGACATGCCTTCCGCTTAGGATACAGGCCCAGCCTTCCGTTTACTTTAACCATCTGAACTCAACACACGCCACGATGCCGTACGGTCTCCATTTATGACCACCAGACGGAAAAGAGTTAGTCTGGGGCTGTGGAGTAATGGAAGATCTCGGTTACGTCTTGTTGGGGAGCCCTTGCTCCCACCTGGGGAACGAGGGTGGAAGACTTAGGACCGGTTCTGTTGCCAAGAGCACTGACCAGTGTATGGTTGCGGGGGGGGGGGGGGTTGTGCATGTGCGCGTATAATAATGCCATACAAATACACTCTTTGCAGCATGCTCCTTCCTTTTAGGTTTCCAGACCCAAAGCTTGTGAAACTCTTCTTACTGAGCACCCCTTTGGATGCTGTACCTGCAAGCAGAGTTCTTCTGGGAATGTCCCCAGGGCTTGGATCTGAATCATATTCCTTAAAATTGGAAAGGTCAAAAGGGAGAGTGGCTGGGTTTCCTCCTTTGCGCGGCAAGTGCACCCACCTGGTTGAACAGAACAGAATCCCCACCACCACCCCCTGCACCGCCACTGCCGCAGGTTCCACTGATGACATGATAAACATTCTTCAGGAATTTCACTGGAGTTGCCAGGCAGTTGTGAAGTGGGGGGAAATAGCTCTGGGGAAGACTGGCTGAAATCATTGAGCTTACGCATACCAAATTATTTATTTATTAGATATATACCCTGCATTTTTTTTCTCTTTTTGTAAAGAACTCAAAGCAGCTCAGGTCATTCTCCTCCTGCCGCTCTCAGTCTTATCCCCACAACAACAACCCTGTGAGGGAGGTTGGTCTGAGAGTCTGGGGCTGCCCCAAGGTCACGACTGAGCAGGAACGAGAACCGACAGCCCTGCTCTTAACCACACTATATCAGTTTATTACATTTTTAAACCTCCCAATAAGTGATGTTCAGCCTACAATGACTGCACAAGTTATACATAGAAGAGATAAAATCAGCAGTACCCACGAAAAGCAAAAATAAAACCAGTGGCAGAGGAAACAGTGTGCAAAACATTTCCTAAAATACCTGAACTTCCCCCAGAGTTCTGTTTTATAAGCTCGTCTCGCACCCCACGCCAAGAACTTCAGCTAGTGCTTTGTACTACTGTAACATAATGTCAGTGCCAGACGGGACTCTCTGGGAAAGAGACAGTTCACAGACAAAGGGACACCCCTGCAAAGGGGCACCATGGCTACTGATGAGCTTAGAGTTTGGGTTCAAGAAGTAAATATGGGAGGAGATGTTTCCTCAGGTAACCCGGTTAGAGGTTGACTATGACTTTCACCGTTTTCAGTTGGGCCTAGACATGAACCAGCAAAAGGTCCAGATAGTGAAATAGTGTAATAATTTTTATTTATTTTATTTATTAAAACATTTCTATGCCACCCCTTGCCGAAGCCTCCGGGCGGCTCACAGCATAGAATAAAATACACAATAAATTAAAACAATAACAATTAAAATATATACATTAGAATAAAATAAGCCGCCCTGGCCAAATAAAATTCAATAACATTAACATTTGAAATACTGCTTAAATAAAAAGGTCTTCGCCTGGCGCCGAAAAACAAATAATGACGGCGCCAGGTGGACCTCTCTGGGGAGGTTTTTATGGGATTTTATCAGCCAATCTTCAATGGCCCCAATAGGTCCACATGTCAAAATGAGCCGTAAGCAACCCTTGCCGGACTGTGAAGTCTGGGAAGGCACTATCAATGACTGAGAGATTTAGAAAACAACTACATACTTTCTTTAACTGGAGATGCCAAGACTGACTCATGGATCTTCTGTGTGTGAAGCATCCTTCATGCCAGTTGTATAAATATCAGCCCCACCTCCTGAAATTGCCCCTCCAAGAAGAACCAGCTCTTCCATGAAGCAGGATCTCCAAGTCCCAAGAAAATCAGGCAATCCAAAGAATGGTGCGGAAAACCCCAAGAGGTCCAGGAACACATGTCCATTTCCTAGCATAGTTCAGGATGTCCAAAGCTGTCTCTATCTACCTATTTATTTATTAGATTTATGTATTTTTTTTCTAAATGGCACCATCCACAGAAAGGAGGGAGGATTCAGCAAGCTTCGGGAAACCCATGAGTTTTCAGAAGTGTAAACTTTTTAGAATGAAGCCCTAGTGGAGGGGGCTCCCCACTAACCCAAAACAGCCTGAGAAGGACTGAGCATATGCAGAGGTCTCAGAATACTGAGTTCTCTGTTGGAGAGGGAGGAAAGCTAGGGAGAAAGGCTGGATGTAATGGATTCCCCCAGAAACGGAGTGGCTGGCTGACTGGACTGGCATGGCTGGCTAGTCAGCAATATCTTGTTGCAGTACAACTTGGGTGCTTCATACCAGCACCTTATACCTCTATACCAGGGACCCCAGCTTGGTGTTCATGGGTACCTCCAGTGGCATCCACGAAGGAGTACCCAATGTGTTTGAGTCTTCTATTTGTTTTCTCCCCTTATAATTTGGGTTTGGCTTCCTTCCTGTTTTTTTAAATATATATTTACATGGATTTGTGTGAAATGCATACAGTTTTCTAGCACTTATACTTAGGTGTCAACAAAGGCAGACCAAATATCCAAATAAGTACCTCTTTGAAGGTGGCCTCTGTATTCTGCTGGTTCCAATATTTAAAGTGTTGAAGGCATTAAAGTCTATTGCATTATAGAGGTGAGCACTTATATTTCCAGTGCTGTAATATCAGCCTTTCAGCTTGTCAAAAGGGGACAGTGAATCCATTTCGCTTTCCATTTCTGTTAATTCCCACAAAGCAGGTAAACAATCAGAGCACGTCTGTCACTGAATATTAAAGGCTGTTCTAGTACAGAACGTAGCTGTATAATAACCGCACCACAAAAAGAGGTAACTGCTGGGCGATGCCAGAGTATAAGTTGAAAAGAAGCATCAGCTTTATTGCATCACCAGCAATTAGCTGAATTACATGATAGATTATTAAGGAGGGACTGCTGTGTGCAACAGACATGGGCAGTACAAGAGATATGCCAAATAAGATCCACAGACGTGACAGGTGGGGCCAAAGTGGCAGTCCACTGATTCGGCATCTTGTGGCGGTGCCCATAGCAGTTTCTCAAAGTCGCACCGTCTGGATCACAAGCCCAAATGCATTCACAAGCAACACAGGTTGGGCTCCCCTGCTTTCCACAGTCAAACCCACCATGTTCTATAACCGAGCAGGACCAAGTATGCAGTCTCTGGTGGGGGGCGGAGTCAGAGCATTTATTGTTGTAAAAGACCTATGGAAGCCAACCAAACCCCATCCTGTAGGAGAAGATATGCCAGGACTTGCATGGGGTAACCACTAACAGGACACAAAGAAAGCAATCTACAAATTTTCCTATCACTGGCATTTCCTTTCCTATATTATAAACAACAGCA
The DNA here is from genome assembly GCF_004798865.1 of Varanus komodoensis. Lineage (NCBI taxonomy): Eukaryota > Metazoa > Chordata > Lepidosauria > Squamata > Varanidae > Varanus > Varanus komodoensis. Next base: position 10,129,393 of record NW_025335606.1, read on the forward strand.
TCTGTTTTCTGCATTTTCTCGGTTGGTTTCGTCTAATCCTTTCCGCGTTGTTAGAGCAGCCCTTCTCATGCAGCTAGCCACGGGTTGTGCACCACCCACAACTGCATTCCAGAGCCATGAGTTGCAACACTGCACATACTTGCCCTGCAGCTCTCACCATAAATCACGACTTCTCAATGCTCTTCCGTCTGGAAAACCAGGCGCAGCTCTCACATAGCTTGTCAGGTACGTAACACGCATTGCGAAGCCATCCCGGTCAAACACAAAACGAGGAAACAAACGTTATAGCCAGCATCCTCATGAGAAATCACTGCAGCCCTGCCAGAAAGTGCTACTGGGGTATATTGATTGTGTCTCAATGGGCCAGTCCTGGGTTTGCGCAGTTTGTTGGTGGAGACACACGTGTGCAAGGAGAGGAGAACAGTGGGTAGGGGAGTTCTTTCTTCTCCTCTTGCAGGATGCCAGGGACCGGGAAGATCCAGGGCTCAGGCCCACTAGACATAAACAATCGCAAATTTATGCATGCCAGATTACCTCTGCTCCCTCCCTCCCTCCCTCCCTCCCTCCCTCTCAATTTTCCATTGCGATGTCTGGAAAAAATCCTCAGGCAGAAGATCCAAGAGCAGGGGTGGGAAGCAGCGGTGGATGAAGGACACGTGGGCAACAAGCCAGCTAATCTAGGGGGAATGGCCTGAACACTGTACCTTATTTCAGCCAGTGCACCTGGATAGCAGGGGGAAGGGGGGCAGCTGGCCTCCCAGAGGTTCAGGGCTGCAATGGAAGATGTGGCGTTCCGGCCCCAGTGGGCCAGCCGCTACCAGTGCCGCTGCAGGGTGCCTCCGGACGCCCCCAGCGCTGCTGTTCAGGACGCCTTGTGCAGTTATTCCACTCTAGCCTGAACAGGACTCCCCAGGCACCCCTCCCCGCCTTGTTCGACTTACCAGAATTGCAAGGGAAGAGATCCATCCAACGGCTGGGAACAGACTGCAGGGCCCGTTGGGAAGACTGTCCCCAGCTGTCTTCAGGGCAAGCCAGTCTGGAATACTTCTTTCTTGCATATCACTCCCAAGTCCCAGTTCAGCCCTAGCCTTGAATCCCGAGCTTGGTAAGTTTGCACCTGGGAGTGGATTGAAGGCTGCCAGCAAACCTGCCCAGGCTCCACTAAGGGCATTCAGCAGGGTGGCTGTTTGCATGGCGTTGAACACAATGCATCCTTTGCAAAGTCGATCTGGCACACGGTGCCACCTCTGCGGCCTGTCAGAAGTTTGCAGCTGAAGCCCCAGTTCCAGTTGAGAACCTGCTCTCAAGGGTGAGGGATGGGGAAACACATGTGGTTAGCACTGAGGAAGAAAATAAAGCTCTATTGCGCTTGCATCTGGATTAAGACGTTTATGCATTTGAATTCTGAATGCATAATTTTGCTTTCTTCTATCACATTTATTTTGAGGTGCATTGACTTACGGCAGATGCCTTACTTCGAGGGGTCTCATCCCTTTTGCTTTGCCTGTTATGTTTCTTGGGATGACCAGACACATAGGCATTGTAGTTGCATTCAGTGCTACAGTTGGATCCAGGCTTGACAGTGCCTCCTGGAAGGCCACATTGGAGTTAGATGGCAGTGGTGGGTAGCAGGTACAACCATTTTCCATTTCCCACGATGCCTCAGTGGAACATCACTGCAGAGTGTTGTGAGTTATCGAAATGGCAACTCTTCAACTCAGCCCATGGGTGGGTGAGAGTGATGGACACCCACATGTAGAACTTCAGTAGCTGTTCTTCATGGTGACCCTCTAGTCCCACATATGAGAACTGCACAGGGAGCTGATAAAACCTTGCAGAGTTCACGCTGTAGGGCAGCTTCTTCCAATCTGGTGTTCTCTAAGTGTATTACACCTCAGTTCCAGAGTTACTTTTTGACCATTGGTCATGTAAAGTCTATGGCAGGAAGCTGAATGATCTCCCCCTCATAAATCAAGTCATGTATGTATGTATGTATTTATTTATTTATTAAAACATTTTTATGCCGCCCCATTCGCCGAAGCCTCGGGGCAGCTTACAACAATGTAAACAATGTACATTGCTTTGTTTACACATCTACTGTAAGTTTAGCTTACTATAGTAAAAAATGATCCAAAAACTGGTGGTATCCTTTGTTGTAGCTAATAAGTGGCTTCCACACCCAGTTTCTTCCATTCAAGCTGCATTTCAAAAGAAAATCTGCATTTGTTCAAATGATTTCCTCATTTTTTCCCCTCCTCCTCCTCATTTATTTATTTATAGCATTTTTATGCCGCCCCCATCGCAGAACGCCTCGGGGTGGCTTACAAAGAGATAGACAACATAAAATAACATTAAAAATTTGGAGCATCTCAGCAATAGTTTAAACCAATAAATAAAAACAACAATTAACAATTAAAATATCATTTGAATAAAAAGGTCTTGGCCTGGCGCCGAAAAACAGATTATGACGGCACCAGGCGGACCTCTCTGAGGAGCGCATTCATAGGTGGGGTGCCACCGCAGAGAAGGCCCTCCTCTGGGTACTCACCCTCATAATATCCTTCACAGAGGGCTCCTGGAGAAGGGCCTCTGCCACCGATCTCGGGGTGGGAGGGCATATATGGACGCAAGCGCTTCTTTAGATAACCAGGTCCCAAGCTGTTGAGGGCTTTATAGGTGATAACCAACACCTTGAATTGGGCCCGGACTTCAATGGGGAGCCAGTGAAGCTGATGGAGAACTGGGGTTATATGAGAACAACGCCCAGTCCCCGTCAGCAGCCTGGCAGCTCTATTTTGCACCAATTGAAGTATCTGGACCGTCATCAAGGGCAGCCACACGTACAGCACGTTACAGAAGTCTAAGCGGGAAGTTACCAATGCATGTGTCACAGTTGCCAGGAAGTCATTCTCCAGGTAGGGACGCAGCTGATGGATCAGCCGAAGCTGAAGGAAGGCTCCTCGCCTCTGCTGAGCTCCTTGAGCTTCTAATGACAGCTCTGGGTCAAGGAGCACTCCCAAGCTGCGAACCCTGTCCCTAAGAGGGAGTGCAACCCGTTCAGAACAAGGTCCAGGTCCCCCACCCCGAAGCCCGAACCACCTACCAACAGGACCTCCATCTTGTCTGGATTGAGCCTCAGTTTATTGGCCCTCATCCAGCCCATTACCTCAGCCAGGCACCAGTTCAGTACAGCCACCGCCTCACCTGGATTAGTTGAAAATGAGAGGTAGAGCTGGGTATCATCAGCATACTGATGATTCCGCAGCCCACATCTCCTAATGACCTCTTCCAGCGGTTTCATGTAGATGTTGAATAGCAAGGGGGACAAAATGGACCCCTGCGGTACTCCATGGCATAGCTGCCATGGCTCAGAGCCATAGTCCCCCAGCACCACCTTCTGGAATCGGCCACTGAGATAGGAGCGGAACCACTGCAAAGCAGTGACTCCAACTCCCAATCCCGCAAGCCTGTCCAGAAGGATACCATGGTCGATGGTATCAAAAGCCACTGAGAGGTCCAGGAGAACCAACAGGGACGCACTCCCCCTGTCTCTCTCCCTGCACAGGTCATCGTACAGGGCGACCAAGGCTGATTCAGTACCGTACCCGGGTCTGAAGCCGGACTGAAATGGGTCCAGATAATCAGTTTAATCCAAGAGTGCTTGCAGTTGTCCCGCCACCACCCGCTCTAACACCTTGCCCAAGAACGGGATGTTGGCCACCGGTCTATAATTGGCGACCACCTCTGGATCCAGGGATGCCTTCTTTAGGACTGGCTGGACTACTGCCTCCTTTAAAGGGGCAGGTACCCGGCCGTCCCTTAGAGAGGCGTGGACAACCTCCAGGATCCAGGTCCCAATCCCGTTCTTGGCGTTCTTGAGTAGCCAAGATGGGCAAGGGTTCAGTAAGCAGGTGGTAGGACTTACTTGTCCAAGCACCTTGTCCACATCATCAGGCCGCAACAACTGAAACTCATCCGTCAATTGTGGACCAGACGGCGACATTGGCATCTCCCCAGTAGAATCTGATTCACTAGTAGAGTCCAGCTCGTGAGGAATCTGAGCAATTTTCTCCCTGAAATGCTTGGCAAAGTCATCACAGTGGGCCTTCAAGGGTGGCACGAGATCTTTCTTTGGGCCCGGGTGTACCAGCCCCTGTACCACCCAAAAGAGCTCCGCTAGACGGCATTGTGAGGAGGCAATGGAAGTGGAGAAGAATTTCTTCTTCGCCACCCTCACCACCACAGCATAGGCCCGATAATGGGCTCTTAAGTGTGTTTGGTCAGATTCATCCCGTGATTTCCTCCACCTACGCTCTAGACGTCTCCCAACCCGCTTCATCGCCTGTAGTTCAGGTGTATACCAGGGGGATGAACGGGCTCTGCCAGGTGGGAGAGGACGCTTAGGAGTGATCGTGTCAATAGCCCTGGTCATTTCCTCATTCCATAGTTCAACCAAGGCATTGACAGGAGCACCAGCCTTATCAACCAGGAACTCCCCCAGGGCCTTCAGGAATCCATCCGGATCCATCCGGCTTCGGGGGCAGACCAGCGCAATCAGGTCCTCACTCTTACAGAGGGAAAGGCTGCTCTCGAGTTCAAACCTCACGGGGAAGTGATCTGACCATGACAGGGGTGTCAGACACAAGTTTCTCACCCTCAGATCACCCTCTTCCTGCCCCGTCGAGAAAACCAGGTCCAGAGTGTGCCTATGTTCATGGGTCGGGCCAATGACATGTTGAGACAGCCCGATGGCCGCCATGGAGGCCATGAAGTCCTGAGCCGCCCCGGTCAGAACCGCCTCGGCATGGAGACTGAAGTCCCCCAGGACCAACATCCTGGGATCTTCAACACCAAATCCGAGATGATCTCCGTCAGCTCAGGCAGGGAGTCTGTTGGGCAGAGGGGTGCATGGTACACCAACAGAATTCCCAGTCTGTCTCAGTCACCCAACACCAAGTAGAGGCACTCTAGACCCGGCCTCGAGAGGACAGGAAGCCCCGTGAGGGAAATAGAGGCTCGGTAAACCAAAGCGACCCCCCCCCCCTCCGCTCCCCTCCTGGCGTGGTCGGTGCTGGATCAGATACCCGGGCGGGCACAGTTGAGAGAGGGAGACGTCCCCCTCCTCTCCCGCCCAGGTCTCTGTAATGCAAGCCAGGTCGGCCCCCTCATTCTCATCAATGTTGGGTCATTGAGAACTTTGTACTATGGCCATGTGCCCTAATGTGCTGTGTGACACAGCACAGTCCTCTTTTTGAAGAGCTGTGAAAGACCAGTCCTGTGTTTAAGGATTTCCTCTATTTGACCGGCAGTCTAGTCCAAGTCTGGTTTAACGTTTAAAAAAACACACACCTTTATGGAGGGAGAGCAGAGCCCTTCACCTTCTCATCTTTAACACCTGGGCAGTAGTTGGAGCAAGGCAAGCAGGTCATCTGGTCACAGTCCACCCCACTATGGTGAGCTGTATTATATTTCTATTTAAATTACAGTAATTATATCTGAATTTGCACCTGTATATATACATCAGTAAATGCACATTCTTATGCAAATCGTTGTCCTCTGTTTTGGATTTTGTAAGTGGCCACCACTGGACTTGAGATGTACATGTGGGTATCACTGTGAAATCATATCTACAGATAAATTGCATGAATAATACTGCACAATCTTTCTGATCCCCTACTGCCCTATTCTTCCAAACCCACACATCAACATCAATTCCCTTTGAATCCTGGTTAACTGTACAGCTTTTAAGTGTAACTCCAATAGCCAGGGACTTATGTTGCACTGTAATAGGTGACCTTGCTATGCTTTTTGTTGATTGCATGGATCAAATTCAGCTTCCCTAAAGCCTTCTCCATATTTATCAGCAAATTAAATCATGGGTCCTCAAACTACAGCCCGTCGTGCCCTTTCATCCGGCCCACACCGCCATCTGCCGTGCGCGGAAGGTGGTGGCTTGCTCACTCGGAGATGGTTTTGGACTCGCTGGGAGATCTCTGAGCGAGCAAGTTGCCGCTGCATTCACGCCCAACACCACCTCGCCGCACCCGACTATGCCTCACCGGCCCGCGTGCCCAGGCACACCCCCCCCCACTGGCCCGCATGTGTAGACACCGCCTTTCAACTGGCCCCCTATTGAAAAAGTTTGAGGACCCCTGAATTAACCAGTAATTTGTCTTCCCCTCATGCTTGAGGAGACCTATCTATTTTTTCTAAGGAACACCTTGCATGTTTATCTGACATAATGTTCAGGACCCTTTTAACTGTCTGTTCAAGTAGGATTTAGCTTACAGTTTAAGGAGTTTCATAAGGAAGATTCTAGAAAGTTCTTCTTTGTTACTATTTAGCTCTCCCAAGTAAATGTATCTTTCATTTATTTATTATACTTTATTCTAGAAGTATGTCTTTCATGGTGGCTTATTCAAGGACCTCAGTATGTCAACAGAGCTCAATCATTACTACATTTTTTCTTCTAAAGGTGCATCCATACTCCTAGTACAAGTGATTTAATTAAGCCAAGCAACAGAAATCTCAAACATGGGTTTGTATAACCCCACTGGATTTGGACCAGGTAATGTGTTCTGTATATCAAAAGTCGAAGAGGAAACCAAGTGCATCAGTCATTCTGTTCAAGGAATTGTAAAATATTATTTGAAAGCAATTGGCTTTGGAAAAAGAAAGGCCAACTCAAAACTATGGGGAAACAATGCATTTCCAGCCTGATACAGTAATTTATCATCATGGCCTGGAGGGCCAAAGCATTTACAAAATTAGCAAGATGAATAATAAATAAAACTGCTATTCACAAAGACTAAGATGGCTGGTGGCCTTAACGACAGCAGAACTGAGAACAGGAACCAAAGTTCTCACCCAGTGATGCTTGAAGGGCTGAAGTACCGCCCAGGAGACAGAAATTCAGAAAGAGCAGAAGAAAAATCAGCTATGCTGTTTAAATAATAAAGCACAGTTGTTTCTGATAAAGCCTCCAGTACTATTATTCTGCCTGAATGATTAAATACACTGGGGGAACATTGTGAAATCTGAATAACCAGGGATAAGGATAATGGGAATTCAATAGCACCTCGTACCCCAGCAACAAGGATGTAGTGGAAACCGTTGCAACCTTCTGACAGTTCTGTGTTGTTGCAGACCAAACTCTTCTCTGCCAGACTATCCAGAGGCAATCAGTGGTGCCAGTCCTAATGGTTAGACGTTACCTGCAGCATCAGAGGCAGTGTAACTGTGTACCAGTCGCAGGAGAGCATGGGCAGGAGGATGCTCTTGCAATCATGTCTCGCTCAAAGATTGTCTGTGGGTGGTTCATTGGCCACTGTGCGAACAGAGCTAGACTGGGTGGAACTCGGTTTTCTCAAGCAGGCCTTTCCTGAAGATTTTGCTCTGAAGAGCATATATGACTGTGAAGGCCCCTTCCCAATCGTGCACATGATTCAGAGTGAAAGCAAGTTCACAAGTAAGTTGGCACAGGCTTCCTAAGAAAATCAAGGGGGTCTAGGACAAGCTGTGCAGTTTATAATTGGAAGTAACAAGGTCAGATTAAAATCTCTGGCATGTGAGGAGTTTGTGCTGTAATTGAAATGTGCAGATATGCTCATGGGGGTCTGTCCTTGGAGATTTGTTAGTAAAAATGGTTTGATTTAATAATTTGCTTTCCAGCTTAACGCATAAATACACCCACACACAAAAGATCTCTGTGTTAATGTTTTTTACAGCTGTCCACCAATTAAGGATTTTTTAGCTGATGAAACATTTGTCTTTCAAACAATTAATTGATTGCTTAATTGAATTTAAATATATTTCCATAATATGTGTAAAAGTGTTTGGGGGTTATTTTTGGTTTGGTTTGTTGTTTCTTTTTTGAGGCACAGAAGGAAGTGTGGGAAATTTCAGTTTAGTACACAAATCTGTGATTCACTGTTGGATGGAAAGGCCGTCTCTGATATATTCCTTTTCATTTCCCATGCAGTGACATGGGCAAACCTTCAATTGCCAGCCCCATGAATCAATGTTCCCCATACCTGTGAAAAATTGGTCTCACTACTTAGTCAAGTAAATCTCTGGTGGATTACTCTATTAGTTAATATGATTAAAGCATGCAGCCCTTAAAATGCATGTATTTGTGCATGTTGGCTGGGGCAAGACTGGTATTTAACATTCTTAAGACCAGGCAGTTGCAAATTAAGAGTCAAGCACTGAATATGTATAATTTCTGCTCCACAGTCTCTTGTATAATGTTGGCAAGACCATCCAGAAAATCCCCGTGCTTCATGGTTGGATTGCACAGGCACTCCATGAAGGACAGGGAAAATGCCCTGCATTTGCAAGCTTTGTACAGAAAACTAAATACACAGTGGCCAATTCCAGAAGAGCCTCCTTCCTTTCATTAATATTAACTGTCTCCTCCTTTGCTTGTGAGCCAAGTTCAGGGCATCATTCCTGGCTTTGATGAATCCAGAGATCCCCATTATGTCCAGAGTAGTGAACTCAGGTGAATGAATCAGGGTCATAAGAAAGTGAGGGGTGCTTCGCCCTGATGCTCATACTCTGACTTCATAAACCGTAGCAGGAACTTGGAAAAGTTGCCTGAGCCCTGCAAGGGGCATAATGAATGGGGGAGGAAGAAGGGAGGTGTGTGATGAGGCGCCTCTTCCTCCCTCCAATGTGATAGGGCCACAGTGATACCAAAACACTAAATTTGCTTCCCCAGTCTGGGGCTCTCACTGTGTTGCTCTGCGATGCCCTCGTTCCTGGCCAGGGCTGGGAATCTTGGGAATTGCAGCCGAACACAGGTGGGGGACCCCGGTTGGACACAGGGAGGGATGAGACGAGACCGAAAAGCCTGACCCACTTGTGCTCAGTGGATTTTTGTCATCGTACCCACTCAAGAACCCAAACCAGGCTGAAATAGGCCGCTGCAGCTGCTTCCTTTGGGAGCTTTTGCTTTTAAAGCAAGCCACACTGGGCATTTGGAAGGCCAGCTGCAATATGCATATACTTCTGGTGCGATTTGCACCGATTGCAGCTAGAATTTACGCAAAATTGCCTGGCTTTACAAACGGACAATTCAGTTCATGGCCCACTTGACAAGCGGAAGACTGTCTACTGGCTTGACTTGCATTGGAGTGAGTTGGTACCGGCACTGGGCTGACAGGCCAGAATCCAGGGGGCTGGGCCAGGCTGATTCACCTGATTTCACACTGCCCTCCCTCATCCAGGTTTCTTGGACATCCCTAGTTGGGGAAGGATGCTTAAGGGCTGGAGCGCACAATGTTCATCGTCCAGACATTGTTTATGAAACCTGTAACTCAAAGCCAAAAGCTAGCAGTGTAGCCAGTGAACAATGTCACAGTTGCTGCTGCTGCTGCTGTTACACTGCTATGTGGCATGTAGCCAAAGCTTTCTGGGTGGTTTACAAAAATAATCATAGAATCATACATTCAAGTCACCAGAGTCTAACCTGCCCTGACCCCGCCTGGCTTCCAAGATTAGACAAGATTGTGTTGCTAGACACAAGGCCTTGCTATTAAAATACTGACTAGTTTAAGCATCCTGAAGGAAGTTCTAGGTAAACAGAATAATGGAAAAATTTCAGCTGGAACTCCTTAAAGGACTTTGTATTTGACATATTGTCAAATACAGTGGCATGTTCAAAATGTGTTTTGCTATTCACTGGATCACTAAATGAAAGGACACAGTTAAGAGCTGAATTTCCAAGAAAGGAAATTTTAAAACCCAATCACTGTGATCAACCTTGAAGGATCTAAATGGGAAAAATAATAATTACTCTGGTTTCTCAAAATTGTGGGTAAGCCCGAAGGTTCGAGAGTAATGAAAAATGACACACTGCTCACTTGCAACATATTGCGAGCTTTCACCAAGTTGTTGCGTGGAGTTTTTAAGAGTCTGGTCTGTTAGCCCTTGAGGCCAGCTGGGTTGCTTGTGCTCTGGAGGTGCTGAAGCAGCCTTTCCCTTCATCATCCTTATTTACATAACCTGCTCAACTTTTTCAAGAAGGCAAAAGATAGCAAATCTGTAGTTCCCTGACCCGCCCCCCCATGTGTAATTGTAAGTGTAGGGGGGGTGTGACAGCTTGTTGGAATTGCAAAAAGTTTGGAGTATATTAGCCTGGGTGAAGTCTGGCGATGTACGGTGCCTATCAGTTTCTCGAATTATCTGGAAAAGTATGGAGAACCTGTTAGAGTTAATTCTGTTAAACTGTCACCCTACAGGAATTATAGGATTTCTTGTTGTCTAGTTGTGCACAGGATTGCACTCTTAGGGCTGTGGTGGACAAATGGAATGGCTGGCTGAGCAGCATCCCTCTATCCCACAGTGACCCCCTACCCCGGGCTTAGGAGCCTCAGGACCCTGGTGCACAGGGCTGGGCAGACACCTGTTGCAATTGCTCCAGTTTTGGATCTCCTGCATGTTTACCCAGGCTTGGACTAGATGGCCTCCTAAGCCTCTTCCAACGCCTGTGATTCTAGACACTGAACAATATGGAACAGACTGGGAGAAAGCTAGAGCCCAACTGGTGTAAAACTCTTCCTGAATCACGATATATGCTGTTTGCAGGCCTTGGAGCTAAGAATGAATGAAGAATCATGGTGGACCAAGTGTCCATCAGGTCCAGCATTTGGTGAACATACTGGCAAATCAGCTACCCATGGGAACCCACGTGTAGCATCCGAATGCAACCGTATCCTCCTGTCTGTGTTCCCCAGCATGCAGCCTCTGATACTGATAAGCCATCTGGGCTAGTGGCTCTTCATAGGCTTGTCTTCCATGGATATGTCCAGTCCCCTTGCTCAGCTGTCCACATTGGTGGCAGTGATGACGGCAAAGAAGCCATTTTTCTTCATTACATTCACCCGCTCTTTTTCCATGTCATGACCAGGCCAATCCAAAGCTTGTTGTCACAATTTTGCTTCCTGTTGGGGAGGGTAAACTTGCTCCCATCTGGTCTGGCTTGTTTATCACTGCTGTGTTTGGGCTACTCACATCAGAAGAAGTGGCTTGTTTGGAGTATTTCACACTTGTTTACTCCTGGAAGGCGTGCTGTTTAGATCTACACATCCTTGGCTGGTTGAGGCCTTGATTTCCTAGGAAGCTTATCAGAAGAATACAAGTTTGAAAGAACTTTCAAACAACACTAGCTTGCTCACTGGGGCTGATACCCATTTGTGTAGTACAGCATTCGAACAGTTCTAGTTGTGCCTTTTCTGTTCAGGTGGAGTAAACTGCTAAATTAGGTGACCAAATTGCAGCACCTACTGAGTAAGGAATGCAGTTATTAATTCAGTCCTTAATGCACCCACTAAAGGAGGCAGAGAATCGGGAGGCAAGATTTGCGTGTAAACCACAGTGCTGCACACATCCAGTTTTAGTCCAGCATAAGCTGAAAAAGCCATTGCTGAGCTGCTGACCTTTTGCGAATAAGAGATATCGCTTGTAACATGGGCATATTTTATGCCAGCATTGTTTTATTTTGACATACATTAATCAGATGGTTATCTAGACAGATCGACATTTTCTCAGATAAATGTCTGTCTTTTAATTAAGCCTTAGAGCACACTCCACACCACTCTTCACATTTCATATCCATCGGAGGCTTTTGGCATTCAGGAGAGGGGCAGTGCTTCATTTTGTCTGCCCCGACACTCACTCGTTTGACCTGCTGTTATATTTAGTGGCAACCCTCTCAAGACGATGGATGCCTGCTCTCTGGTACTCAGCCTGGGCCACCAACAGTTATTTCAGTTTCCCTGGGACCATGTGAACCTGGAAGTAGCTTAATTGGTTTCTGGAAGAAGAGCACTTGCCTCTGAAGGTTAGAAAATTAGGAATCTTGTGCAAGGCAAGAGTGAATAGATGGAAAAGATTCCAGCTTTCTCAGGCAGACAAACCATGTGATTCTTTATGTAACTCGTGTGCAGTTCATTCCCTCCACATGTTGTGCAATTCAGAGCAATGTCTATTGTAATTCGTGCAGGAGAAGTCGTGTCAATGACTACCAGGAATCGAAGCTTTATATTCCAAGGAAGCAGTTTCTCCCAAATGCTGAGCTACACTCCATCATACCTTGTGGTGGGGGCTAAAGGATTACAGGTCCAACTTCAAGCGTGCATGGATGGGATCTGAGCTAGCAGTGACTGAGCGAGACACGGAACTTGGGGTAGTGGTGGGCAGCTTGATTAAACTGTCGGCCCAGTGTGCAGCTGCTGTGAAGAAGGCAAACTCCATGCTAGGCATCATTAGGAATGGAATAGAAATTGGAACTGCCAAAATCTTACTTCCCTTATACAAGTCCTTGGTATGACCACACTTAGAATACTGTATTCCATTCTGCTTGTCTTACCTGAAAAAGCACATTATTGAGTTGGAAAAAGTACAGAGAAGGGCAATGAAAATGATCGGGGGAGTGGAAGGGGGGACATGGTAGAGATGTTTGAAATGATGTATGGTGTGGAGAAAGTGGAGAGGGAAACAGTTCCCCTCTCTCCCATAGCACTTGAACATGGGATCATCCCATGAAGCTGGTTGGTAGGAGGTTTAGGACAGATAAAAGGAGTACGTCTTCATGTCTGCACATGGTGGCCATGTCGTGAGCAGAGCCGGCTGGAGCCGGGGGTCAGACTAGATGGCCCGGGAGGCCCCTTCCGACTTGCTCTGTTTCTATGTTTCTATAATGTATAGTTTAACTATGGAATTCACTGCTGTGGGAAGTGGCGATGGCCACCCATCTGGATGGCTTTTAAAAGGCATTGGAGAGATTCATGAGGGAGGGGGCTATCCATGGCTGCTAGCCTTGCTGGCTGTGGGCTTCCCCCTTGACCAGAGGTGGCAGGCCTGCGCACACTGGTTGCTGAGGAGCTTAGGCAGGAGGCGGTCTTGCATCAACCCTGCTTGAGGGATCATCTGAACGGTTGGTTTGCCATGGTGCGTATGGGCTGTTGGACTAGACGGACCTTCAGTCTGATCCAGCGTGGTAAATTCACATCCCTAGTGAGAGCCAGTGCAGTGTAGTGATTCAGAGGGAGGGACTGGGACTCAGGGGATCTGGCTTCTAGTCCCCACTAAGCCATGGAGCCAACTGGGTGAGGATAAAAAAATGGAGTAGAGAAGAATTATATAAGCTGCCTTAGGTTCCTTGCAAGAGGACAAAAGGCTAGATAAAATGCAATGTAGTAATCATAACAATAAAGTTTGGTAAATTGTAAGTCCCTCTGTCTGAATTGGGTAAGTATCCAACAGAAAAGTGTGAAAATGGCATTTTTAAGTAAGCAATGGCAGCCGAGCTGGTGAGCATTAACAAAGGAAGTGTGCATTGTGTTTACACAGCCAACCATTGCCATCAGTGACAAAAAATACTTTACTTATTTATTAATTAGATGTATATCCCACTTTTTTTTCTTTTCCAAAGCACTCAGAGCAGCTTATATCATTCTCCTCCTCTAACTCTCAGTCTTATCCCCATAGCAACAACCCTGTGAGGTAGGTTGGGCTGACCATCTGTGACTGGCCCAAGGCACTCAGTGGGCTTCATGGCTGAGTGGAAAGTGAAACCTGGATCTCTCAGGTCCCCAGTAAAACGCTTTATCAGCCACAGCACAATGGCTCTCAAAACTTAAAATATTCCTTATGTTCTACTGACATTTGAACTCAGATCACAGGATTCAGAATTGAGAGTGCTAACGATTACACCTTGGAACCCCTTTTAATTTTTCATTACTCTTCAGAAAGTTCACTAAGTTAGAGAAAAAATTAGGATTCTGACAGTAATTGGACTACAACAGTACATAAAAATATGAGAACACTGTATCCAGACTCCCTCGTAAAGTTAGTAATAAATGCTAGAACATTTTGCTGAGGCCTGGTGTATATAAAAAGGCAATTAACTTGTTCCCGGGCTGTTTTCCCTGGGTGCAGATGCGTGCTTGAAAGGTCCTTCAGCAAAATCAAAGTTCCCTGAAGATTAGGAATACATTTTTCTTCACTTGACAATGTGGTTGTTTTTATGTGATTTCCCCTGGTTTTCAGTCTCAAGTAGTCCTGTCCAGTCTCATCATATCATCTCTTGTTGTGTAAGCTATCTTATTTGTTCATTTGGTAGAATCAAGACTAAAACATATCCAGAAACTACAGAGGGGCATTCTAGGAGACATTCAACGTGGTTCTAGAAATATTAGCAAGCGCAGAGTTATCCATTGTAAGCTGTCACTCCTGACTCTTCATCTGATGGAAGAAAACCTGGTTGGCCAAACAATATTACCCCCCACGTGGAGGGCTGGAATAGCTGCTAGAAAACCTAAGCCTGCAGAAACTAACGTGGATTCTTTAATGCCATGCCCTTTTCTCTTTGACAGTCTGAAGTCCTGTTCACCCGTAGCATGTTTCTTTATCCTCCCTAAGGAAGAGATCCACCCCTTGCAGGGATTTATCTATCTCTTCTGAGAGTATTCACATCCTGTGCAGTTGGAAACGGTGCATTATAGATATTACAAAGGTGACTTTTTCTGCATATAGATTTTACCACTGCATTTTTGTAAAAGAGCGAGGTAGGTGCATTCCTTGCCCCTTGAAGATGCTCTGGAGCCAAAAGAGCATGCTCTGAAGCCAAAAGACCACTTTCCACCATGCTAGTCCCAGCTAGGGCTACCCAGGAAGGGGTACTGGCAGGGAACAGGTGGTTGTTGTGGGGGCATCTATAGACAACAAAACAGCCATGCCTGCAGAAACTTTGACGTGTTACTCTCTGATCTAACACTGGGAGCAGTAATAATCAGTGAAAAGCATCTACTTGCAATTAAATTCTTGGCCCAACTAGCATAATTTGGCCTAGTGTAGCAGCAAATTTCCAAAGCTGGGGACAGACTTCCAGCCCGGCTGCCTAGGATGCTTTCACTGGAAAAGGAACAAGCCTGCGCCTTTACTCAGCCTGTAGAAGACTGGTAGATTGATAGAGGGGTGATGGAACAGACTCCATCCTCCAATAAGCTTTGAGAAGGACACAGCAAGAAGCAAGTAATGGGATGTCTTTTATATATATATAAATTATCTATCTATTTCCTGTTTCCCAACCTAAATCCTGTATGTAGCATTTAGATATCAACACAAATGCTGCTAAAGCTTTCTCTCTAAGCCCCAATTTTATAAGTCTTGCTCAGCCTGAGTAACTTCATCCCTGCCTAGGAGTGAAACAAACAGTTCGGTCAAGCCGACTCCAGTGATGGGCCACCAGCTTTTCTCTTCACCTGTAATGATTTCATCGCCTCTTAGTGATTCATCCTGTGTGCATCAGTGCCCTCCTTCCGTGGCACTGATCCCTGTAACAGCTTTTGCTTGAACCTTGTATTGTGTGACACCTGCAGGTCTGTATGCATGCAAGCAATGCACTCCGGCGATGCTGGATGTTGTTCTTGCAGACTGGTTCTTTAAAATAACTTCTTTTCTTTTAGCAACCCTCACTAACAAGCTGTCAGGGCTCCTCATATGTTCCAAAATAAAGCTAAAGGACAGAGGAAAGCTGCTTAATTATCATTCATGGCTTAGGACAGGGATCTGCAACTTTTCTGACTCACTGGGGATATCTGGAATTTTGAGAGTGCTGTGACTTTCACCCAAAAAAAGGCTGCTGTAGGATACGTCATGAGAGAAGCAAGAGATTTATGATTGGATGTCTCCCCAAAGCCCCCCCGGCTTAGGGCCACCTCTGGGCCAGTGGCACTGGTGAAAAGGGGGTCCTCTTCCCACCATCAAGCCAATAAAGGGGGCATTGAGGAGTTCTCTCATATGGCTTGGCCCAGAGTGGAGACTTGAATCTTGATCATCTCCAGTTCAAACTGGATTAGCTGCCTGTTGTTTCCCATGCCGTCTCCATGCGGGGCAGGGCAGAGTCAAACATCTGATGTATGAGTTAAGCTACCAGTTTCCATATCCTGCAAGGTACATGAAAAGAAGCAAGTGCAGGTTAATCGAAGAGAACTTCTTTGGCTAGATAGGTGTTAAAACTGACACCAACGTCCTTTATTAAAACTACTTGAGAAATAGCAATGCACATTTCCTGCTCTTTCTCTTAAGTGTTTTATAATTAATTAGATGACCGTAAGGAATTATCTACTTCCATGCGCAGCACATGCTAAACATCTCATTACTGGCCTCTGGTGAACGTTGGCAGCATTTTTGGATGCGGCGCTTCACACGGACGATTTGCGAAACAGTTTCCCTACTCATACGACACGCACAGGGCTGTATACTTCACGTCCATCAGCAAGCGGTATGACGTGCCATTCTTGGAAGACAAAGCTCACTTCATTGTTAATGTTGTCCCCCCGCCCCCTTTTTCCAACTGACACCCACAGAGTCTTGTGAAAAGGCTGTGATGGGAAACAGCTTTTCATTTTTCCTCCCTTTCCTGCACTGAAGGATTCTGCACAGAGACAACACAGGTAAGTGTGATCCCTTTAAAAAAAATTACAGGCTGTTGTTCAGGGTTGTGTTTATATTAATGTCTTTTTTTTTTTTTTAGCAATGTAACAAACTTTAAGGAAGAGTTCATAGCTCAGCAGTTGGGCACATGCTTTGCCTATGGAATCGCTGGATTTACCTGTCAAAGTAGATGGACAAACTGTCTATCCAGGTATTAGGCTGCTGCCTATGTAAAATGATCCAAATTCTTCACCAGGAAAAGCTGAATTCACTACCCTGTGCAGATAAGAAAATACATAATTTTGTTCCTTTCCTTTGATTCTGCTTTTTCTAGTGATGAAATAAGATTATAAGATTATACTCAGGGGGTATGACCCTTGCTTCTCAAAAGCAACACACACACAATATATGACTTTTAATAGCATTATTTAAAAACATACAAAATCATACTAAATATGTAAATCTGAGATGATGCAAACAAAAGAAATGAAGCAGAGAAACTAACAGATACGTCCATCACTGAGCTTGCCGGAAAGGACTTTGCACATCCCAAAGAAAAATCTATTGAGCAAGATGAGGAAGTGGGAAGGGTGTTTCTAAATGTAGTAAGGTCAGTGGTATATAAATCTGTTAAATAAATACATATGTATTGCAGTAAATATTCATTCTAGTTAAAAGTTCTGTTGGAGGGCATTATGAGACATTGTGAGCATTGATTACATTATGCTAAATGTGCATTTTATTTATTTTAAAAATATCCGTTCAGGAGTCCAGAACAGGTGGAAGTAACTGTGTGACAGCAAATGACATGAAGATCCAATAAAAAACACATACCCTTGCCTGCACACATCCACACACTTGCCTGCACACATCCACACACTTGCCTGCACACATCCACACACTTGCCTGCACACATCCACACATACGCGTGTACAAAATAAGACAGCAGCACTATAATCAGAACATTTGCAGCAGCTCAGAAACAGCATAATTTTGCTCCTCGTGAGGTTTGGGCTCGGGGCTGGCCTTTCCCTCTGTAAGGGTGCGGACCCCATTACGATGGTCCGCCCTCGGAGCCGGATGGATCCGGATGGATTCCTGAGGTCTCTGGGGGATTTTCCAGTAGATAAAGCTGGTGCTCCTGTTGGTGCTCTGGTTGAACTGTGGAATGGGGAAATGGCCAGAGCGATTGACACGATCGCCCCTAAGCGTCCTCTCCTGCCAAGCAGAGCCCTTTCATCTCCATGGTGTACATCTGAATTACGGGCGATGAAGTGGGTTGGGAGACGACTAGAGCGCAGGTGGAGGAAATCACAGGATGAATCTGACCGAACACGCTTATGTGCTCATTATCAAGCCTATGCTGTGGCAGTGAGGGTGGCGAAGAAGCAATCCTTCTCCACTTCCATTGCCTCCTCACAGTGCCATCCAGCAGAGCTTTTCCGAGTGGTACATGGGCTGATACATCCTGGCCCTAAGAAAGATCCTGTACCACCATCGATGGTCCACTGTGATGACTTTGCCCAGCACTTTAAGGAGAAAATTGCTCAGATTCGTCACGAGCTGGACTCCACAGCTGATACGGTTCCTTTAGGGGAGGCGCCAAGAACTCTGCCTGGTCTAGCATTATTGGATGAATTTCAGTTAATGAGGCCTGAGGATGTGGACAAGGTGCTTGGACAAGTACGTCCCACCACCTGCTTACTTGACCCTTACCCGTCGTGGCTGCTGACCAAAGCCAAACATGGGATTGGTGCCTGGACCCAGGAGGTTATTAACGCCTCACTGAGGGAGGGCCAGGTCCCCACTTCTTTAAAGGAGGCAGTGATCAGGCCTGTCCTAAAGAAGGCATCCCTGGATCCAGAGATGGCCGCCAATTATAGATCTGTTATTGACAAGGGTGGAAAGCATAATAATGTGGCGATAATTATCCATTCTTTGGTGACCTCATCTCAGGTTTACTGCAATGCATGGGGCCACCTTTGAAAGTAGTCCAGAAACTTCAGCTGGCCCCAAATCTTCAGCAGCAAGGTTGCTGGCCAGTCGCATCACACTCTGCTAGTGCTTAAGGATCTGCACTTGCTAGTGTTCTGCCTGATGCAAAGCCCTAGTTTTGACCTTCGTATTCCTGAACGGCTTGGAGCCATGTTGCCTGAAGTGGCCTTCCATGACATCTTCAGAGGTCCTTCTGTGGGTGCCCACAGCAAATGAGATGAGGTGGGTGGCTAGAGGGCCTTTCCAGTGGTGGCACCCCAGATGTGGAATGTCCTTCCCAGAGAGGCTTACCCAGCACCTAGGTTGTAGTCTTTTCCTTCCCAGATAAAGCCCTTTTAGCTTTCCAAGTTTCTTAGCCTTTTACATTTTCCAACTCTACCACTGCATTATTAGAGCTTTAGATTGCTGCTGGCTTTTATCTTAGTTTTAACTTTGATTTTATTCTGTTTTAAACTTAAGGTTTTTATATTATTGTTTACTCTTTTACTGCATTTCACATTTTTAACTTTGGTTAAAAATTTGGAACTTCCCAGAGAGCTTAGGCTAATGGGTGGCATAGAAATGCCAAGTAGTTGATCAATAAGTACAAGAACGTACTGAGCTGTGAGACCTGAAAAGATGAAGAGCCTCATGGGTGCCTGAAGCTGCTCTCTGAATTTTTCCTCTTTTTTGCACAGAATCAACTCCACAATTAATCTTGAATCTTAAGTGCACATTCTGATGTACCCATGGATTCCGTTTTTCTTTGTAATCCCTCTTTGGATACTTTAATACTCTAACAGCGATGAGATGCTTTTAATCTCATTATTATGTATTAATTATGTTAGGGCCTTCAGATGGCAACCTGCCATTATCCTTGCTTTGCAAGGTAGCAGGCAAAGAAAGCCTCTATTGCATTGTCAGTTGATTGATTAAGGGAGCAATCTCAGGGCCCCCACCCTCCATTCACACACATCTCCAAATGGCTGCAGTGAGACATGGCATTCATAATCTCCTCTGCCGCCAGGATTCGTCTCTTTCTAGAGCATCCTCTTCAGCCATCTTGAAAAAGAGCTGGAAAAGGGAAGGGACCAAGGTTGCGGCAATGATAGGAATTGGTCCAGGGGCAAAGCCTCAGTCTGCTCCCCTCCCTGCCTGCCAGCATGCCCGTTTTCCGCCCTCCAAGGTGCAGCCAGCACCATTCCTTCCCTTGCAGCCATGGGAGGTGCAGGGCAAGGGCCCAGCCTTCAGAGACCAGGGACTTGGAAAAAATCCTGTGGCCCTTCAGTTGCTGTGGGGAAGCCACAGGACTGCGTCCTAAATACACTTGTACATGCCAAAAACTCCTTATTAACGTCATTATGAATACACAAAAGAATGTGTGTGAGAGCTTTCAGTTTAATTAAGCAAGGCCACTCGTTGCTAGAAGGAAAACCATTTTCTGTAGCTTCTTGCCATTACAGTAATATATCAACACTAAAATGTTTTTTTCTCTTCCTTTTCAGCCCCACTAATTACCTCTCACTTTAGTTAGTGAAAATTCACTTCCACCAATTAATTTACCAAAGTTTCAGTTGATTTATCTACTGGTCACAAAGCCAGAAGCCCAAAACACATTTTTTTTTCCTATGAAAAAGTAACACTGAACACTGCAAGAAAATGTATTACAAGGCCCCATGGATCTTTCTCTGATTCCACATTATATATTTGCACATCATATTTCAAGCTAATATACTTACTTTGCTCGATGTGTTTCTTAGTTTAAGATAATAATGCACATAACAAAACAAAAACTGTTAACTGGAAATTTTCTAAAGCGTAGCAGGAGGAGTTCTACTAATTTAATTCTTAGCATGTTCATTTCAATAATCCTGAAAGCATCTGAAATTTTTTTAAAAAAAACTCTGTTCTAACCTTCCAGGCCCCCACCCTCACTCTCCTTTGAAACTTGCTACTGAATCAGCCCCTTCCAATTTTCCACCAAGACATTTTCCTCATGGGCATTTTAAAATTTGACAATGCTGAGACCGTCAAATGCTCAATTTGTAGACACAGCAAGCTATTTCTTCCCCATTCTTGTAAGGCTGTAACTGTGTATTATATTATTTCTTTCAAAAAATACAGACCTGTCTCGAATGTCTAGACTGGGGAATACTTAATCAAAAGCATTTCTAAGCACCAGTTCTGCTGCCAGTGGAGGAATTTCTAGATGATATATGCTTGGGAATAGATGTAACTTAAGAGGCAGGAGAGGAAAGACAGAGCTGGTTCCTTCTCACAACCAGGCAGCCTGATCCTAAGCATGCTAACCTTGAAGTAAGTCCCACTGCATTCATTGGTCGTAAGGTGAACATATTAAAAAGTGGGTTTTTCTTTCTGGTATTTTCATTTATTTAGTTAGTTATGATTGCATTCGTAGCCTACCTTTCTCCCCTTTTGAAAAGAACCCAAGGTGCCTTGCATGATCCTCTTTGGTTTTTTCCACAACAACCCTGCAAGGTAGGTTAGGCTGAGAGTCAGTGACTGGCTCAAAGCCACCCAGTGAACATCATGGTCAAGTGGGGGCCAGAACCCACATTTCTAACCACAACACCATGCCCACATTTCTCTTGGCTTCAAAATCTGTGCAGCAGGCATGCCTTTTTGCAAGCTGAACTCTAAGCTGATGATGACTCTTGCCCTATAATCTAAAATATTTTTGAATTAAATCCCCCAAGTTAAATCCCTGAGGGTTGAGGGATCTTCTGGAGAGTAGATTTAAGGAGAACGTGGGGTGGCCCACACAGGAGAGCCGAGCAAAGACATGTCCTATGACACAAGCACTGGATTCGCCCGTCATTGTTTGCCGTATGAAAGAAGCAGCTGGACAAATTTTCCAGTGCAGTGCCTTTGTGACATCATGAGGTACGAGCCAATCACTTCCCTCCATCTTGCAGAAGCAGTTTTCCCAGGTCTCAGCCCTTGAGAAGAAAAGGTCTTTGCACTGAATGTGGAGGGGCACCTCCAAACTGACCTCACTCCTCTGCAAAGCATAATGCCTGGTTTCACCCCAGATACGCTTGGTGTCACCACCATCCTGATTTCTCCCCCTGTGTTTGCTGAGCCCGCTCATCCAGACGCGTGCAGTGAAGCAGCTCTCCTGAAAAACTGACTCTGAGGTGATGCCAGGTAAAAGTCTGTTTCATTCGTGAGTCACCTCTGGTGGCACATTCATACATGCAAGTCATCAGCTGGCACATTCTGCCTATTCCGAGCTAGTGGAAGCTGGGGACCTTCACCGTTGCTTTTTATTCTGAGCTTTATAGGAGCTATCCGTGCCACTGAACTCTGTGTCCCCAAGAGTTTCACCACCAGGGTGCCCGGGACATAGCTCCCATGGAGCTCAGAAGAAAAGCAAGGTGTGCCCTTCCCAGGCCTGTTTTCACAGAGCTTTGTGTCATGTTGAAGTCCCTGATGATCATCATGCAAAAACATCAGAGTAGATTGGCCAAGTCCTTCCAGTTCTGCACGATCTATTCAGGCAGGCAGAGCTAGGACAGACCAGTGCAGACTTGGCATGAGCGAGCAGCACGCCCAGGCCGGAGGGCTGGCCAACAGGGTCACCCAAGTCCTGCTGCGACCAGACAAGGAATAGCTTTTTGAGGCTTCTCCACACGAGGCCTCGAACCCACCACTTCACTGCGGCTTCTCCCTCTGTTTTTCTGGGAAGAAGAGTGTGTCCTTGATATGTTCCCTCCTTGGCTTGCCCCACCTTGGTGTTTATCTCTTTCTGTCTTTCCATATATGTCGAGGTGCTGCTCAGCATGTAAACAACCCACACGTTCACAATAAAACTAAAGTCCTTTATTGCTACCTGGCTACAAGATTTACAACTCCATCGATAAGCTCTTCTGTTGAGGTCTTTGGAATGCAGATGTTAATCCTCTAGTGGTGTCTCTCCCCCAGCCCAGCCCAGCCCACCCATGTGGGACTAGCCCTCCTGGTCACGCCTTTCCTCCCTCTGGCGGAACAAGGCCTGCCTTTGCTCGCACCTCCTTTGAATTCTACGATTGGTTGCTAGGGAAAAGTCTATCATGCCCCCTGCGTCTCCTGTGTCATGTTCAGGAGGTTCAGCGTCAGTGGGAGGAGGGACATCCCGCTCTGACTCCCTCTGAGTAGAACTAGCAGTGTCTTTTCCCTTGGGGCTCTCTTGCTTTGATGTGGGCTCGGGTGTTCGCTCAATGGGCAGGGAGTCAGGGGGAGGTGTGGCTTTCTGCTCAGCCACCCCCAAGCGAGGTTGCGGGGTTGGCTTTTGGATACAGGGTCCCAAGCACAAGACCTGCTTGTGAGGTGCTGTCTCTGTCAGGGCTTCAGGCACGACAATATATTACATTACCGTCCAACGACAAGGTAGCCCTGCAGTATAACTGCAGTTGGGTGGAATTGCACCAGTCCAGGAGAACTTCATTCTGGTTGGTTCTGCATTGGAAATTTAATAGTGGGTTCCCCTTAAAAAGAACTATGGAAATGGCTGGAAAACATGGGAGAGGCCCTGGATGACGATGCCCTTGTGAAGAGGACCTGCACATTTCCATGCGTGAGGAGGAATCACAGGCATGTAATTAATGGATGCGCTGGGTGAAAACGCCTTTAGATGTGTCACCGCTCTTCTGTGCGCCTCTCTTCCTGTTTTGTCCCTGTCCAGCTGCTCCATTCTGCTCTTCCTCCTCCACTCCACTGGGGTTCTCCCATTTTCCCCTCTAGTTTTGCTCCTTTCCAGTACGTCTTCTACCCAGTCATCTGATTTTTCTCAGTTGTTCAACATGTCCTGCCAGTAAGCTTAGAACCATAGAAACATAGAAACAAACAGAATGAGTCAGAAGGGCTCTCCTGGGCCATCTGATTTGACCCCAGGCTCCACTCATGACATGCCTACCATGTCCATGTCTAATCTATCCTTGAACACCCTCACCAATGGGGCTTCAACCACCTCCCATGGAAGCCCATTCCACATCCTAGGGAACCTAACTGTCAGAAAGTACTTCTTGACATCCAAATTGAACCTTGGTTCTTGGTTCCATGTAGCTATCCATGGACTCCACTGGGGATTGGGAATGTCCAACCTTTTGGGAGTTTTGCCCCATAAGGTTTCATTGCTACTCACAGAAATCAACCAAGAGATCCAAGATTTTCATGTAGCTGGCACTGGGCACCAGTAGATCCCCCACCTTAGCCTCAAAATGGAGAGGCAACCGAAAGGGAGGGAGGAAGCACAAAACAGCCCAATAAAGACTGAGCATGCTCAGGAGTCATGTAGTGTTGGCAGACTATTTGAGGGGGCCGGGAGGGGAGGAAAGCTCAGCAAACTCCTCAAGCTGTCAGGGGAAACCAATATAATATAATAATTATTGTAGGTAATATATAAGCAAATTGACAAAGCAGCTGTGCTACCGCAGACTGCAAGTAGCAGACAGGTGAATTTGCACACTTCCGAAACCTGCAAAATATGTGTGCTTATGTGTAACTGGAAAAATATTTGCAAATGAAATCAGTGCTTTGAAAAGAGCTCCTGCTGGAGGCCAGGTAAGCTTCTACCCTTGGGACAAGAAAATAGAGGGGTTGCCACACAAAGGACTCTGGGATACATGAGGACTGGGCATGGGCTGGTGGACTGAGTGGGAAAGAAGCCATGCAAAGCCAGGTCACTCCTGACTACCTGTTGGGAGTAACTTGCATTGCAAGGAATCCTCTGTGGGTTAGTTTCAGGGTGGCTCAGGGTAGCTTAGCCCCTGTGAATTTAGGGGCTGCGGGAGAGAATAGAGTGGCTAGAACTGCAAGGAGAAGCAACATTGCACCATTTTCCCTAGAGAACTCAACTTCTTTCCTCTGTTGGGAAAAAAGAGGGAGAATATATGCAAGCCATCAGTACGATTTAATAGATATTTATCCCTTGGCCTGAGAGAAGGCAGAATAGATTAACCTTTTAGGAAACATTAAACAAATAGGGAGAAAGAAGTGGAGAATGGTGGACTTAATGCTCTTTCCCCATCCTAAGCACATCTGTTGAAATTAAATCCCATCAATGTCAGTGCAATTTACAGGTGAATAAAACTGAAAGCCAGGCTTAGCTTAAACTGGGTATTTTCTGCAAGCGATATATTTCACTTGGATGAGCTTTCTCTCCATATACATTAGTCATTGTTCATCTACGCCATTCTTCTGGGAAGGAGAAGGAAGGAAAATTTTATTTATTTTTTATTTATTAAAACATTTTTATGCCTCCCCATTCGCCGAAAATGAACCCTGACTCATCTATATTCCACCTGATGGAGCATAATCTTCATCCTAAATCATCATGGGCTTGGGAAGAACTCATTTCACTCCATATTTCGATTGAACCCCTAGCATGAAATGTGCTGACTCTAAAATGGGACAAGTGGTATGCTTAGGATATGTTTCCTAGTTCTTGTAACTGTTCTGTACATGACAGGTAATGAAAGAGCTCTTCATTTGTAGGCTTGAACTGTCTTAATCGGATACATGATTTGAAATAGCTATACTCTTCCAAGTTCAACTGACCTGCACAGTGTAGGTTTGGCAGTCAGGTAATTTCAGATGTGCATTTCTATGTGTTCAAATCAGCAACTCTGCAGTATATTCCATGAACTTTTTGACCACACATCCCATCCCGTCTGCTGTCACAGCATCCAATGGGCCTCATAAAAGTCTGATCTACCTTGTGGGCTTGTTGTGAGGATAAAATAAGGTGATTCTCACCATAAGCCTCTGAATTCCAGGGAGGTACAGGAGGTAAATACTAAATACATGCATTCATGCGCTATTCTATTTGTATCATGTTTATTTATGTGAGCCGCCCCAAGGCCAAATGCGATGGGACGGCATACAAAAATTCTAAATAGATAAATATTCTATTGATGGGAACTTATAAAAAAATGTATTTCGGGCTTTCCAGCACATGAGGATGATATTATTACATTAATGCCCCACCTTTCCAGTAAAGATGTTCAAGGAAGTTCATGATTTGAGCAACCAGAACTACCAATCTAAAATATGAACTCTTGGAAACACTCTAGGCTGAGCTGCTCTGTTGAGCTGTCAGAACGGTTTGCTTGGAGTTTTACCTTTCATTCTAGTTCTGTATCGCATGGTCTCCCCCTTTGACTCCAGAAGGTTTAGGCACATACACGGGTCTTCCTCCTTTATCCTTAGTACAGGCTTGTGAGGTCGCTTAGACCAAGTGATCGTGATCAGCCTAAGGCCACCCAGGGAACTCCATGGCTGGGTAGCGATTTGAACGTCCATCTTCCCAGGCCTGAAACATCCTGATTCTGGGCTAGGATTTGGATGTTAAGAGGATGTGGCCAAAAGAAGATGCAGAAGTGACGTGCCCATCCTCTTATGCTTTCAAAGCAGTCACTCTACGATCCACCTTGCAGGGAGTTGTTTACCATGCATTGTTCCCTAAGTCTAAGCCATTCTGAGAACCGTTTTGCCTGAAGGGCAGGGGAAAATATTGTAAATAAATGGTTAAACGTAAAACAGAGGATATGTGCCTCACCGACACATGCTTTATTTAACAGTTCTGGTTAACATCCAAGGGCTGGAGTCCAGGGATACTCCCGGGATGAGAGGCTGTACTCAGGACTTTCTTGCTGCAGTCCTGGTTTGTCGAACTTCCTTGTTTGCGGTCCCCTTCACCTGCAATCTCCATCCTCCCTCATTTGCTCTCTCGGGGCAGAACTAGATATTGCAAGAGGTATTGAGCTGCTGCCCTTCCACACGTCTGTCTTTCCTCGCCTTCATATCACATCCCATATGAAAAATTGGGTTTATCTTGCTTTATTCTTTCGGTGTCAGGCAAAGACTGTTTTATTTTCCTGATAGTTTAACGGTTGATTGGTTTTATCCTTGTTTTCAATCGTCATTTATCGGATGCGATGTGTTGTGTGCTGTTATGGTTGCTTTGTTTGTTTTGTTTTTTGTAAGCCGTCTAGAGACTTTTAGTATTGGGACGGCATATAAAACCTCTAAATAAATATAGAAATGCTGCACTTTCCTCTTCCATCCTGCGGCCTGTCGTTCTAGACATTACAAAGAAGCAGAGAACAGGGGCAGCTTCGTGTTTCTTATGGCAGACCTTGCTGCCTTCCCCTTCCCTTGCAGCCCTGTCCAACCTCGGCCTCGGCAAGGGGCGGCATAGAAATGTTTTAATAAAATAAACAAACAAACAAACAAACAAACAAACCTCTATGTATTTTGTGCCAGGAAATTCCCCACAGGAATAAGGAGAGGGTCGGTGAGGAACAAGGCTCGGAGCCACACTGCCATTTCAGTTCTGGGGCAGTTTATTGCCTATGTTCTGGATGAGACAGATATCTTGATCAGGAGATTTGCAGCTCTCTGTAGTATGGGAAGAAGCGCTTAATTTTCAGGAACTTGAATAGCATTTTGCACTATGGGATCTTGACATGTTTACTTACCAAGCCTTGTTCATAACTGCAACCCGGTGTTCTTCTGTGCTGATTTTTGAGTGCTGCAAAAGCATAGAAGTATCTCTGAGTTGCCTTGCAGGTCAAACCACCCCTCCCTGATTACATACGCCTTTTAAAACCTTAAAAGCATTTGAACTGTTCAGCACATAAACTGTTTAACACCATAGCGCAGTAAATTAAGAAAAGGAGATGCAGCCATCTTAGAAAAATAAGGCATGAAGTTAGTATATTTAAAACCACCCAAACGCTGTGTGAAACAAAATGCCTTCACAGAACCTCTGAGACTAAATGGAAGAAGCGACCCGTTCTCTCTCTTTGGGAGAGAATTCCATGAGCAGTGGGGCACCACGGAGAAGGTCTCAGTCTGTTCCGATCAGCCTCTCTTGCTGGTGGGCATTGCGAAGGACCTCTGAAGCAGATTCTAGGTGCAGATTCACGTAGGAGGTGATGGTCTTCCAGGTGTCCAGGCACAAAATGGTCTACAGATTTACAGATGAGAAACAACACTGGGAATTCAATGCAGAAACACACTGGCAGCCTTTGCAGTTAAGGCAAGACCCTTGGAATGGGAACAGCCCATCATGTGCCCAGAAGCAAATTGGCCAATGCCTTTTGCACTGCACTTTCAGAGCATCCTCCAAGGGCAGCCCCACAGAGAACGCACTGCAGCTGTTTCATAGAGGATGACGAAGGCATGGGCCACTGTGGTCAGAGCTGTCTTCTGAAGTGTGCAATGCACCTGGTGCACCAGGCTAAGACACTCCTGACCATGGCAGCCACCAGAACCATGGCTGGTCCAGAAGCTTCCCCAAGCTGAGAATCCCAGCGTCGAGGGGGAGGCGTTCTCCTTTGTCTCCCATGAAGCTGATTGATGGGTGAAAGGAGGTACCTTTTCACACAGTGAAGAATGGATCTGTGGAATTCACTTCCCCAAGATGCTGTGCTAGCCACCAACATGACTAGCTTTAAAGGGGGTTGGACAATTTCACAGAGAATGGGCCTCTCGATGGCTACCGCTCCTGATGGCCACCCGCTGCTTCCAGCATCGGGGGCAGTGTGTCTGTGCGGACCACTTGCCGGGAATGTCAGTAGGAGGGCGCTGTCGCACTCATGACATGCTGGTGGGACCTGTAGGCAGCTGGTAGGCCCCTTTGGGAACAGAATGCTGCACCAGATGGACCCTTCCCCTGAACCAGCAGAGAGCTGCTCTTACATTTTTACAGTCCCAGCCGGAACATCCTAACCAATAGTCATCTTGCATGGTGACTTCCAGTGATGTCACACAGCTCCCTGCAAGACGGTGCTTTGCGCCGCCACCACCACGCAACTCTCTAGTCTCTTTCTGGCAGCTTTTGCTAATCAGGAAGGAGAGGGATGCAGCAAACAAATGGTTGGCTTCACTGCTGACGGCAACTTGTCCATATCCTCAGGATGAAACTCATCCATCAAAAGGGGACAGGCAGCTGCCTCATCAACGTGCCACAGGTGCTAGCAATTTGAGCAGCAAAGTGTTTTGCAGACTTGACTCAGCATCTTGCTGAGAACTCCCCCGCACCTCTTGGGAATTCGGAATGCAGAATCCCTTTACAATCCAAACAGCTCTGGACAATATTGTGCCTATATGGTGGCGGCAGAGAATAACTTCTTCACTGCCATGAGTCTCATAGCAAAGGCCTTAATATGGGCTATAGCCTGTGCTCATTTGGATTCATCTTTCACCTTCCTTCATTGCCACACCAAATATTTAACAGCTGATACAGTTGCTTGTACTAACTCATTCAGAAAACCAAAGAACCCAAGGTCCATGAACTGAGAGAAGGTGTTTGAATCACTTCCATGCTTCACAGGTCAACAGATGTGCCAACAGGATCGTCAGCTCTAGAGGATGGAAATTCCTCCAGCAAACTTCTGGAGTTCATTCCTTTCTAGGGGCAGACATTTTATCAGGTCGTCCATCCCTGCAGAGGTTCGGAGTCCGAGCAATTCCATCCTCCTCTGCAAACTACCCAGCATGTAAGGCAGGCCTCTGGTTGCCATGGAAGCCGGGGCACCTTCCCTGCATGTAGTGCAGGTGCCTCAGCATGGATAGGGAAGTCCCTCAACGCAATCTGTTAGGGAAGGCGAAAGCCTCCTCTGAGACTGCCCATATCAGCTCAGGCCAGCAGAGTCCTGAGCAGTGCAGTACTACTATGCCAACAGAATCAGTCCTATCCCAGGTGCCTATACTCAGATCTAGGAAACTGCTTCACAGAATACCTCAGCAGAGAAAAGGATTCTTCTTCGTAGTCTCGGTGCCTCACAGAAATGGGCGCTGTGCCTACATGGAGCCTCAATCTGGGAAGCCTCTACAGCTGAGGAGCCTTTGGCAGGTACCTTCCTCCACCGTCGCAGGATGCATGATGTTAGCGGGTTCATGCCTTTTCACTTAGTTCCTCTTGAACTGCCGTTGTGGTTGCCTTGTAGGGTGCTTCCTCCTTTCTCTTTTCTCCTCTTTGCTGAGGTCATCATTGAATGTCTTTCCTCCTAATAATTCTGTGATTTTGATATTTGATTAATTCCTTCAGCTGAGAGGCATATGGCCTAACAATCATCTTTTTGGAAGTTTGCATGCTGTGGCAAACTTCGTCTACTTTGCCTGTGTGAGGGGCATATTGTTGACTCTCATGCACATGGTCAGGCATTCACTAAACCAGTCAGGAAAATGGGTCCAACAGATTTAAGGCTCTCCTCTGAAAGAGCACTTTGGAGAGGGTGGAAGTTCCTTGTCCAGCAATAGACCTGCAGTATTCATCCAAAAATTACTTCTTCTTTGGCAACTGTTACAGAGAGGCCTGGAGATTGAATTTTCCTTCACCAATCATTCCAGCTGTAACCACAGGGCAAATGGACACCTTGACATCAACATGAGTCCTTGACATCTTGCTGGCCAAAAATTGCCTGAGAAGGTCAAATTATCGGTTGGACACAACCAAGAAGAAGAAAAGGAACAAGGAGGATGCTTCTGAGGGACACTCAGTTGAGCTTATCTAATTATCTCTGGTTCAGATACAACCATTGCCACTGTTCCTTGATTCTCTTATACCAACAATGCCTTCTTGTCCAGTATCAAAGCAAGCCCTGAATGCCTCAGCCTATCAGAGACTCCTCCCTGCTTGAGTTCAAGATGATAAAGAACCTTCTGTTAGTTTTCTCCTGTTCTTCCGACACTGTGTGAGCTCCCCAAGACAGCACTGATATAAACAGTCCAAATGTGAACGTTATTGGTACTGTAAACTATGTTTCCCCCTCTGACTGGGATGCACACTCCAATTAATTAGTACCTGTAGGTCTTATCACTAGGATGACTGGAGTGATGCCTACAGTCATGCTATTCCCTTGGCCTGTACCAAGTATCAGGGGCTGGTCCTTCAAGACATCTTGCAGTGTCTTATTAGAAAATGCATTCTTCTAATGGAGAAACAGACTACTCAAGGTCATTCTACCCTTCCCACCAGTAGTCAAATTCTTTGTGAAAATACAAGAGAACAATACAGACTATGTCCTAATTGCTCCATGGTGGCTCCAGTAGCCTTTGGTTCCCCCCCCCCCCACCCCTACACTGCTCAAGAAGACACCTGCTTCGTTTTACCCTGCAGGAACAGGTGCAAAAATGATGTCCAGATTTGAAGCTATAATCTCCACTCACCATTCCATTGAGCTCTTGTGCTTTGTGGATGGACTTCCTTTATCTGACTTTCAACAAAGAGAAGGTTGTTTTTCACCTGGATTTTAATTTTCTACCTAAAGTGGTATCTGACTCACACCTCCATCAGGATGCCTGCCTTCTTCCCATCTCTTACACCATTGCTGGAAGTGATTAGATGTACCGTCAATGTTAGAAACATTCTTGCCTTTCATAATGTAAGGTTTGAAGCTTTTTGAGGATCACTGCATCTTTTTATTTGTTATGGTGAGCAGAACAGGGGGCTGCCAGTCCCTTCTCAAGGTCTGTCTTCCTGGGTTGTCCAGCTGGTAATCCTATCTCACCATCTTGCTACATCAGCCACAATTACCGGAGGCACCTCACTGGCTGAGTTGTGTCAAGTTAGCTACATGGCTGAAGCCATGCATTTTTGTTTAACACTATTGGATAGCTATTCCGGCCAGAGCTGACTGTTCTTTTTGTTGAATGGTGTTTTTTCCTAACTTGGACTAATGTCAAGAGCCAGGTTTCCCCCTTTGCACATTCAAAACAACAGACTGTTTCTTTGCAAAAGCTCTTCTCTGAAGTACATTCAGTAAGCATGGTCTCCACAGAAGGAGTTGCTGAGCATGCACAGAGCAGTTCATTGAATCCAATCTAGCAACTGCTTTTGAGGTCTCTCCTGAGTAACCATGGGCCCTCTCCCACCTAGGAGGGCCTCTTCTCTGTCCAGCACCCCTCTAGCTTGCTAGTCCTTCTCTCCTGATGCTACTTCATGAGACCAAGAGTTGCTACCAAGCTCAACTGGCTGCTAAAGTTCCTATCTCACACCCCCTCCCAGCAGATGCAGATCCTGACCAATCTCAGAGTCCTGCTGAACACCTGGAGATGGCAGCCTTGAGTTAACCCCCTCTACTTCTCCCATCTCAGTGTCTGGGGGTGCCAGTTCCAGGTCCCCTTCTCTTCCGTATCTGGCAAGCCTGAATCTGCCTGGCCTTGGAAAGCATGCCAAGAACAACTACCGCTTTCATTCCCAACAGCTAAAGACACCAACCCGCCTCCATTAAGTCAGCCCATCATTTGCCCCTGTGCGTGACGCAGAGAGAGCCTGCAAGCAAGACAGGTTGCTTACCTGTAACTGGTTCTTCAAGTAGTTGTCTGTGCATTCACACAACTCACCCACCATCCCCACTTTGCTGTCATCGTAGAACCTGAAATGGTGGTTACTCCCATTGGTACCGATGCCAGTGTCAACATTCTCTTGCTTGGAGCCCCCAATAGGCAGACTTAGGGGACTGAAGGAATGGGTAGGAACCCTCTAATAGCGTGCATGCGACAACAGTGGGGGGTGGCTTCTGCCAAGAATTCCTCAGCTATAGAAGCTTCCTGAATCGAAGCTCCATGCAAACTCAATACCCACATGTGTGAATACACAGGTGACTACTCGAAGAACCACGGTTATAGGTAAGCAGCCTGTCCTCTCCAGTAGACTAGTATAACTCCTGCTTCCTACCCATTGGGTTGATGGAAAAATCCTTCCCTGAACACAAGGTAGATGACCGTGCTTATGGAGTTCTGGAGGCTGAGAGGGCATTGTTGGTTTTCTCATGCAGGCGGTTGCAAGCCATATTCAAGGTAAAGAACACACACCGGAATTAAAGACATTAGAGGAGGGAGTCACAACAGTAGACTTTAGGTGGCTGCTCCTTATGGAAGGTGGAGTTCGGGGTTCAGACAGAACCGGATAGACTTGGCCAAATGGCCAAGGCAGGTACAGACTAGCAGGTCACACAGCAAGGCCAGCCCTTAAAAAATTCCAGTTCCTTCTGTATATGTTGGTTTCACTTGGCAATTCAAGACAGTACCGGATTTAACACTTTGCTTTCCAATCGAAACTCTTTTGATGTTTGAAGCATCTCTGGTTCTTTCATAATGTGCAAAAGCAAATGGAAACTTGCATGTTCAGAAAAGTTCAGTGCATGGGAGATGTCTCATATATGTTATTACAGGCTAGAATTACTGCTGTCGTTCTGATATTACTGATTTGCACATAGATGCTTTTTATGGAGGCACTTGAAGTTAGGTCATCACTGTTCGAAACCACAAAATGGTTTCCTTCCTCAACTCTCTCAGCAACTGCAGTGACTTTTCCACATGTTTTGGTGTTATGACCTGCAACGGAAATGCCTTGAACTGGCAATGTTGCCATTTGAATTACACAAAATACACTATGAGGATGCAAAATACTTTTATTACCTACTGAAAGTTAAGGAAGCGAAAACAAATGGGTGCTTGTTGGTTGCATAAGCATTCACCCCCTTTGCTGCGACATGCCTAAATAAACTCCAGCACTGCCTCCAGATGCCACATACTCTGAGTAGGGAACTGGAATTCACTGGCAGGGGAGTGTTCATGGGTTCTAGGCCCTGAGAATCATAGAATCATAGTATATTAGAGCTGGAAGGGGCCATGAAGGCCATCAAGTCCAACCCCTTGCTGTTGCAGGACACTTTACACCTTCCCACTCCCACCCAGGTTCTTTTGAATGCCCCCAGTGTGGGAGAGCCCACCACCTCTCTAGGCAGCTGGTTCCACTGTTGTATTGCTCTGACAATGAGGAAGCTTTTCCTGATGTCCAGCCTGAATCTGGGTCGTTGCAACCTGAATTGCTTTTTCTGTGTTTGGCCACCTAATGAGAAGGAAGGACTCCCTGGAGAAGACCCTAATGCTGGGAACAATAGAGGGCAAAAGAAGAAGGGGACGGCAGAGGATGAGGTGGCTGGATGGAGTCACTGAAGCAGTTGGTGTGAGCTTAGGTGGACTCCGGGGGATGGTGGAGGACAGGAAGGCCTGGAGGAATGTCGTCCATGGGGCCATGATGGGTTGGACACGACTTCGCAACTAGCAAGCAGGCAACACTATCAGCAAGAAGAGATCTTGACCTTCCTCTTTGTGACAGCCTTTGAGGTACTTATAGAGAGACATCATGTCCCTCCTCAGCCTTCTCTTCTCAAGGCTGAACATGCCCAGTTCCCTCAGTCTCTCCTCAAAGGGCAGTGTTTCCAAACCCTGGATCATTTTTGTTGCCCTCCACTGGACCCTTTCTAATTTACCTGTATCTTTCTTAAATCTTGGTGCCCAGAACTGGACGCAGTATTCCAGGTTTGGTCTGACTAGTGCGGAGTATAGAGGAACTACTACTTCCTGTGATTTGGAAGTAATACTTCTGTTAATGCATCCCAAAATAGCATTTGCCCTTTTGGCAGCTGCATCGCATTGTTGGCTCATAGAAACATAGAAACAAAGTGAGTCAGAAGGGGTCTCCTGGGCCATCTAGTCTGACCCCCAGCTCCAGCCAGCTCCACTCACAACATGCCCACCATGTTTAGCTTATTGTCCACAATTACTCCAAGATCTTTTTCTTGTTCAGTTCTGTTAAGCCACTTATTCCCCATCTTGTATCAATGCCTTTGGTTTCTTTTTCCTAGCTAGAGGACTTGGCACTTGTCCTTATTGAATTTCATTCTGTTCGTTTCAGTCCAGTGTTCAGGTTTATCAGGATTGCCCTGGATCTTCATTCTGTCTTCTAGGGTGTTTGCTATTCCACCCAGTTTTTTATCATCTGCGAATTTGATTATCTTTCCTTGTACTTCCTCATCTAAATCATTAATAAAGATGTCGAAGAGCACTGGGCCCAGGACTGAACCCTGTGGTTTCCCACTAGTTACCTCCATCCAATTTGAGAAGGTGCCATTGATGAACACTCTTTGTGACCGATTTAGCAGCCCATTTTGGATCCACCTAATAGTTTTTTCATCTAGTCCAGTTTTTGCTAATTTGCTTATCAGAATGTAGTGTGGCACTATGTTGAAACCTTTGCTAACATCTAGGAAGATTATGTCCACAGTGTTCCCTTTGTCAATTTGGGAGGTTACCCAGTCTTTATTTTTGATACATCCATGCTGGCTTCTATTAATCACTGCATTTTCTTTAAGATGCTTGCAGATGAATTTTTTAATAATTTGCTCCAGAATTTTTCCAGGGTTTGATGTCAGACTAAGTGGTCTGTAGTTCCCAGGTTCATCTTTTCCCCCCTTTTTGAAGATAGGTACAACGTTGGCCCTTCTCCAGTTGTCTGGCACTCCTCCTGTTTTCCAAGATTTATCAAAGATAATAGCCAGTGGTTCTGAGAGTTTCTCTGCTAGCTCTTTTATGACTCTGGGATGGAGTCCATCGGGCCCTGGAGATTTGAAAGTGTTTATTCCAAGTAGGTATTCCTTGACCATTTGTCTGTCAGTCTTGGGCTGCCATCTCTCACTTCCAGCTTGAACTTCCTTCTGATTACAGATTTCCTTGTGGGAGAGGACTGAAACAAAGTAGGAATTGAGTGCCTCTGTTTGACTGTTTCTTTGTCATCTGTTATCACTCTGCCATCCACTTTAAGTATCTGGACACCCTTCTCTTTCTCATGTCTTTTGTTCTGAATGTATCTGAAGAAAGCTCTCTTGTTGTGCTTAGTATCCCTTGCTATTCTTAGTTCATTTTCTGTTTTAGCCTTCCTGATGCAATTCCTGCAATTCCTTGCTATTTGTTTATATTCTTCTTTCATGGCCTGGCCCTGTTTCCACTTCCTGTACATGTTCTTTTTTTTCTTTCAGGCTGTCACTTAACCCTTTGTGGAGCCACATGGGCTTCCTCTGCCATCTCCTACACTTTTTTCTCGATGGAATTGCTCATAGTTGTACTTCAAGGATCTTCATTTTCAAGATTTCCCATCCCTCTTGGACACCTTTCTCCTTAAGGGTGTGTTGCCGTGGCTTATCATTTTTCCGAGTTTGTTAAAGTTGGCTTTCTTGAAGTCCAGGACGTTCGTTTGGCTCCAGTTACCCTTTGTCTCTTTCATAATTGAGCATTCAAGTATCACACGGTCACTATCCCCCAGAGTTCCCATGGTTGTTATTTTGTCCACCAGCCCATCCCTATTAGTTAGTATTAAATCGAGTATAGCTGATCCTCTCGTACCGTCCTCTACTTTCTGCTGGAGAAATTTGTCGGCAACACATGTCAAGAATCTCTTGGAGGGGCCATGCTTGGCAGTATTTGCCTCCCAGCATTTTTAAGGGAAATTGAAGTCCCCCATAATGACAACATCATCCTTCTTGGAAATGCTGGCAAGTTGCTTTTAGAAGATTGC
The DNA here is from genome assembly GCF_004798865.1 of Varanus komodoensis. Lineage (NCBI taxonomy): Eukaryota > Metazoa > Chordata > Lepidosauria > Squamata > Varanidae > Varanus > Varanus komodoensis. The sequence goes on from NW_025335606.1 coordinate 10,165,178, forward strand.
ATCCTTGTCCTCTTTTTGACTGGGTGGACAATAATATATACCAACAACTATGTTTTTCTTATTTTTTTCCCTCCCTTTAAATGTCGCCAGAGGCTTTCAATGGGGCTACTAAGTTCTTGAATTTCTGTACAGATATACGTGTCTCCCACATATAGTGCAACTCCACCCACCTTTTCGTCCTTTCTATTTTTCTTGAACAGGCTGTATCCATCAATTGTAACGTTCCGGTCATGTGAGTCATCCCACCAAGTTTCTGTTATTTCTATAAGATCATAATTGCCCTCGTGTACTATGAGCTCAAGTTCGTACTGCTTGTTTCCCATACTCTGCTTAGCTACAGAGAAGATCTGCTTAGCTGCAGAAAACTGTTTTCCTTATGTGCCTGAAATTCATAAGACCTCCTCTGCACAAGAGGAAATGAATGGCAGCAAAGCAGGAGCACCCCTGATGTACTCAAACGTTATACTTTGAGGTTGGCTGCTTAGGAACCAAAAAAAAATGCAAACACTTTTCACACCAGGCAAATAGCCTCCTTCATGTATTTTGGGTTTTTTTCCATTCAATATGATTATCTTTTTCTTTGGACATTGTGGCCAGAATACCTTAACTGTAGCTGTAGTCAAGCACAGTAGATAAATGATGGATTGCCAAGTTTGTATGTAATGATTTGAGGTGGACTTTGCAAAGAGACCCTGGCTGGGTTCACACAATATGGCAAGTAACCCTGCGTGGTCTCCATGTTTTGCAGGTTTTTGCCAAGATCTACCCAACAGACAGTCAAGTCGTTTCTGTGTTATCATGGTTTCCATCTCCCCTGCTCAGTTTTCTCACTATTGGCATGTATCCCATCAGCCAGCATGCCTGAAATTCAATTCCAAGGGGCATCCTCCTTCCGAGGTTTCCTGCTTCTTCCTGCTTGGTCTATACATAGAGGTTGGATGAATAGAGTGGCTCCTGCAGTTGCCACTCTTTCTAGGGGACTCTGTGGTAGTTCCATACTAGGACCATGGAAACCATGACCTTGAGTTCACACCACACAAGCCATGGTGGTATGGCGAAACCATAGTCCCCTGAAACACCCTCCTGTCTTGCTGGATCCAAAAGAACAATGCTGTTGCACTGCCTGTCAGTGGGGGACAGGATACATATGTTTTGCATTAGGAACCTGAGCTCCAAATTTGGGCTTCAGATTTTCTTGTGGCCATCTAGACAATATCTGGTGGTCATAGGATTTTGCCCTAGGATGCTTTATGCAAACTTTGACATTTAAGCCTTAATTCTCCCTTATGAATAACACAGACCTACCTTACAAAGTTCCTGTCAGGTAAGTAATGTATATGATGAAGCTGGAACAATTAGACCCTGTTCAGACTTCACAGTAGCATTAAAACGGACCCAGAGTCATTTCAGGTTTCCAGGAACAACCCATGAATGTGACACTTGTAGGGTGTTTCCATGTAATCCAAACCCAGGCATTTAGCATTGTTTATCAGTTAAACAACCCCAAATGTACCCAAGAACAAGCCATGGTTGTTTGAACCATCATCTGCCCCAAGTCTGGACATTCCAGAAACAAAGGAATGCTTCATTTGTTGGATAATCCTGGAAACTGGATCATGTGAAGCATGTAATCTCACAATTAATTGCCCTACCTTTTGCAAATGGACCCACTGTTACATCTGAACACAGCCTTCAGAATAGGAAGACTCTTGAACACAATGTTAAAGCATCTGATTTAAAGTATGGATGACCATGAGCCACTCACTGTCTCTTATCTACCTTACAGGGTTGTTATGAAGATAAAAAGGTGTATATGTAAACAACCTTGGAAGAAAAGTGGAATATACATTTAATAATTAATATTCATACTCATACACACCCCTTTTAGCATTTTTAGGGTACAGGTCCAAAGTCAGTATTTATATCTTCATCATACCCTAATATTTCTGTTTTAGGGTATGATTACCCTAATAATTTTGTGATTTTGGCAAACATCATTCATTTATTACAGTCACAGACCAGGAAAATTGATAGACAAAAATAGCAATAGGACAATAAAAATACAGTTAAAACAAGTACAATTTATACAATATCTTCTCTCAGGAACATGACCACATTCTTTCCTAACTTTCATTGCAGTCACAAAATTTTTTGCAATGTTTCCAGTGAGAGAAGAAGGTACATCCCTTAAGCAAACTGGTACCAAAGTGGAAGAAGTATTACCTACATAACAACATAAATGTCTGTTATTCATAGTGAATTTCTCTCAGCATTCTTTGTAAAAGCTGAAATGTATGAGAATGTGTTTCAATGTTTCTACTGCTCCAGCACCATGAAAACATAGAAACAGAGCGAGTCAGAAGGGGTCTCCCAGGCCATCTAGTCTGACCCCTGGCTCCAGCTGGCTTCACTTATGACATGCCCACCAGAACAGACCTGTCCATTGACTGTGATCTTGCCGAACAGTGTTTATGGCAACAAGAGCAACCATTCCCCTGTGCTTTGGAATAGTTAATGTCTACTGATGCAGGACTGCAGTAATTCCAACCTTATAGCATTTATTGCAGTTGGGTTGAAATAATTAAGGACACATTTTATTAGCAGCAGTTCTCAGAGTCTATTCATCTTTGCACAACAAGAAACTGGGACTTCTCAAGCCCATAATTGCCTGATGCTTCTGCAGAGAAGCATAGACGATGTCGCTTCTTCATCATCTCTCATCCAGCAGGCAACATATATATTTGGAAGCAGTAGAAAAAATGTAGCTGCTAGAAAATGTAAATGTGGCCACCATTTCCACCATTCAAAGGCTTCAATCCATGCCTTGCACTTAACAAATTGAAAATGAAAATTGTACTTTTCTTGAGTTCTGTTTATGAATATTCATGTCCTTTTTACAAAGACTTGCAGTGGTAAATCCCTAGTCGGTCAAATGCTTGTGGAAGCAAGTGCTGCTGTGCCAGAAAACACAAACAGGGAGGAATGGAAGCATGAGCTTAAACACAAATGAATATTTATGAATGCTTTCCCCTCTTTTGCATTCCTCTTTGGTTGATGTTAATTAATCCTTTTCAAATTCTGTCTTTTATCTTTACCCAGACCATCTGCCTTAAAATGAAAGTTCTCAGGTATTTGCCATTCCAGTCTCTGAATGCTTTCATCTGCTACTCTAACGGATAAGGAAATAATATTAAATAAAATCATTGTAACAGAAAGGATTCAAAGGGCTATCCAAGCTGCTGCTTCTCACAGCAGGGCCCTTAAATGCATTGTTGAAACTTTCCAGCCAGGAGTGGGAAATGGAATTAAAACAGAGATTCCACACAAGCACTGAATAAAATGCCACAGTTGCTGCATTCAGATGTAGCAATAAGCCTGAGCTAATGAATGTTTTGGCTGACTTTTCACAAGGACCATGCTGCACACCACTCAGTGGCCTCCAGTCCTCCCACCAGCAGGGTCAACTAAAGGAACCAGAAACCCAGGAAGAAGTAAAAGCATCCTATTCTACTTGAACCTGGACTTATGCTGCCTCATTCCTCCGCCAAACTGGCCTCTGAATCCAGGGTCTGATCTCTCATTCCTTTCTTTGTTAGGCTCAGATGTAATTGTAATTTTCCAGTTGGCTTAGCTTCTCTCTTTGATGGGAGGAACCAAGTGGCGGCAATCTGGCTGTATGCATGAGCGCTTTTGATTTATCACTACATCTTCTGGTTCTTCTCTCCAGAGCTCAACTCTCTCAATAATCAGTAGTGTCCTTCTCCCATGGAATGTTCTCTTCGGGGAGCCTCATCTGAGACTTTCATTTTTGTTCTTTTAGTATCCCATTTGGATTTCTTTTCTCTCACGGTTTTAAGGGCCTCTTATTTTAGCACCTGTGGCACTGATGGGGGTTTTTCATTCTTTTTACTTGCAAGTTGTTCACAATTCTGGCAACTTGTGGTTTCCTGTGTTGGCATTTGTGCATGTACATTCTTATACCAGGTTGAATGTTGAAAGAATTATTCTTGCTCCTTTACTGTAGTGTTATCATGTTCTAATTGTTCTTGTCATGATGCCCAGATAAGGTGTTTTATGAGCAAATATAAATGCACAGTTCACATTCAGCATTCAGACAGTGAAATTGCAAATAGGCAGTTTACTCACAACCAGAGGGGACAAACTAGCATTAGTTTTAACTACAGTTGGTTCAGATGAGTCAACTTCTACCTAGGCTGTCCGTAGGGATGGATTCACCAAACAGTGTCCCACTATTGACCTTGTTCTCATTTCCTGATTCCTAAAATTTATGCAAATTTCCCTGTTAGATTAAAACAGGACTGATTCAGCCTACTGCGCAAATTTGTGCGAATCATGAAGTCTGTGCAACTCAAATTTAGGATGGAGATGAATGTCAACTCATGTCCAGCAGTACTTTCAGTAGTCACACACTCATGCACAAACTCACATTCAGAACTTTGAAGAGGGCTTGCATGAACGTTTTGCAAGCAAAAACAAAATCCTCATGCAAGCCCCCGTTTCTGATCCCGGCTGGGTTGGAAAACACATAATTAAATTGACAAACTGTGGTTAACAAGAAGTGAGTGCTTCTGACCTCTTTGTGCTGAAACAGAGGAGGAGAGCCAGTTCTGCGAGCCCGACATTAACTTGCTGCCATTCTCTACCCCAGTCATCTGCTGACTGAGGAATCTGCTTCACTGTGCTTCATGGAAGGGCCAGCCCTGACAGCCAGCTTACACATTTTTTGAGGAACTCATTGCTAGGCTTTTCATAGAGAAAGAAGTCTTGTCGATTATTTGTCATGCACGAGGCTAACCTCTCAGCAGGGTAGGGAATCTCTGCCAATGTGTTGACAGGTAGGTCAAGCTTGCCTGATGTACTTTGCAACATGTTGCCATGCAGTAGCAGCACGCAACTGTTGATTAGCCTGACTTCGCGGGCTTGTACTCCCTCACACCCCTTTCAGAAAAATATTAGTCATGGATCTATTTCAGGCTGTTCCCCCACCCCCACAACACTTCATAATCTATGGCAGTCCTGAAACGCGGTTCCATTTGCATTGCAAGGAATTCATCCTTTTGTTCCAGTCTTCGAGACCAACAAAGGTGACTGATGGAGACGCAGAACACAAGGTGACCCAGTTGCCACTGCCATGCTGACAAGTCAGCAAGCATTGTGCTCTTTGTTCCTTATTCTGTTGTTGAAACTTAACTGTTAAAATAGTTAATAGTTTATCTGTTTTATCTGATCCTCTTGGATCAGATAAAAAATTCCTTTGGTCCAACCTTCCCAAATCTACTGAGATGTCTTGGACTATAAATCCCATCATCCCCTTGACAGCATGGCTATTGACCATGATGACTAGAGATGATGCTGGACACTGCCCAACGGGGAAAACCATAGCCTTGACTATATGCACTTTTGCTGGCAGGGTGATGTCTCTGCTTTTTAGTATTCTGTCTAGATTTGCCATAGCTTTCCTCCCCAGGAGCAAGCGTCTTTTAATTTCTTGCCTGCAGTCCCCATCTGTGGTGATCCTGGAGCCCAGGAAAATAAAATCTGTCACTACCTCCATTTCTTCCCCATCTGTTTGCCAGGAAGTGAGAGGACCGGATGCCATGATCTTAGTTTCCTTAATGTTGAGTTTCAAGCCAACTTTTACACTCTCCTCCTTCACCCACATCAAGAGGCTCTTTAGTTCCTCTTCACTTTCTGCCATTAACAACAAAAATAATGATTCACGGAAAAGCACGCCTTTGGAGTCACTGTCAGTTTGCGTGTTTGGTCGAACAGCAATCCACAATGCAAAGAGAGGACGTGGAAACAAGCAGTTTTATGATCATATGTTTAAAATGGGGACAGGAAAGGCAGTTATTTGGATGGACATTCTCCTGATCTGGCAGCAACTCCTTATTGTACAGAAATTCAAATGACTTTAAAAGCAGGAGTAAAAAACAGTGGGGGTGGGACACCCACAGGGCCACCCATGAAAATAAGAAAGAACAAGAAGAGGACTCTGAGCATCACAGAAAAGCAGCCCGGGAAACATGGCAGCAAGTTCTGAGAGCATCCCATTGATTTTAGTGAGCAATGTGTTGTATTGTGTTCCTGGGAAATGAATCAAACCTGGGACAAATCCTCCAAAAGCTAAAAGATCATCCATGTGATTACAAAGATGATTTGTAAATTGCACAAGCCATCTGGGAAACCTTTAAATAAATGAGCATAGGTATCAAGTCTTCCATCAAGAATTATGATCTGCTCCTTCAGCATGTCTTCAAACTGAGTTTTAATTAATATTTTTTCTTTCTTTCTTGAGCAAAATGATGCCAGTCAGCAACTGACAGAAAAACACATGCATACACTCACACACGCATTCACATCCATGGACACACCTACACATACCCCAAGGCATCCATTCACATGCAGAGACACAAACAAAAACTCTGTACTTGGAGGGTGGAGCCTGCAAAAATCTCTCTTCCCCATTTATGTAAATAGAGGATCAATTTCACATCTAAGCCAATATGGTTTCGCTTTTATTTATATGCAAATACATGCAGATGCTGTTGATGCTCCTGTGACTGCTCAGTCAAGTTTTTGGCTAAGATTAACTAGTACTTTAAGATGAAGTGGGTGATTGTCAGGCCCCAAAGCATTCACATCCATGGACACACCTACACATACCCCAAGGCATCCATTCACATGCAGAGACACAAACAAAAACTCCCTTATAGCACATGTGTGCAAAGCATTCACACCCAAGGACCCACTCACTGGTCACTTCCTGAGTCGTCTTCTGCTGCTCCCCAAAGACCCATGGGCAGATCACCAAGGAAGAGGCCTTCTTAGCAGGGGCACCCCAACTCTGGAACCTGCTCCCGAAAGAGGTTTGCCTGGTGCCGTCTCTCTATCCTTTTTGGTGCCAGGTGAAGACTTTTTTATTTACCTGATATTTTAATTGTTAAGATAATTTTTCAAGTTTTTTATGGTATTTATTACACTGTAGTGTTCCTGTGCCTTTCATTGTGTCTTCTTACTGGTTCAAGAACTGAACTTATTGTGAGGTTTCATTGTGGAGTTTCTCTGTGTCTGATTGTTGTGATTTTATTGTTGTAATATTTGCTAATTTGCTATTTTTATTTTATTATGCATATTAGTATTATATTATTATATCCTGTAACCCACCCAGAGAGCCATTTTGACAAAGGGGCAGGATAAAAATCAAACAAACAAACAAACAAATAAATAGTATTATTTGTTAAATTTATATCCGGCCTTTCCACCCAAATGGCAATTGAGATGGATGTTTGTTCCCATAGACACTCTCGGTTAGATGAACCAGCTAATGTTTTCTGAAGGTTGCAGGGAGAAGCATTGAGGGCATATAGACAGTCCTAACTCTGAAGCTAGGTATGACTTAGGGCTGCCCTAGGGCGAGGAGGGCAAATGGGAGGTGAGAAGTTAGCTCCTCTGTTTGTGGCACGCCATCTTTGCTTCAGGAGAAGCACTGCTGGGCCATCCCACAGGCCTAGTAGCTACTTTAGCATTCCTTTTCCTAGAATGAGCAAAGGCCTCTGGGAAGTGGACAGGCAAGGCATGAGAGCACCAGCCCTCTCCCACTGCTGTCCCCCAGCACCAAGGACGTGGGCCATGTTTCTGCTGCCCATGAAGTGGTATATACCACTGGTACCCTTGTTAGGCATGGGCCAGTTTCCATGGTGGGCATGGATGGGCACCTGCCAGAGGCCCACAGCCCAACAGTTCCCTGGACTAAGACCTCGCCTTCCCCATGGTAGCCTGCTTGTATACCTGCCTTTCACCCTGGCAAGAAGGGGAGCTCTAAATGCCCCCAGGGAAGGGGTGGAGATGCAACAGCAGCTGGCAAAAATGGTGGTGTGAAGACGGGCTCCCTAAGGGAGGGGGCCTACTTCAATCATCTCAGCCAAGGGCTCTCGAGAACCCGCAACTGCTCCATCTTATCCTCCCAAAATGTGTCGAGTCTCCCTTTTAAGCCATTGAATCCAGTGGCCCACAAGCAAATACCACATTTCTTTATTTAAAAAAATGACTAGCACATTTCCTTCCCATTCTTCAGCTGACAAAGCTCCCGAAGTGACTTAAATGAGATCAACAAAAATACCAAATCAGAAAACAGTAGCAAGTGCCTGCGGTCTTTCAGGAGCCTATGTAAGGGGCTTAAAGGGTTGGTGATTATCGGATTTCACCTTGTCTGGTGCTGCTGCTTCTTCCACAGCTGCTTCTCCTCCTCTTCCACACAGAGCAGTTGGTTCTGGTGGTTTTTTAAAAAATATCATGCTAACACCATGCCCTATCTATCAACAGTGGCTTTATTTCAGGAAGAGATTCCTGCTAGAAATATATTCTCAGAGTCAATGGGCACCCAAAAGCCTCATTTGTCTACAATTACAGCATAATCCAGATTCATACCCCCATTATCTTTGCTTGAGTAGCACAGCTTCCCAAAGCAAATCGGATGAATTAATTTGTATAGATTTATTTTTGTCAGTGTAGGTCTTTGTAACAACACCCTGTCGGCAAGCTGCACCCTTTGTTCTATAGGATGCCTTTGCAGAGGGGCCTCAGTCACGCCCAGGGACAGTGTGGCGTTGGCACTGTGGCCCCATCTCAGGGTGTGTGCTTGTCCGCAGCACCCCGGTCTGGGCAGCACCAGAGTCGCTGTGGCCCCAGCCGCTGCTGCTCCCAGCCCTGGCACACCTGTCTGGAGGGTGCAACAAGAACTGCCACCCCGTCCATTCCCCTTGGCTCACCGACATGTTGCTCACAGTCTCCCGTCCCCGTTCCTCGCCCTCCCAATTTTCATGCTTACTCCCATGCACCCCTTCGGTAGGGGGATGTTTTCCCAGGTGCCCATACCATGTGGATATTGAGCCCCCTAAAGACTAAACTAATGACCAAAGCATAGCTCACTCTCAAGCATATTTCAGACGACTGGGTATCTGCGCCTGCCTGTCACTGTGTGTCGGCAGTGCCGGGTTAGCCATGCAGGCAACCAAGAAGTTTGTGCAAATCCAACCATGGTCAGAGTGGGTTTAGCAGTTAGCACCGCATGCAGCTGAGTCATGATCATGATCTGCCTGAGGTGCATCCTTCACATCCGTGTGGATGTTCACCCAGAACGCCTTTCCTCTCCAATCAGCCTTTTCAGACACAAGCTGCTGTGAGCTCAGAACGGCGCGATCGTGCCAAGTTAAAAGCTACCCGACTTTTCTTCTGCACGGTTGTTCTGACAGCGAGGGATAAACCCAACCTTCCTGAGCTGTACAACTGACAGCTCTTTCCCCCTCCTTCATGCACTTCGGTGTTTTCAAAGTTTCCGGGCTTGCTTTGGAGCATTCCTTTGCCTTTGAGGAGTTGACTGTGTGGGAGTCTTTGGGGCAAGGGTTGAACTGTGTAATCAGACACCAAATCCACAGGAAAGGAGAAAAACTGTGCGCACCGGTAAGTTTCACAATCGTGTGGCGGGGGGAGTGAACAGAGGCAGTATATTATTTCTGGCTTGTATTCTCACACCCTTATTCCTGTAAGCACTTTCTGAAGTGCTCGGTAACTTTGCGAAAAGGAAACCAGACCTGAAGTTATGCAGCCACAGAAGGCCTGAGAAGGAACAAGCAGGTCAGGTTTGCATGATTATTTTTCAATTCTCACTACGACTTTTTCCCTCTGCACTAATTGTGAGTCACGTCTCCTTTGTTGCTTGTCAGAGTCAAACTTTTACAGAAGATTTTAAAAATGCCTTGCCTGTTTCTTGGTGATTGCCTGTGGAACAGCTGGATTTCCTGGGGATTCAGAGTGACGGTTTGGGGGATTGTTTTGTTTCTTTGCCAGCCTGTTGCTAAATTACACATGGAGCTTTTAAAGCAGGATTGTAGGGCATGTCGCGGACAGGAAATGATATTTGTTTCTTCTTGTTCTTGAGAGAAATTGTCCTTACCAATCTCACTGCTATTTCCCAATTCACTGTCACTCGTGGCCTTTTAAGTTATGGTTAATACAAAATGCATCTACTGAGTTAACAGTGCTTTTGTACTGGGTCTGTTTTTAAGATATTGATCTGTGCTGATGTGTACAGGAAGTACTGCGGTAACTTTAAAAAACGGAGAGGAAGCTGTAGCCTGAAATTGTTTTGCTAAGGAGAGAAAAAGAGACAGTCAAGGGTGATTTAAACTGGATTCCCCTCCAGTTTCCCAGGAAAAAGCCCAGTGGGCATGCCCTCGGAGAATGCCAAGCCATGCTCCTAAGGGCTCCTGGCGTGTCGTGAGCAAGCCAAGCGCCAGTGCGTACAGCCTGTTCGCTCCTGCTTGGTGAGCAGCTAAGCAACTCCCAAACCTTTCGTTTCACATGCCATCCTAATTGGAGGCCTGTTGTTGTCACGTCCTTTGGAGCTCTTCAAGATGTCCATCCTGGAGCTTTGTGCATCTGCATGGTGGAGATGGTATTTTGAGCATCACCTATCAGAAACAGCTGCCCGGGCAGAAGATCCATGGCAGTTCATAGTCCAGTCCTGACCTACCTCCTGTCCAGGGAGATCAGCTAAAGAACCACTGTGGTATCCCCTAGGGTCTCCTTCCTCCTGCTTAGCCAATTAGCCTTAAATCAGGCAAGAAGCCAGGAACCCTGGAGGACTATTAATTCCTTTGCTTAATCTCAATCCATGTATGTCCACATGCGTTTTCCTTTGTGCTCTCTGCTCGTACCTCATGACTGCTCCCAGAACTAACCAAGAACGCTGAGCACTCTTGGAGCACTCTGGAATATTTCTTGAGCCTTCTGCACTGGATGCAGGATATACTGCTGAGGTGTGCTGGCATGCCACCTGTGCTACCTGTGCCTGGCATGCCTTGTCATTTGCTTCTGTTGTTCCACTTCTGCAAACCTGCATGGGCAGGGCCAGTTTGCCTGTGCCACCTTGCAGCCTGACATACCTGCAGAAAGCTCTGTGTTGCACCCCAGGGCAGTCCTTCATGCTGCTTTCAGCTTCCACCCATTCCAGCAGCACAAGCCAAATCTTCCAGGAAAGAAGGAAGTGAAAAGGAAGTCCATTTTGGTCTACTGGGACTCCTTCCATGAGCACAAGCAGCTCAAGAACCCCAGGCTGTTTACTGGGCTTGCCACCTTAACTGGGGGAAATTGTGTTGTGATTGCATCCCTTACAAGTCAACACCATCAATGCTACTCAAGTTTTCCACTGTGATGTAACTCAGTTCTGTATAGACAGGTTCATTATAACACTACTTGAATTCTGTACGGTAATGTGTATATAAGCGAAGAACAGACAGAATTCTGCTCTTGTACCCATTATGCCATATGGGACATATTGTCCGCTCTGGTTCTCTCTTTTCCTCCATGCAGTCCACATGGCAGATTGTACACCGAAATGATATAAGGTAAAGAAAGGAAACCACAAAGGTTTTTTGTGCTTTCAGTTAAGGAAACCTTTTTGATGTCACTGTACGTGGCAAATGCATGTCCGTGCATGTTTGTTTGAATGAGACACTGTACCTTACTGTGGAACTGAGACTGTCCTGGAAGTGAGATCAGTAAAGGAAGTCACTACTAGCCAAGTGTTCCCCAGGTGCCGAGTCTGAGTCTGTCTTTGAAAGTACAAGTTTTCGCTTGCAAAAGACAGTCTGGCCTAGTTTGCACCTCCTGCGTTCTTCAGCATTGTCTGACTGGAAATGCCATGCTGGGAATAGCCCCTTTTAACTGTGCCAAGAATTCAAGAGGATAATTTTTTTTGCAGAGTGAATTCTGTGCTGCCTACAGCTAGTCTCATTCTGGTTTAAGTGCATTGTGCTGTGCTAGAAAGCAATTTGTGTTTTGTTGCTGGTGCTCTTGAGGAGTCTGTTCTGAATTTCACCAAGTTTTGACACCTCTGAGGGATTCACTGCATGAAACATTTACCAGCTGCTTTACTGGGGCTTCTCCTTCCATTTTCTTTGCTGGGTGACAAGTGTGTCCCTTGCACTGGCTTTTAACTCCGAGATTTGTATTTCTCTGTTTTCCTGTATTTTGTGTTAACCAAGCGCAAGGTGGTGCTGTAACCCAGCTGCAGTGTAGCAGATTTGCAACAATGCAGGAGGCTTTTATTGTGGTCTGAGATGTAAGAGCTCAGTGTCCTCACTTTAAGAACAGCCTCCAAAATGGCTGGAAGATACAAGAGAGGAAGGGTTGGTGGTGGGAGTTATGAAAAGGCCCTCACACCTCTGCGCATGAGGGCTCACAAGCACACAATAAATGCCTTGTGTAGCAAATCCCTTCCACCATGGGACTCTCCCATAGACTACTGATAAGGCAGCCAGGTAGGCCGCTGCTCTAAGCCTCGTTAACTGGGACGCTACCCAGGAGAACCAGAGCTTTTTCTGCTGTGGTCCCAAAGCAACCAGCAGATGCTTCAGGAAAGTGTGTAAATCCCAGATGCATCCCAGTCATAAATAGGCATGAGTTCCTTGGGGCAGCTTTCAGGTAAGTGTGCAGAGTGCTCACACTTCACGGTCACTTATGGCTACAGTTTTATGCACTGGCCTTCCTCAACTGGTGCCTCCAGATGCTGTGGACTTTGCCTCCCATTAGCCCTGACCAGCATGGGCAATGGCAAGGAATGTAGAGAGCTGTGGTCCCAAACACGGGGAGGGCACTCAGTTGCGGAAGGCTGCTAGGCAGAATTCACTTTGAATACATCCCATTGAAAGCAGGTGCCATGCCCTTTATTCAGTATCATTTAGATTGGGTGTTAGGGATACACTTGCTAGCTTTTCACCTGGATGGAGAGAAATCCTCATCCAGTGTCCAAGCCTATGAGTGGCTTGAGAAAGCTGGAGACTGGCCTTTCCTCCTCTGTGCCTGCCCTTGCCTGCTGCAAGGAGGCACCTGCCCGTGCTACTCTGCTCTGCTGGCTTAGCTAGGGGAATAACTAGAGGGAAGACCAGGGAAGAAAGAGATAGGATGGGTTGGTCCCAGCTGTTTCCCTCTCTTCTTCTTCCGTCACCTGGTTCACCCAAGGCTCTTGCTGATCCAGAAGGGGCTCAGTTTGTGGTCTGAGAAGGACGAACTGTGCCAGCTCAAGCCCTGGGCCTGATATCTGGCAGAGGAGGGTCAAGTAAGATGCAAACCTTGCCTAAATAAAATTGGTCTTCAGCCATGACTGTCGATCTGTTCTCCAGCTCAGGCCAGCTACAAGCTAGGAACATAAAAGGAGCCCTCCTGGATCAGCCCAAGGGGTGTTGTCCTGTCTGCAACCAGATGCCTCTGGAAAGCTCAGAAACAAGACAGTGCCAGCAACCCTTTCCTGCCATGATTTATCCCAGTGTCTGGTGTTCAGAGATAAACTGCCTCTAAGCTTAGATATTCTATAGCTAGATAGACCTAAACTCCATGAATCCATCTAATCTATTCAAAAGGCCATCTAAGCTAGGTTTATACAGTCAGGAGGTTATTGCTGGGGTCATTTCAACCTCACCAGCTCCCCTTCATCCATGTTGATCTTCACTGTAAGATGGCCTCCATTTCCAAGGCATGATCTCATGCTACCAACCACCTTGTGGCTGGTAGCAGTGATAGCTGTGAAACAAATTGCATGCAGAAGCTGTCGCATTTAGAACTTACTTCCTTAACCACCATGGCCACCTCCTCCACAACTCAGAGATGCCTATGAGTACTACAACTGGAAATGTGGACAGTTAGAGCTGTTGAAAAAGTGTGTAACTATCTCTACTCAGAGCCAGGATGGCGTGGTGGTGAGAGAGTTGGGCTGGGGATCTGGGAGAGTCAGGTTTTAGTCCCCACTTGGCCATGATATTCAGTGGCCAACTTTGGGCCAGTCACTCACTCTCAGCCCAACCTACCTCACTGGGTTGTCATTTTGAGGATTAAATGGAGCTGTATAAGTCACCTTGGACTCCATCCAAGAGGCAGCATAGAAATCATAGAAAAAAGGCACCATATAAATCATAGAAACATCATAGAATAGTAGAGTTGGAAGGGGCCATGAAGGCCATCGGGTCCATCCCCCTGCTGTTGCAGGACACCAGTTTACACCATCCCACTCAGATGGTTGCCCAGTTTCTTTTTGAGTGTCTCCAGTGTGGGAGAGCCCATGACCAATGTAAGCAATGTAACCCAAATGCAGTGCAATAATGCAAATAATAATAATGCACAAAACTTCTTCAGTGTCATACAGTTCAGAATACTGGTTTCTGTTAGCAACTGCTGTATTGACCATATATTCTCCCAAACGGGCAATACCCAGTCCAATGAAAAAGATCATCTTCCTGTCAAGACATAAAGCCAAACCATCAGTGCAAACCAAACATTGGCATGTCTGGCGGTGACTTCCGTGGCTATGGAAGCAGGACACTAGAAGTACTTAATGCAGATATTGTATATTTCTATACATTTTGCTAAGGCAGGTATATCCATATTTTCAAATACACATTGTATGGACTGTGGTATGAGCAATTGCGGAACTATTTATTTGTTGTCCTGAGGATTAATGGATATTAAAAATGGAAGCATTAATCCTGTTATGGCCTTCTTTTGCTTGGAAAAAAGATCCCCCACATGTAGAGGACAGACGGATGGGAGTGAAGGGATAGCTCTAGCTGGAAGGAGAAAGAAAGACAGACTGCCTGCCTGCCTGCCTTCCAATACAGGAAATTCTGTCCCCTCCTCCCCACCTCCACATTTCCTCACTGTGACGCCGCAGAGTTTACTCAGCTACTGATTCACACCTGATCTCAGGCAGGGAGGAAGACTATTCCTACTGGGGCCTACCGCTACCATTTCCACCCTTGCCTTCTATCCCCACTATGCTTATTGGTTCCTGTGGTCACCCTGACACAATTCTAGTGGCATTTAAGAAGGCAGTTGTTCATGAATAGTTTTGTCAGAACATAGACAGTGCTAAGCATGCAAATGCATTTTAAAATCTGCAGTGCAAATGGACCTTTCCCCCCTCCCTGATCTGCATGGATGTCTTTACGTCCAAGTAAATGGAAGCCACCCTACCTGTACAGTTCTTGCTACCAAGATGGGGAGTTGGCCTGGGAAAGTCAATAGGCAGAGGTGGTAACCCAATAGTGGGTGCTTGTAGCATTATCAGTTGAATGAAGTACTCTGTCCATATAAAATGCTGGGTACCCACTTTCTGGTTTAGTCCCCATGCAAAAGTTGAGGCTTTGACCCATCCCTTATCATGTTGTGTTGTCCCCCACTTTAAACCCAACTAAGACTAGGCGGATCTCTAAATAGAGGACTGTAAGGTTGGCTACCTCGTCACCTGTGAGAGAGGAGTGGGGGAAGAAGGGACCCTTTCTCCTCCCTGACCCTGAAGGTGACTTTTGACTAATTGAGGGGTTGGGAGGAAGGAGAAAGGGTTTCCCCTAATGCCTTTCCCCTGGATGCCATTTTTGTTTGGGAGGAGGATAGCCTTAGCTGTCCCCTTTCCATTCCGGACGCAATGGCTGCTGGGATGGGTGATGGATGAGGCATAAGGAAGGAAGCACATCAAGGAAAATGACAGGAATTCTGCATTTCCACCCCCTTCATTGCCTGTTGATGCGCCCTTAGCTAGTAACCGACAGTAAAGTTGTCCCCTGAGCTCTTACGGCCCTTGGTTATGTCCTGACATCACCAAAACCAAGACGTGGGAGCTGGGCTAGGGCTTCATATGGTTTCATGCTCCAGGGCTCCCTTGGCATTATCTAAAAGAGAAAGTCAGTGGACTATAATTCATAGCAAACCTATTGAGAAAGGGCTACAACCTCCTTTAGACAGGTTTAGATGACGGGAGATTTTGTGTTTGCATTATGGGTCCATCCATTTTCTTCCACGTAAGTGAATGACTACTAGGGACAGAGAGTTAGTCAATTTTCCTGTCCCCCACATTTGGAATATTTAAATCACAAGTTCTTCCAGTCCTGCATTTAAAGTAATTTGCAAATTTTGGGATTTTGCTTTTTTTATCAGGAATGAACTAAAATGAAAATCTCTTATAGGCAAGCCAAATTTAACAAGTACAGCTATTCCTAACATGGAAAAGACCGTGACTATGTGCCCATCTGCCTTATTATTGTTATTACTACTATTATTATTCTTCTCTAGCTTTTTCCTCTTGCAAAGAACCTAAGACACAGTCCTTACTCAGTCCTCCTCCTTTCCATTTTATTTTCACACCAGCGACCCTGCAAGTGGCTGACCCCAAATCACCTCGTAACTTGTTATGAAAAATGAACTGAAATTATATTCTCACCCATCCCTAATGAGGTATTTTTTTGCAGAAGTTGCACACCAAAAACTTCCAAGGCATCAAAGTGGACTATCAAGTTAAAACATTGCCTGTAGCTATGTCTGTATCTTGCTGGATGTATCATTTTGAATGATATGCTGAAGTTTTGAAGTAATCATTATGTAAGATATTGGGGAGAAGCAGAAAAATATAGCAGAAGAATCGAATTCTGTATTTGGAGACCCAAGAAAGTAAAAGGTCAGAACATGAAATTATGTTTCACCTCCAAGTTAATACATTGAAGCAAGCTTCAACTGACCGCTTCTGGCCATAAAAGCATCAAACATTACATTTATTACTTTTCTGTACCACCCAATAGCCAAATCTCTCTGGGTCTTCAGTGTTGGAATCCTAACGTACAGCAAATAAAAAATAATATAACTTTTAATGTACAGAAATGTATAACAATTTGAGCAATCTGAAACAATAGCAATAAAATCCAGGAATCAATGAAAACCTATTTCATTAAAAAGTCCAATCATAGATTGTCAGATGCCTTGGAATTGAGCTGCATCTTTACCTGATGCAGAAAAGATGACAATGTTGGCTAACCTCTCAGACAAGGTCTTGTGGCACCGTAAAGACTCACAAATGTTTTGTGGTCCATGAAAACTTTTGCCATCATACATTCCTTGGAGTCTGAGGTGCCACTGGATTCTTTGTTGCTTTGGCTGCATCGGATTAATATGGCGACCCCTCTGGAAACAGTCACGGAATTCATTTCTAATTCATAACATTGTCATTCGAGCTGCAGGTTGTTCATTTAGGCTTGGTACAAGCCCTGGTATGTAGTCCAACCATACAAGCACTTGTACATCTCATTGATTTGAATGGGAGATTTAAGCACGTGCTTACATCTCTCCCACGGAAGGTCAAGTTGTGAGTGCAATTAATTTGCATGTTTGGGCACCATGGGAGATAGGGAGAAGAGGGTTAATTCCGCATCTCCCTGCTGCAGGCCTGCCAAATAACCCTTTTCTGAAGCATTTTGAGGCAAGCCTACCCATTCGCAGAGAGATTGAGAGTCTCTCAGCCTTACCAGTTAAACCGTAGCTGCTGTTTGCATAAGAACAATGTACACATTAAATACATTGCATTGCATTAACATCATGCCTAGCTTGGTTCTCCAACCAGTGAGAGTTAAGGCCAAGCCAGATTTGTGGCATATGTGAAAAACCTGTTTGCCCAGTTCATTTATAAAGCAGGAGGTTGGAGAGGTGGGGATGTTCTCTTTGTGGAAAATTAAGCACATGCGGGAAGGATGTGATACCTGCGCCTTCACCACATTAATTTGCTGAGCTCCAAGGATGTAAATGGTTCTCTATGTTTCTGGTTCACTTCCATTATTAGAGCCAGGCCAGGATTGCACTCCAGTGCTTTGCATGTTCAGGTCGGTCGGCGGTCTGTCTTTCTTTCTGTAAATAGTAACCACCCATCCATGTGAACCAGCAGAATGTGTGTTTAACATACAGTTGCCCTCCTTTAAACTGTTTAGCTTTGACTGACTCATGCTTCCTCTTGGAAAAATAAAAAGCTCAATCGCTTGATGAAAATGTCAACCTAGTGTTGCGAAAAAAAGGAAATTCCATGTTGGGTACAATTAGAAAAAGAAGTGAAAATAAAGCTGCCAATATCATACTACCTTCATGCAAATGTGTGGGGTGACCACAGTACGAATACTGTGCAATGTATCCAAAAAGGGTAACGGAGAGTTGGAAAAGATGCAAAAAAGAGAGTGGGGTTAGAGCAATGCTAGTTCTGCTTAGCTTGAAAAGGAGGTGGGCACAGGAGATGCAGAGAAATTGGACAGGGTGGAATGATTTTAGGTTCTAGAATTATGGGAGATGGAGAAAAACCTCTTGCTCACTCTTGATCTTAGACTCTGGAGTCATCCATGAAACTGAGTGGTGGGTGATTTGGGACATGTCAAGGGAAATATTTCCTGTTACCATGTGGAATTCACTACCATGAGATACAGTGATGGCTCCTAATTCAGAATGCTTGCAAGAAGTTCAAACCAATTCATGGAGGATAATGGCTGCTATTCCTGGTGGGAATATGCCACCTCTGCTGTTGAGAAATAAGAGTTGGGGGATGCTGTCACACTCATGTGCTGCTCCTGGTCTCCCCACGGGCAACTGTATCGCCACCGGGTGACCAGAATGCTGGGCTGGGTAGGCCTTTGGTTGGATGCAGGATGGCTGTTCTTACACTCTTAGCAAAAACCGCTGGTGTTTGAAGTAACTGTACAAGAAGCTTTGCACACAGGTGTGTTTGCATGCCTGGAGCTTGGTGGAGACCTTGAGGAAGTTTGAACAATGATAAGGAATCATTCTCGTGATGGGCATTGATTGTATCTGTCTGCAAGAAATACTGTGATAGTTGCTGCCTCTTATAAAATACACTGTGGGGTTTAGTCAGAAGCTAATTAAAGCAAATAGTACATACCCTTCCTTACAAGATAAAGAAAGTTGCAAGGCAGACACTCCAAGACTCACAATATGCTTGGAGTTATATTGCATGCATGAAAATATCAGCATGCCCTGGCCATCGCCATCCCTGCAATTCCTATTGTTGTTTTTATCTCTGCAAATACACATATTTTGCACCCCAGAAGGGCAGGAAAACCATCTGGGAGCTGGGAAATAGGCATTAGAAAGACTATTTTTATGGCTCCCACATCACATCTCTGCTCTACATTTCTCTTTGCTGAAGGGGCACTGTGGCAAGCATTCGCAGTTGATATGCCCTGAATTATGTTTTCCAGACGTTAGTTGTGCTAATTGGTCTCACTTCTTTGTTGACCCTCAACTTTTTGCTTTCAAGCCCTTCAAGAGTGGTAACGAGTGTTCCTTTTAATGTGAGATGTGTTTGTTGTCAGGCAAGCAAATGGGTCTGAGATGAGGAAACTGCCACTCTTAATGTCCAAAAGGTGCCAATATCTTGGGGCAGGAGACAGGTGCCATCTTTCTTTAGGTAATTCCTAACACAGGGAGAGGCAGCTGCTGAGTCTCCCTAATGTTTCAGGACTGAAACTCCCATCAGCCACAGACAGCAGGTTCAGTGGTGAGGGATGATGGAGGATACAGCCTCTCAGCTCCTGCAGGCCCACCAGCTGCCCACCCTGTCTGAGGAGGGAAGGACAAAGAGGAGGTTCTCACTCGGGTGGAAAGATGCATGTTTCCCAAATACCATCTGCCACTGCCCTCCACCTTCACTGCTTTCAACATTTACCCCTCCCATGGCAGCAAAATGGCCCAGGAGGAGACTGAATAGTCAAGCACACGGAGACGTGAAGCATAATTATAGATCTTCCGTAGGTGCCAGCATCAGGGTTGGATCATCCTGTATGATTCTGGAGAAATCGTTAACATCCTGTGGAGTCAGATTTTCCTAACCACTCAGAACAGAGGGCTTGAATACTGTCCAGCTGCTGCAGGCCCAGATTAAGGGGCAACTTTAAATTGGAGGCCGTCAAAATCCACAACAAATAAATCCATTTCTGCCTTGCTGTGCTCCAAGGAGCAGGGGCTACAGATTCCTGGAGGCACCTGAGTTTTCAGGCTGGAAGATAGTTTAAACCATCCCTCTTCCTGAACTATGGTGGAGTGTATTTCATCCTTGACATAAAGGCTTATTTTTAATATTCTGTTAACTGTACCTGCCTGCCTGGAGGTTTCTTAAGCAGGAAACAGAAGGCATTTATTCTGGTACGTTTATCTGTTTTGTTCTTTGTGACTGCTTGAAGGAATAGCAAATGGTAACAGTTATACTAAAATCCTCATTCAGAGTGGCAGTTTCTAAGAATGAAAACGCATGGAAACCCCGCAATATATATTTTATGGATACATGTCCCACTATAAAATAGTAACAGCAGCCTTGAAAATTTTCAATACTGCATTTTTTATTTTTCAAAATATGTGTTTACAAATATAGGGGTACTACAATGTTGCTTGAATGGCTGAAGGCAATATACATCATTGCTCCCAAGGTTCAGGATTGGTTTGCAAAACTAATTTCATGTCCCACTTGCTGCTTACAATTCCAGTTGCCTGTGCATTCAGCCTGTTATTTGGTGTATCTCCAGGCTGCCGGTTTTTCTGTGACTTTTTTGTTCCATGTTCCACCAGCTGGTTTGACCTGCCATCCATGTATTCATGGAGGCATTCACAAGATCAGCTTGATGTATCTGAATCCAAGCTGGGTTGTCAGAAAAAGTTCAGGGTGATCTTATTTGTATGCGGAATTATTTTCTGTGTGCATTAGCCTTCAGAAAAAATAGCCCATAGATTTAAGGGTGTTTCACAGAGAAGCACACTTCTCAAGAAAGTTCAGCGTTTGAAGGTGGAGCACTTTTCGACAAAGGCAGTGCCCAGCTGAGTCATGGAACAGCAGTGTCTTTTGCCTCCAAAGAACCTGCATTTCCACTCTTTCTCCAACCCAAGTCCTATACAATATTAACAAGGTAAGCTGGAGATGCCTTAATTGCATGGCTAAAGGGGCTGGGAAAGGAAGAAAGAAGTTGAGGGACCCAAGTCCTAGCCCACCAAGAAGTGAGTAAAGAGCTTTTGAGAGAGCACATTTAGAATGGCATTTAAGTGTGGGCCGGTCAAGTGAAGCAGAAGTGGTGCAGAGAAGAATGAGCATTGCTTCAGAAATTCAAGGAAGGAAGAGCGGCAAGTTTCAGCAGGAATCAAAGAACAGCTTCAAAGGCACTGACATGTCTTAGCCTTCTGCAAAGCTTCATTCGGTTTTATTCACGTGTAAACTACAAAATACGGACTGTTGGGGACAGACTACACGTATCACAGCAGAGTTTCTCCAAACAGTTCCACTGAG
This sequence comes from Varanus komodoensis, assembly GCF_004798865.1. NCBI lineage: Eukaryota > Metazoa > Chordata > Lepidosauria > Squamata > Varanidae > Varanus > Varanus komodoensis. Next base: position 10,186,344 of record NW_025335606.1, read on the forward strand.
TTTTCTTAAAGACCTAAACTTGATTATGAGCACTTAGTTTTTTAAAATGGTCTTTCCGGCCTTTGCTTGTGAAAGAAATTAGGAGAATGGAGCATTGTGTTCAAAAACTACTCAGAAGGAAAGGGAAGTGGTGGAAACTCAGAGGTCAGGTGCCTGGATGGGGGAAAATTGTATTTTAGCATGTGTGGCTTGTCATGAAATCTTCTCTTCTACACAGGAAATGTAGGAGAAGGCAGAGTCCTATCCTTTTTTGCATTTGGCCACCCCAAGGGAGAAGACGCCAGATTGCTCCTTAATTTAACGATAATGGTCAGCAGAATTTTAAATTCTTTGCTCTGGCTGAGTGTTCACGGTTGGTCACTAGGAGCAGGGTTAAAATAAAGATTTGTCAAGGGGACTGGCAACCTACAAGTGGCCAAAGAGGTGGAGGTTATTGCCACCAGAAACACAAGTGGGCAAATTAGACTTAGAAAGTGCTCTAAAGTGAATCTCTGCCATCATTAAAGAAGGTTTGTGTGGCCTTTAACTGCTTTTGAAGTCATAATGCAATGTGGGGGAAATGTTTCGGTTCTCGCACATGCACTTGCGTGCACGCACATGCACACAAAGAGGAAGCTAGGATGAAACCATATAGCTTGACTGAGGCAGACCTTGTGCCTTTAACAGCTCCACCCCAGGCAGAAATCCAACAGGTACACTCTGCTCTTATATGAGGTTGTAGATCCAGGGCAAACTGAGCCTGTCACTGTGAATTTCTGCCTCTCAGAGCACCACACAAGAAAAAGGTAGCAACTCCACAGTTTGAAAAGCAGGCCTCCTAATTCCTTGCGTATTTTCTGCTTGAGAAATACAGGGACAATTATGCCCAGTACCTTGCAGAAAATGCACATATTTCAAGTAAGGTAACAACAAACAGGGTGACAATACATCTTTGTTTGTTTGCAGTGATGCAGGAAGTTCTCTTTCTTCCTGCATGGCAGCTAGCTGGATATAGTCTTTGTTTTCTTAAGATGTCGCCTACAGAGTGTGTTCATCCTGAGCAGTGCAATGTCTAGTACCTTTTCTTCATCCCCCGTCAGCATGCACACAAATGTGAAGGGAAAGTAGGCAAAAGTACTAGCAGAGCACTAGAAAGTCACTTCCGATTTTAGCCTCTCTGACGGGAAAGGTTTTTCCCACAACTTCCTGCTTCCTAGAAATATAACCGAGAAAGAGGCACTTGCGTGTGCTTTTTGTCTCCAATTAAACCCTAAAACTTGTATCAGTCCTTTTCTGCAGGAGTGCTGATTAGTTGACTCCCAATTTACAGATTGATTTATAACATTTTATCCTGTTCTTCAGCCCAAAGGCTCCTAGAGAGACTTGCAAAGGTAAGAAATAAGGTAATCCTTGTATGCAGGCTTGCTAAAGCAAAGAAGGAAAGAGAATTGGGAGAGAGGAAGAAACAAGCAGATTTGGGTGCTTAGTTCCAGGTGTTGGAGTTGGAGCTAAACCTCGTGGCAGGGCTGCTTCTTCCTCTGAAGGCCACAAAAGTGAGATTGGTAGCAGATGTGGGGGTGGGGAGCATGAGGGAGGGTACCTAATTTTGCTATCCCTTTTACCTAACTCTCTTGGATTGCTTCAGCAGTGATTTTGGCAGTTTTCTGCCATCAGGCTATGCCTTCGATCAGTTGGTAACAGTATAATCAGAACCCAGGCTTTTAAATCTGCTTGTCTGCCTGAATGACTTTGGCACTAGAGGCAGAAGGAACGTACAAAAAGGAGGGGGTGGTTCTAGGCTTTCCTGGGCCCCTGCCCGCTTTTTCTGGGGCAAAATCAACCCTGTCCCTTCTGCACAGGGAAAACAGGCCAACGTTTCCTGCTGCAGGGTAATTTTCTTTGCGCAGCCGGATCAATCCAGAAAGACTTACCACTTCCACTGAGCAATTCATGGCTTGGAGAAGAAGCAAGGACCGAAGTTGGAATTCCATGGGATGGCGAGTGAGGGGGGAAATGCATTGGGTGAGGCAGCGCCAGCTGTTCCAGTAACTTGGGTCTGGCATTTAGCCAACTGCAGCTCATTGTCCCAGCAACAAAATGTGGGCATTTTGCTAATTTCTCGTGCCCCCTTTGCTGTTTGTGGGGGCCCCTCTTAAGAAATGAGATGCAGGAGAGAAGAAGCAAGGCAGAGATGTGCCGCATGAAACGCCGCAGCTTTTATTCCTCATCTCTCCAAGCTTGGAAGTTTCTACTCAGCTTACTAGCATGCTTGCTCTGCAAGGCCATTTTCTGGGTTTCCTGCGAGCTTATTCCATGGTTTTGATTGTCCATAAGCCCCAGAGCATCCCTTGCTAGTAAACTGAACAGTAAACTGGAGAATTGGTGGCCACAATTAAGGTTGCCATCTCTTCCTTCTCCTCCCATTTGGGTTCTTGTGTTTTTAAAAGTGTTTATCTGATGTATTTGTTTATTTTTGCTTTTTGATGTTTGGTTTTTCTAGGTTTTCTATTTTTTATTTTATTTCAGCATTTATTTCCATCAAACTTTATTGTTTCCATTTTTTTCCCTCTCTGTAGCCATCTGCATGCACACATGCATGTGGAGACACACACACACACACAGGGGGGGTGTTGGCTGCTGAGGAGAACAACACTCATGCATCTGATGTTATGTGCTCTCGTGTTTGAGTTATATTAATGTCTGTAAGGCGCTGCAAAACTCAATTTTATTTTTGTAACTGATGTATAACAGACAGAAATTCCGCGGGGAAATTCACTTCAACGCGCTCCTCCTGTAGATGAGGACACCAATCTGGCAGGAAAAGATGGCAGCCTTACAGCGAACTGAGAATATTTATTTATGCATGAATCTTCCAAACTACTTAATAGGAATAATATCCCCAACCTGGTCACAAATAGTAAAATCATATGTAAAATACATTATTAAAAATAATCAGTTACAGTAGTAGTACAAAGCCATTCAAGGAACAGTAAGGTTGGAGTAGCGTGAGCCACTTAATTCCAAGTCAGGACATTGTGTGAGCAGGTGTGTTTTCAGGAGGCATTTGATTGTAATGTTGTGACAGGGCTCCATGAAATCCATCCCTCCAGAGTTTGTGAACTTCCTCTCATGTTCGACCCAGTCTTAGAAAACAAGCTGCGCCAAGTAGTCGGCAAATGCTTGCAGAACAATGATTGCGCAACTACACCCTCCTTCCGTGTCATGCCCAGCAGCAAGGAGGTTGCTGCCTATGATGCAGAAGGGGCCCTGCTTCCACAGCAACCGTGCAGGGCTTGATTCCAGGTGAATTCCATGTAAATGCTGGGCCTGCTTGCCAGTAACTTGGACTCAAGACCACGAAAAAGCAGCCAAGTGTCCAGGAAATTCATTGGATTCCTCCTTATCCCTATCTGAAGCATGCCTCATTTTCTGTTTTGCAAACCATATGCTTTCTGAAGGTGGGTGCCACAACTGAGAAGCCCCCCCCCCCCCCCCCATTCTGTTGGTCTCAGAATGGCTAACAAGGCAAGTGTCTTCAAGTTGACTAGGTATACCTAAGGCAAGGAGTTCCTGGTCCCAAGGTGATTAGTGCTTTGTTAGACAACATCACCACCTTGAACATAGAGTGAAAAACACCCTTTAAGAGTCCACTGGGGGTGTACAGTCAAAAGGAGATTTATAGTTTATTCATATGTACAGAAAATAGATGGAGCACGCAGGCGCCACCTGAAGGGACTGCAAAGATGGAGTCTGTTCAAGATGCTGTTATAACCTTTCAGTTACATAGAAGGTGGGGGATCATGGACTCAGTATGCCAGAGGCACGTGAGAGTAAAGCAAAAGGGATTGGACGGGGTTCAGACAACAGGAATAGAAGGAACCTTAAGGACAGGTGCCTAAGAGTATACATCGGAATGGCAGGCCTTTTGGGACACGGACATTATCATGTCTAAGGTGTCAGTGGGAAGCAAGACTTGCAACATGGATGCCTGGTCAGATCAGGAATCCCTTCTGAAGTCTCAAGCTGTTCTTACAGTGTCAGGCTTTGAGCAGCCATATTAGAAACATAGAGACAGAGCGAGTCAGAAGGGTCCTCCCAGGCCATCTAGTCTGACCCCCGCCTCCAGCCGGCTCCGCTCATGACATGCCCACCATGTGCATGTCCAGCCTATCCTTGAACATCCTTACCGATGGGACTTCAACCACCTCCTATGGAAGCCCATTCCACACCCAGTATGGGGATTCCATATTATTATGAACAAGCTTTAGCTCATGTTGGCCTGACAGCAGCTAATACGCAGCCAGTGCCTTTACTTAAACACAGGTGTGGTGTGAGCATAGCTGGGTGTCCCACTGCCCCCACCTGTTGCGTTGGCTACCAGCTGCCGCTTCTGAACCGACCACAGGAGTAGCCTTACCTAAAGCACATTACAGCCACTCAGATGGGATGTTACCAGTGCATGGATCACTACAGCCAGGCTGTTGCTCTCCAGGAGTGGCTTAGATGGCTTGCTAGCTGAAGTTGATAATGGGCGTTCCCTACCCAGTGGACAGACATATAGCCTGAAGTGGGAGTCACGGTAGCCACCCCAAAAACTAACAAGGGGAGGAGGAGTAAGACCAAGTCTTACTAAGAATGGTCTAGGTAGCAGGGATGGGGGAGATCCTGGAGCGATGTCAGACTTAAGCACGGTCACTGGCATCTGGTTTTGGAAAACTTGAGGTTCTCTTGGTTGTGGGGCTGGGAGGGTGGACATTTCAGGGCTGAAGCTCTTTTTTTTTTTTGTATTTGTGGGCATTTATCACAATGAACCACGATGTGTCTGAGGGACTTACTGGACCAGGCAAGAGAGCGGAGTTCAGCTGAAGAGCTCCACAAAATAAGCCAGCAGCTTTGCCCACAAAATCACTAGAATCCCCACTGCTCTTTTGTAGCTTGTGGATGGGACAGCAAAATGGACTGACACCGTGCTCTCCCCCAGTGGAAGAGTCTTTTCCTCTTGCGGGGCAGACGAGTCATTTTCATGCGAAGTGCCTTAAATATTTGTGCTCTCCTCATGCAGCAACTCCCATGAAAACCACCTCGTTCCTCCTTATTATTAAATGTTTAAAGGCTCAGGTGTGGTTGCACATGGCGTATTTAACAAACTACATTGTTTGACTCTGGCTGCAATATCTGTACAGGTGTTGTAGGGGAGGTGTGACTTGCTGTACCAGGGCGAGAGCTGCTACTCTTGCTGAAATTCTTTCTTCCAGGCAAGTTCAAGGCACAGAACTGCTTTTCCTCCTCTGCATCTGGTGACCCTTGAAACAGATGCAGGTGTTTAAAAAGTTCAGGAAACCTTTTGCCAACTCCAGGGTGCAGTTTTGGAAGCACCAAGCTTGCTGAATTTTTGTTTCTTGCTCAGCCCTCTAAGCTCAGTAGGAGGAAGAAGGGATCTATGAAACGAATATCTGTGTTTCTTATTGTTTGCCTGCTGCTGAGAAGAATGGTGATGACTAAATGCTTGTAAAATGCCTGTAGTATTCAGGATGTGAAAGCAAAAGTGACAGATTATAGTGTAGTTCTGTGCTCAAGCCTCGCTTAATCTCGATATAATCCCGTCAGCACACCCTGGAGTTCCTTCCATCACTTTGATTCGCTTTGGGTGTGATTGCTCAGAGCAGCTTCAAGCAGTTAGACAGACACTTTGGCAGTTGCCTCCCCCTTCTGCTGGCTGTTGTGTGAATTGAAAGCTGGAGGAAGCTTGTAATAAGTAGCATTTCAGTAGCTGATCTTTCCTGCACTGGGTAGGTGGAGCACTGCTGGCAATGATCTCATTATCAGTAGCCACGGTTACCTGGCTCGCCGCTCACGGGTGACAGAACGGGCTGTATACTTATTAAAGACTTGCCTGCTTTCCAGGAGTCTGTGACAGGAATGATTCATGTAGCTACCAAGCAGGTTTTGAAAATGCTGCAGCTCAGGGGAACATGGATCCCTGCGGTTTATTAATATCTTACTAGGTGCTTGACAGGGAGGAAGGAAAAGAGAAAAATGGAGAGAGCTGCTATATTTAGGACCATATTTAGGACCACAGATTCCCTAGGGGATTTAGTCATATAGTGGCTTTCGATATACCTGAAAAAGGTGTGATGGGCTCCAGGGAGACTGTGACACCTCTCCTGGCCACCAAGGTTTGGCCTTGGGGAAATGGGTGTTCTGGGACAGATCATACCCAGCATGACCGCCATTTTAGGAATGGGTGACTCCGAGAGCAAGTCTTATATGAGAGAGGCCATGGCATTCTCTCCAAAAAGGTACCCATCATCCCCAAAAGGTGGGGACCCCTGGCTTACCACGTAGTCATGTTCACACCCTGGGCAGATTCAGTAGTTTAAGGGTTCCTTGAGCAGCAAAATTTCTTTCTGGGCACATCTGCTCCTCACTGTGTTGGGAAATGCTTGCACCTGGTTAAAGTTTTCCTCTTCCATTCAAGAGTGCAAGAGCAGCCTCAGCATCTAGACATGCCGTGCTATGACTCGGTTCGCACATACAAGCCTGAGCAGAGGCAAGCCTCGTGTTGCTGTTTCCCCCCTTCCCTCCCTCCCCTGAGGAAAACAGGTGCTGGTGCATTTACTTTTAAACCAATGGAAGTTTTCCAGTCCCTCCAAACTTGAAGAATTCTGGCTAGTTTAAGCTCCACTTAGTCATGCCAGGGTGATAAACCATGGCTTTGATCCTTCTTCTCTGAACTAACAACTAGAATTGGAAATAACCAGAATTCTCCCAAATTTGGATAAAATGGAAAACCTCTGGTTGATTAAAATCAAAAGATGATTGTCACTTGCAACACTAGTGTAAAGAGAAGACAGGGCACAGAGAGCTGGAATCCACATTACCTGGGACATACATTTAGTGGAGATGGGAACACTCTGTGCTACAACTGCTGGATTTGGGTTGCACCAAAAAGGTTTAAAAGGCTATTGTATGTGAGACTTAACACATTTTTGGAAATACACATTTCTTAGAAGGTCAGGATGGAGGGCAACAATTTTCATTCTGCTTTCCCCTGCATTCCGCTGTACCACGCTTCTGTATACAAGCATGTTTATTATTTTTTTGATTAGCTTCTAAGTGTGGAGCAGAGGTCTCATTACTTTACCCTGTATGAAAAGTCTGTTTGTTCTTCAGATGACAAGGAAAATGAACAGGATGCAATAGCTGAATGACTTGTTTTCTAAAGTCATTTTAATCTTGGCTAATTAACTCCTGGCTACCGCCCTTATAAGTATCGATGGACTTAAAATACACTGACTTCCTGTTTTAGATGCAACTTCTGCTCCAAAGACCGTGGATATCATTAGGGGAGAAGGGTTAGTGCCCATCTGAGTTTTTTGCTCGACCAAGGAGACAACTGAAGCTGTTCTTTCCCTTTTGGTAAAATCAAAGAACAAATTGAAGAAAAAAACAGCTGATAAAGAAGACACCTGCAAAACTAGGAGAGAAAGGATATTCTATCAGTACAGAGGCTGAAGTTATTAATAGGATTAGCTTCTGCCCATGGGAAAGGGCAAGGCACATTAGATGCCTTCAAACACAACCGCTATTAACTGTAATTTACAGAAACACAGAATGATACCATGTAAGAGGAACAACTGGACTGGGGTGTAGTGGTTAGTGTTGGACTTGAGAGGGTCTGGATTCTAGTTCCCATTTTGCTATGCAGATGACTGAGTGAGTTTGGGCTCAGCCCAGCCCACCTCACAGGGGTGTCGTAGGGGTGGAGGAGGAGGTTCTTGGGGAGGAGAATGATCATGTAAGCTGCCTTGTGTTCCTTTGAAGAGGGAGAACAGCTCAAAATAACAACCATAATGCAGAATATATAATAAGAATTAAAAGCCTTTATTTTAAAGCCTTCCTGTATTTCTGCCTTGAGCATGCTTTTAAAATGTCCCTGCCCTGGAGAAAGAAACCCAGTGAAAACATTAGGATATCCACAGAATTGTAAGCCAGCTCCAGAAGCCAACTCGCTGGCCCATTTAGAGTTAGTGTACACACCTTATCATTGCCGTGTAGCAAAACACACATGCAGCGCTGTGTGCAGGATTTGCAAGTCTGGGTGTGGCAATTTGTTCAGGGAGGAAAGGGGGAAGATCTGTCCAGGGTCTGTAGCCTTTTGAACTTCTTGGAACACAGTTGTCTTTCATCACATGCTTGCTTTGGTGCTGGGGATCTGAGGGTGTTCCTTCAATGCTTCTGTTCATTGGAATGGGATAATGAAAGCACTGTTGGGCAAGCCCTGCTCCAAAGTAAGAGCACTTTCCTCTGTTCTTGGCTAGTTTTCTCCCTCTACTGTTCCTAGGGAGCACATCTGGAAAAGAACGGTCTCTCCTTGCCATGCATGAGGGCTGTAACAGAATTTCATGTGCTTAATTCAATTCAGGTTCTGCTTTCTGTTTTTTCTGAGCAGTGGGAACAGCAGGAGGAAGGAGCTGTGAGGTACAAAAGTAATAAAACTGTCCAGAACATCTCTCAAGTTGGATTATCATTCGCAAAAGAACACAAGGGCTCTAACATAGTCAATGAGGTGGCACTCTTGGAATGCTATGGCTTTCAGGCTTAGCGGTGGAAGTCAGTTGATTAAAACTAACTGGGCTTGAATCTGAGGTGATGGACCTTCCAATAACTGAGCCTCTGTGAGATACAATTTAAATTTAGGAAAACTTCCTGCAGAGTTAGAAATGAACTCCCAAGGAGGGATGATAGTTCCTCAGCAGCCTCCAAATTCAGGAGGTGGCGTTCATCATGCAGATGAACCTCCAATTTCAGGAGGTGGCGTTTCATCAGTGACATGACCAAGAGGCTCTCTTGATTAGAGTCTGCTCAAATTTAATTGCTGTGCATTCTTCTTGGTCAAGAGAGAAAATCTCTGTGCTTCTGGTTATTAAAAACAGCAAGGACTCCGCATCACGCCTAAAGTCCTGACTTCTGTGCTGGCACTCTCAATTTCTGTCTGAGTTTGTGAGAGTGCTCTGACAGAAAGTGTCACTTCAGTTTAGCTAGAGGGACACAGAGAAGATTTGGATAAGTCGGTTGTTCAGGTGCGTGGACGTGTCACTATATCCCTTTGTCCATCAAGTATTCAGCTAACTTGGAGTCTGATTCTGTCGGACTCTAATAGCGTGCTTGGGTGCTGATTTATGGCAGCTATGTAGTCTGAACCGAGTGGGGAAGGGAGCAGTTGACACGTGGATATGGAAATAATCTTTCATGGGGGAACCCTAATAGGGCTACCCCCTGAGGAAATGCTCAGCACTACTGCAGCATGGCTCAGTGGCAGGTGGGCGGGATGGAGTCTCCCAAAACTAGTGGTGGGTGGATGGAACACAGGACAGGAGCACTTCGTATTGCAATATTCGGCTGCGGGTCACCAATTCTGCTGCACAAAAGAGAAGAATGGGGGGGGGGCAGATTATGTAGCTGGAGTTTATTTATGTATCCTTGTAGGTCTTTGTTTGCACAAAGAAAAGCCCTGCTGGCCCAGAGCAATGGCTTGTATGGCTCAGGGTAATTTTTCTGGAACTAGGATGCTTCTGGGAATCCCACAAACAAGTTTCCAGGGGCAGTGCCAGGTGCTGAGAAGACTGGGGGGCTCAGTCCCACAGGACAACAGCCCCACACAGAGTAGGTGTGTGCTGATTTTCATAACTCTACCGGTGTGTGTCTTTAAGAGGCCCTGTCTCCTAAGGACAGCCTTACTTGTAAAAAGGGATGCATGGGTGGAGAGAGGAGGGCATCTGGTTCAAGAAGAAAGGTTCAGGAGCAAGGTGAAGCAGCAGCAGGTGATGCACCTGTGGGCCCATGGGTGGGCAAATCCAGAGGGATCCAATGCAAGAGAGAGAATCCAGGCCCAAGTGCCCCTGGAGAACAGGAGGAACAGATGATCTCCCAGAGATTTGGGGCTGCAAATGAAAGATTCGGGGTTCGGAGCCTAATGGGCCGCTCACCTATCCCACCGCTTTCTGTTTTTAAGTCCCTAGAACCTAACAGTTATACTCTTCCTGCATGTGGAGGTTCCATTTAGGCAGTGTAGGCAAATGCCATGCATTATGCTCCAGTTAACATCAGCACTGCTTCTGGCAGTGAATTTCACAAGTTAAACAGTAAGCCCTTCTTTGGGTGCAAAGGGTGTTGTTGGGAAATCCCCTCCCAGGCTCCATTATGACAGGAAAAGGGGAAAGATTGGAAGAGTTCCCTCTGTGCACCCCTTTGTTGAACGCATCCCACAAGGGAAGGGCAGAAAAATACAGCGCAGTAGCACAGAGATGTGCAATTTGACTATATTCCATTTTTACTTTTAAATGTGGACTGTGGTGGTTCTCTTGCTTAAAGTCCCAGCAAGGGATTTTAAAGGATTTCTACATGATGTGTTGTCTGCACTCTTTGCTTTGCACAGAACAAAGGAATATTGATCTCACCGTGGGTAATTCTTCAGATAATCTTTCCTTCTGATCCATGAAATTTAGACTGACTCTTTTTCTTAAAACCTGCCTGGGCTTCTGGCATTTGGTACGTTGCTCTGTTATCTGCCCGAGCACGTATGTAAAGATAAATGTAGTTTACTGAGCAAATGCTGAGATAGGAAATGACAAAGGGAATCTGATCCAGATGCAAGCTGCGATCAGTAAACCAAAGTGGGTGGCCATCTCTTCACAAGAAGAGAAGAAAACAACATCCAAAATTTCTGTGTCTGGTTTTTTTAATGTGACTATTTTTCTTTGCCCTGTGCTCTTATACCTCAACAAAGGATGAGACATCTCAAAATTTCACATTTTAAGACATTTTTTTAAAAATTGGCAGACATGCTTGGAAAATAATACTGATATCCTTCTATCTTTCCCCTGGTTTCCCCACACTTAGAAATAAGTTGGGAGGGAAGGGTTCGGGGATGGGACAGGAAAAGCAGATTTACTGGAATTTGGCCAAAGAGTCAGTACCAAAAGTTCTGGGTGAGACTTTTGTTATGCTGGAGTGGTTTCAAAGGAGAAGAGCTGGTTCGTTTCATTGCTGTCAGCTCCAGGGTATGTCACGGAGCTATACAAGCTGTAATACAGAAAGGACATGAAGGGTGATCATGTCAGCTGCTCTGGTCATCCAGCATTCCAGAGGTCAACCAGGGTATCCGTGGACTGCCCGCCACACCACTGGAGCCTTCTGGAAGCCATCTGGGTCCATTAGTCTCTGGGGATGGTGGCCTTAATGCCCCCCCCCCACACCCCCCCCCCCCCCTTGCAGAGAGGAATAACCAGCAGCAGACTGAACCTCAGCAAGAGGTCATCCAGCCAGGATGCTGGACCTGAATCAAATTTGCCCACATCCAGATAAGAATCATTGCCCCTGGCTGGGGTGTACCTCTCAATGTGCATTGAGCTGATGAAATGTTGGGCACTCTCATGGTTGTCATGGAGACCATGAAATCCTGTTCCATCCCATGCAAGGTGCCTCGGCGTGAACGCTGACAGTTCCCAAAACCAACAGCCCAGGGGACGAAAGCATCACATCCGAGGCTGCCGTCATCCACTCGGACAGTGGTTGGCAGTGCACCAGGAGAATCCCAAAGCTGGCCTGCTGGCCCCACACAAGTGCAGATGTAGTAAGGTGCGCAGGGAGTCTGCAGAAAGAAATCCCTCTATAAGTCCCTCAAAGGCTCTCACAAAGAGGAAGGTCAAGATCTCTTCTGGATGATGCCAGACTGTAGGACACGGAAGAATCAAGTCAAGCTGCGACAACCCAGGTTCAGGATGGACATCAGGAAAAGTTTCCTCACTGTCAGAGCAGTACGACAGTGGAACCAGCTGCCTAGAGAGGTGGTGGGCATTTCCACACTGGAGATATTCAGAAAAAACCAGGACCTCCCTCTGAGTGGGATGGTTTAAATTGGTGTCCTGCAATAGCGGAGGGTTGGACTTGATGGCCTTCATGGCCCCTTCCAACTCTACTATTCTGTGATTCTAAGAAATCCATTACTTGCAGATCAGCGCAACTCACATGCTGGCTTATGTCCTCTGAGATCACGATTGAAGAGTCCCTTGATCTGCTCCAGTCTGGCATTGAACAGCATCACCCAGAGGCCCGAGGGCAAGCCGATAGGGCAGCTGTCCAATCTGCAGGTGTAAGGAGGGCCAGGACACAGCTTAGCCTGGCTAGGCCTCCTTCTGACACCCTATTTCGCTCTAGCCATCACTACACTGATGTCATTGCCCAAGATTCCCACGTGGCCCATATTGTCCCTCCTAGTCACATATTCAAGCCCTCTGGTGAGAACAGAGAGCCAGTGTGGTGTAGAGGTTAAGAACATGGGACTGTGACTCAGCCATGGTGCCAACTGGATGACTTTGGGCCCGTCACAGATGCTCAGCCTGACCTGCCTCACAGGGTTGTTGTTCTGAGGATAAGATTGAGATCTGAGGCTGAGGCTTTCTTCTGGGAGCTGTCCTTGAAAGAGATTCAGGAGGGAGGCGGGCCTTCTCTGTGGTGGCACCCTGACTGTGGAATACGCTACCCAGAGAGGTACGCCTGGCGCCAACACTTCTTTTCTTTCAGTGCCAGGTGAAACCCTTTTTATTCTCCCAATATTTTAATTGTTAAATTGTTTTAATTTGTGGTTTCACACCAAACATTGACGGCTGTGCTACTTTTACTCTTTCTTTTATTTTTACTCTGTTTTATTAATATTTTTGTAAACCCTCCTGAGATGTCTGTGATGGAACAGTATTGAACATTTTTAAATAAATAAGTTGGAGGATGAAAATTATGTAAGCCGCCTTGAGTTCCTCAGAAGGAAAAAAGGCAGGATATAAATAGCATAAATCCCACACCATGGGTCTAATTTAAAGTCCTATGCAATTGGTGTGGGAATCTGCAGGCAGGAGCTGATCCTTCAGCTCAGATGGCAGGATCATGCCTTCCACACCTGGAAGCTGATACACCTGCAGGAGGAGGGCAGAACCAGACACTCAGTGCCGGTCCCCAGCTGACACCCCTTTCCCTCAAGGCCCCAGCAAACTCTCAGGGAGTTTTGAAGCCAGCATCAAACATTTAAATGCTGGTTAAAAGGAAGCCTAGGCTGTGATTAATGCTGGCTTGGACATATTTACAATTGCATTTATTTATGTATAGACTGCCCACTGCTCTGTGTCAAGGCAGCAGAGTTTTAACAAGAAGAAGCTAAATACAGTACTAAAAACTGCAAGAAGGTCATAGCAGCAATAACCAGCACAGTAAGACAGACAAGGGAAAGTGGATGGAAATAAATTCCAGGGATCCTTGAGAACCGTGTGCCTTCAGATACCTTTGTTAGTAGCCAGCAAAGCGTCCTGCTCCTCTGACTTAAAACACAGATGAAATAGGTTTCTGTTGCTGTTGGTACGTTCAAAGGGCTGCACGTCCGCCTTGCACTCAAGTCCTCGGTGAAGGCTACTTTTCCTTTGCCACGCCATTTTGCAAGAGTGCCTGGAACAGTTTTTCAACCCGTCAAATGCGCCCATGAGTCACAAGGGTTCTCTGAGGCAGAAGGTCATTAAAAATGCCCATCAGGGGACAGTCTTAATATCCCACTGTAAATAGAAATCCATCAGCCATTTTTCATTCGTTCCAGGAAAGGGGCTGTGGGGAAAAGGTATTTGTCTATAGACAAGAAGGGGTTGGTTTTGCCCTTGTGCCATTGCTTAAGAATGTTTCTGGTGGATTCTCTTTTGCCTGGTTTTCTTGCTGTCTTCATAGCAGTCTTTTCTCTGCAGGTTCATCAAGGTCAGCACTATGACTGATGGGGACTATGACTATCTGATCAAACTCCTGGCCCTTGGGGATTCTGGGGTTGGGAAGACAACCTTCCTGTACAGATATACCGACAACAAGTTCAACCCGAAGTTCATCACAACAGTAGGAATTGACTTCCGGGAAAAGCGTGTGGTAAGTTTTTCCTATATAAGGTTACAAAAAAGAAGGCTTCTCCTCTTTCTGAGGCCCCATTCAAAGCAGAAACAATTTCAAATATGTGCAAGCTATGGCACACCCTTGAAGTTTCAACATCCATTTTGTGAAGATTTTCAGTCAGCCTTGGTCACTCTCATCTAACTCTAGGGCAGCTTGTTCTTCGTCCAGTCAAAGCCAGTGTTCCTATCTTGTTTCGGTTCAACAAGCCTTTCATGTACTTTCATATCCTGGTCTTTCGGGGCTGCATATGCTATGATCTCTGAAGCAACCAGATAGTCTCGATTATAGCCTGATATTCCTCTTTTTTTAATTAAATTATTCATGCAGACTTGGAAATGGCCATCAGGGTGAAACTGAGTTCGCCGTTTCCTTTGTTATAGCCTGTGGCCAAGATAATATATTACCAGCTCACCATACATGATAACTTCTCACCTCTCCATGGACCCCGTTATCTACCACCATTTTTAGACATGCTGCCGCTTTTTCTAATGGACAGCCAATTAGTTTATACTTCCACATCTCTGGTGTGAATCCCACCCCAAACTGCTGCTTCTCCTACTGCACTAAACCATTCAGTCTTTTCCATACCAGAGTAACAAGTGAGTCGTTTACATATGCTCAGTAAATATGTCATCAACCAACTCCAGTCTGCATTCTTCCAGATGTTTTGGACTTTAACTCTTCAGTAGCCAGCATGGTCAACGTTCAGGAATGCTGTGAGTTTTAGACCAAAACACCTGGAGGACACCAGGTTGGGGGATGCTGAAACATACTGGGGCTACACATGCCCTAAAGATGGCAAGTGCACCCCGAGGAAGAAATTCGTTATGTCGAGTTTTAGCACCAGAAAGTCACATGACTGAGGTACCTTTTATCTTCCTCCCAGTGTCCTTGTCTGGCCACAGCAACCTACCTGAGAAGTCTTAGCAAGGAACAGAACCATTTGTGTCAAAGATGATATTGTAGATAAAGTTTGTTGTTAGTCGCAAAGTCGTGCCCGACCCATCATGACCCCATGGACAACATTCCTCCAAGCCCTCCTATCCTCCACCATCTCCCGGAGTCCACTCAAGCTCACGCCCACTGCCCCAGTGACTCCATCCAGCCACCTCATCCTCTGCCATCCCCTTCTCCTTTTGCCATCAATTATTCCCGGCATTAGGGTCTTCTCCAGTGAGTTGGTCCTTCTCATTAGGTGGCCAAAGTATTTGAGTTTCATCCTCAGTATCTTGTCCATGGGGTTTTCATGGCAAGGATACTGGAGTGGGTTGCCATTTCCTTCTGCAGTGGATCACGTTTTGTCAGAGCTCTCTGCTATGACCTGTCTGTCTTGGGTGCCCCTGCACGCCATGGCTCACAGCTTCACTGCGCTACACAAGCCCCTTCACCACGGCAAAGGAGTGATCCATGAAGGGGAGATAAAGTTTATGGAATACAAAAATGAACTGTGGATGCAGAATGTAAGGAAGAGGAAGAAAGCTTACGGTCCTCTACCTACCATTTCCCTGAACAGAGCAGGGGTGTTCTGTGGGCCTCCAGAAGTGCCTAGGCAAGTGATCTGCCAGTTCCTCTCCCAAGGCTGTTTGTTGCCATGGACTTCACAAGTTCCCCCTCACACTGTTGCAGAGTCTGCCCGTAAGCCAGAGGCTCCCAGCTGCACCCCTTCCTGGAAGCAAAGCTCAGTAAGGCAGATCTGTGCAGGCCTTATCTGCAAAATGACTGAGGAAGGCAGCTTCCAGGCATCTCTGGAGCACTTCCTAACAAGCCTCCCATTGCCTTTATGAACATACAGTGGTACCTCGGCTCACAAATGCCTCAGTGCACAACCAAATCGGGTTGCAAACAGAAATTTCAGGAAAATTTTGCCTCAGGTCGCAACTCCACATTGGGTGACAATCGCGATCACGCCCATCTTCCCTGCATGGGTGCGATCGCAGTCGTGCTCGGGGCGGGAGGGGGGAGATGACTGCAAACATGCTGAGGGGAGGGAGATGGCTGCCATCTTTGTTGCTCTTTGTCACTTTGCTTCAAATTTTTGTGATTAAAAAAAACAGTTACAGAATGGATTACCTTTATTTACATTGAACCTTATGGGGAAATTTGACTTGGCTCACAATCAATTTGGGTTGTGACCAGAATCGTGAAACAGATTAAGTTTGTGAGCCAAGGTACCACTGTATTCTGGCTCTTGGATACTGGAATGGAAACCTAATAACCTCCATGCCTTTCTTCTGATACAGTCCATCCTTGTACCTTGGATTCTACACCTCAGGCCGTGTACTAAGAACTTTCAGACATCTCAAAGGGGCATTTTAGAGCCATTGCTCCCACAGGTTCCCATGCTCACATCTTCCACCTCAATGCAGTTGCTCTGCACAGGCCAACAATTCAGGGTGTTAAATATCATCTATCACATCCCAGTGATGTTCCCAGCAGCTTGGGATTTCCTCCAGCAGTTATCACAACATAATTGTGACATACGAGATGGAGCAAGAGGGGCTGCACAGCTGGATGAGGTTCGATTCGGTTTCCCCAGCCCAAGTGTGTAATATCGCGTCACTACAGTGCGCTACACGGGTCGTCACAGTGCAGGCGTTTGTCACAGGATCGGTTGGATGATGCCAGTCGTGATGTTAAGTGGGTGATCCGTTAGCTGCTTCAACACCTGTTGACTTCTCCCCGGGTCGGCACTCAGCCAGTCGTGTGCAACCAGGCTTTATGAAGCCGCTTCCGGTCACTGAGCAAAGGGCTAAATAAACAGTCGAGCGTGCATTGGTTGTGTTTCAGGCATACAGCAGCCGGGGGTCAAATGGATCTCCTGGGAAAGCCTTTAAGGTCCATCTGCAGCTCTGGGACACAGCTGGGCAAGAAAGGTAATGTGCAAATACTGTGATGCGGCATAATTGGCAGAGTTAATGAAAGCCACTGCATTAGATTCTGAGAAGACATTTCAGGTTAAGCGACTTTGCAGAAGTTGTTCTTAATGCCTTTGTTGTCTTCTGGAAAGGGAGAGAACTGTATCTTTATCTTCAATTTGAACTACTGCATGATTTTAGAGGACAACCAAGCTGAGGCATTTCCAGGAGCCTGGAAAAGAACCCATCTCTGTGTATCACAGATCTGCTTGAGCAAGTATCTGTGTTAATTTGCACCCTGCAGATTGAAATCCCAACAGGATTTTCCCTGCATGGCCATGTGATGATGCCCAAAGTTGCATGGCTTCCACATTTCTCCTTAATCTGGACTGTTTCCAAGCCTGTGCTTTAAAAACTCAGCTATCGGCTGTCCTCCTTCCTGCCTTTGGTCGCAGGATTGCAATAGGAGGCATTCCAGGTACATGGGAATCAAGGCACGTATGAAGCCTAGACAAGGTTTAGTTCTGGTTTGGTTTGGGGTTTTTTGCATAACTTGGCTTATTTTTGCAACACATCTGAGCAGCATTGATCTTGCTGACCATGCAGCAATTATTTAGAAGCAACGCATCCTCATGTGTGCTCCATCTAATGGGCGGGATTGAATCGGTCGCTGCTGAGGCAAGGGCCGCTTTGCTCTTGGTGGGTTCTTGTTCTTGTTTTTTTGAGTGAGAGAGGAAGAGAGCGGGAATGTGCACTCAGTCACCCGTAAAATGTGTGATGCTGTGATTACACAGGCAAGGAACTGCTGTGCACATCGTCATCAAGGAAGCAGCTCTGTGAGCAAATCTAATAAATTAGCATTTTGATTTATAAGTGTTATCACAGCAGCAGGCTTTTATCGAGTCCTTTACAGAGTCCACAAACAGCAAAGCCTGGCCCTTGTCCACCGGGGGCAAGAAGAGAAAGAGAAAGGGAGGCAGCAATTGTCTCCATTTGTAGGTTATATTTATAATGTGTACAATTCATATATTTAAGAGGTTCCTCCAGCCAGTCAGGGCATGATTTCCCTTTTTATATAAGTTAATTATTTTTTTCCTTCCAGCCACCATGGGCAGCAGGCGGTATCCTAGGGGCAGTCTTCTCTTCCATATGGAAGGGACAAGGCAGAACCTGCTTCGATATGTACATGCATTATCTTATAAAGCAAGGAAGGACTTCTTTCCGCTCTTTTGCACCATCATTTTTGTCCTATGCAGATTGAATCCTATTAATTGATTAGAACGTCAGGCAGAACTTTTGTCAGTTCCTCAGGTCATGAGATGATGTCCCTAGTAAAGAAGCTCAGGAACAAGTTCTTACTTCCATAGCGTGCTCTTTCTCTGCATGCGTGTGTGTGTATTATTCTGCAGAATGTAGAACAATTGTGAACTTCTACTTAAAGAACGCCCCACTACAGCCAGTTTTCTAGTTGTGTAAAACTTCTGGTCTCTGTGCTTCAATCACAGATCCTTGTTCATCCTTTGGATAGCAAAACTACCATTACTTATGGAAATTGATGTGATTCAGGCAGGAGACAGCATTTTAAATTCTACACCCTTCTCTGTACCTGAACTGATACACACAAGCAACTAAGTTATTGTTTGGGTTGCAGTGTAGGCTCCGGGAGGCATGCTGTCTCTGCTGCTTTCAATGCAGCATGGATAACAGCAAATCTGGAGGTATTACTCCTGTCCCTACACAAAAAGCCAATGTTCACGCTTCTGCTTGTCATTTATCTTTTGATTTCAGTGTTATTAAAAAGTGCAGCAGGACACCATTTGATTTTTTTCCAAGGTGACTCCATATGTTGATCCTTTCACTCTCTTTCTCTTGGCAGATTCAGAAGTCTCACAACAGCATTTTTCAGAGATGCCATGGGCTTCTTGCTAATGTTTGATCTCACCAGTCAGCAGAGCTTCTTAAATGTCAGGAACTGGATGAGTAAGTGGAGAGAGCAGCTGCCTGCATCGGCCTTGAGTGCTTTTAGATTAGATGTACAGCATCTGTCATCCTTCATGCAGGGGTGTTCTCCCTGTAAGATGGCATCTTTGTTCATGCTTGGGATGGTTTTAAAACAAACATGCTCCAGGACACACTCCTTGAAAGACATGTTGTGTTCATGCCAAACAGGTGTGCTAGAAGCTGCAAGTCAGTGAGTCTCTGGCTAAAATCTTGCCTCTACCCCAAATTCCCCTGGGACCATCCAAGTCCTGCTTGTAGGTTTTTCAGAGGCTTCTGGTTGGTTACTGTGGGGAAGAGAATGCTGATGAAATGGAGCTTTGGTTGAGCGCCTGTTCCCCAAGCCAGGCCTGGGCAGAAAGCAGCTCTCTAGCTGGCTGGGACTTCTACTCCCATCCTTCTTTAAGCCTCAGTTACCATCCTACCTGCTGCAGCTGCAAAATGGGGATAATAGCATGGGCCTATTTTACAGGATTCTTATAAGGATTACTCAGATAAGGTACGTGAAATGCTTTGGATGCATTGCATACATTGCATTTTTATTTGGTTCTAGTTCTATTCTAGTGCAAGAAAAAACCCTTTGTCTGTCTATTTCTGTTGCACGTAACTTGCCCTGGTCTGAAAAAATAAATCATGAACACATCTGTATTGCCTAAAGAATTGTTTCTTCAGGACTATTTCCAGATAGGATTTCAACATCCTTTCTTTCTCTTCCCCCTTTCCCTCTCCTAGGTCAACTACAAGCAAATGCATATTGTGAGAACCCAGACATAGTATTAATCGGAAATAAAGCCGACTTGTCAGATCAGAGAGAGGTTAATGAAAGACAGGCAAAAGACCTTGCAGACAAATATGGGTAAGCCAACATTATCCCAGTTAATGTCAGAAGAAATTTAAGTGACAGAATCAGTTGTGCTATTGTGGGACAAGAGCATGGAACAATGAAAAGGTACTTGGTCCTTTTGGTTTCAATGAAAGAGAATTAAGCACTCATTTAACTTTCCTGTTTACCACAATGGTTCTTGAAAGGTTCTAACAGTTCATCTGTCACCCCTGGGATATGCAGTGCTGTCTAAACTCAGAATTTTGATCAAGATGAAAGGTTTTGCATCCGGCATTAAGCATGACCCAAAGACTTTATTGGCCCCTTCCAACTCAAGTATTCTGTAATATTGACTGGTGGATTTATTCCCTATATTGCACAATAGCCAAGGTTCTCTGTAGTGAACAACCATGATAAATGCAATGACATTTAACAATAATAAAACAGTGACACATCATAATATTGCATAAAAACAAAACTGCCTTTTACATCTGAAAAGCTACAACCAGTTCATTCTTCTAGGCCTGCAGAAAAGTTGCAGGCAATACCAGCCACCCAGTTCCCAGGACTCCTATGTGCTATTTGGAGTTGGTAAATGCCTCAGCAAAGAGGGTGGGTTTGACCTGTTGTTGAACCTGCCCCTTCAAGGGGAGGGCAACCCCATCTAGGGGAGGTTGAATTCTGTCCATCCAGTGGGAGGAACCACCCACCAACAGCATTGAAGTCTTGACTGGACTGAAATTCCCCTGGCTAACCCTCCTCCAGCCCATTATTTCAGCCAAGCACTGGCTTAGCACATCCACAGCCTCACCTGCTGAAGAAGAAAAAGAATTAGAGCTGTCTGTCATTAGCACATTGATGACTATACACTCCAGAACGCTCAGTGACCTCACTCAGCGGTTTCATGTTGATGTGGAATAGCATGGGGGCAAGAGCAACCCCTGGAGGGTCCACAGGGCCAAGCAATGTCCCCCAAGAGCCAACCCTCCAAGTAGAAACAGAACCACTGCAATGCAGTGCCTCCCACTCTCAGCCCAGTCCCCCCAGAAAGGTGTCATGGTTGACAGTATTGGAAGCTGCTGGGGGATCCAGAAAATCAACAGGGCTGCATTGCCTGCACCTCTCTTCAGACATAAGTCATCATACAGGGCAAGCAAAGCCATCTCTGTTCCAAAACCCAGCCTGACCCCCAGCTGAAATGGGTCCAGATAACCGGTCTCATTCAAGAGTGCCTGGGGCTAGTTGGCCACTACCCACTCAAGGACCTTGCCCAGGAAGGGAACATTCACAGCCAGCTTGGGATCTTCCAGCTCCGGAGATGGTTTCTTCAGGAGTAGCCTCACCACTGCCTCTTCAATGCATAATAGGTTCACTTCCTGCAGAGAAGAGGCATCGATCACCTCCCTGGCCCAGCCAGCTGTTCCCTCCCTGCTTGTTCCTGTAAGCCAAGAGGGTGAAGGGTCCAGTACAGATGTAATTGCGCAAACTTGTCCAAGCCCCTTACACTCATCTGGCAAGGGAGAGACACTTTGATCATTAAGGAGGTTTTTCTGTGGTGAGGGCCATCCCTTACACTCCAAAGGTGCTGACCCCTGGATTTCCCCAAATGTGGGAAATATGACCAATATTTTCCCATATTAGCATCTCATACTTTGAAACATGTGCAGCTATTGGCCAGAATGTGGACAAGGGAGTGGAAACATTCTTGGATTTGATAATGAAGCGCATGGAACATTGTGGTCACAAGACTCGAGTCTTTACAGGCACTCAAATGTGTGGTAGTAATGCCTATGCGTTTGCTTTTCCCAAAATGATGAGAAGTATTGTGCCCACTCTGTGTAAGAAGAAGACCAGGGAAGAATCAGTGTAGATGTAGTGTGCCCAGAGAATTATCTGAAAGCCCATGATGCAGTTCTGTTGGTGCAGATTGCAAGCAATTCTGCTCTGCTCTGTGCATTTTTAAATCTTCCCTGGAGGATTCCCCAACCTTCCAGAGTAGCTTTGGGGTGGCGGGTGAATGGGATCTGCAGGGGGAAGGAAAATCTCTTCCACCCATGATTTCTTTCCTGCTGGCAGAGAGAGTACTGGATTGCACTGAAACTGTTCTAAATCTGTCTTGCTAAACGATGCCATCTGACAAGATTTCTGGTATTTCCTGATGCTAGCATCCCATACTTTGAAACAAGTGCAGCTACTGGCCAGAATGTGGACAAGGCAGTGGAAACGCTGTTGGACTTGATAATGAAGCGCATGGAACAGTGTGTGGACAAGACCCAAGCCTCGGACACGGCCAACGGTGGGAACTCGGGGAAGCTGGCTTCCAAAAAATCGGAGGAGAAGAAGTGTGCTTGTTGATCTGGCCACTCAGGCTGAGGAAAACCAATGAGAAATGGTCTAATCAGAAAATGGCAGACTAACCAGCTACTAAATTCTCTCCTTGGAAGCTCCCGGGGGCCACATGAGACAGCTCTTGTCATAAGCAGGCTTGGCCTTCTTTGATGCTGAGAGCATCACACTTCTGTGCTTGACAGATGCTCCCATACAGTGCCATCTCCATAGAAAACCCAAAGGCCCTCATCTTCTCAATACAATTAGGCTAGTAAATAGAGGAAAGACTGACTGGTTTTGGGGAGAGGATTGTTGAAACTTTAGGAGATAGTTTTATGATAAGACAAAGGGTTACCCTTTAGACTTGTGCCATCACTTTGAATCCTGTTGCCTTTTATTACACTGTACATTATGCATTTGCTAAAGACAGTTTATAAAAAGAAAGAAAAGGATATTTAATGTGGCTTATTTATAAATGTCTTTATGTGGTTTTTAATACCAAGCTGCCATTGTGAATCCTTTTAGCTGCCCGAGCTCCTGATGAACCTAGAATTTAGAATCGTCTCTTAGAATGAAGTTGCAGAGCTGTGTAATGGTAACAGGACAGGAAAGACATGGGCCTCAGGAGGATGGAGGTGTCCAGAAATTCTAGTTTGATGTCTGAAAGGTGCAGGTGAATACCCTGGTGCAGTTTTTGCTCTGTTACGGAAAGATACCAGCTGCTCTTTAAACACCCAGGCCAAGAGATAGCCACTGTTTCCCCAGAATATGTGCAAGGAAATTATGAGCTCTTCCCTGGAGACTTTAGAACTCTGATTTTTTAAATTTTATTTAAGGGAAGCTCTTATTTTTAGAGAAGAAAGAGAGAGGGATATTTATGTAGTTTCATAGGAGTGCAGTGAGCTTTTCCAATGAATGCCCCTTTCCCACACTGTGGGTTATTTTAATTTTTCATTTGCAAGTGGGTCACTTTGTAAAAGTGAAACTGTGCCGAGTGATGATTTGGAAAATGGAGCACCGTACAGCATAACTTTGATGAAATACAGAACATGGGGCCCAACCCTTGGAAGCATTTAAAATTCAAGGGGCCGCTTTAGGGACTCAACGGTGGAAGTAGACAGGTCGATTCTGTTACAAGCATTGTGCTGTCCAGTGACAGCACGGGTAATTTAACCTCAGCTATAATAAGACAGTGATACAGTAAAATGTATCTTTTACCATAAAAAAAATCAGACGCTTTCCTTCTGTTATGCACCATTCCTATATGATGCCACTTTAGAGAAGGTGCTTTGGGGCAATATGATGGCACCAGATGACGGAAGTCAGGTGAGGCCTCAAAGCTAACCAGATCTCACTGTGGGGCTGAAGAAAGCTCGACCAACCAGCCTATGCCCACCTAAATTGTGCAGCTTGCTTGCGTCTTCAGCTTGCTTACATAAATGCAAGTGTGATCTTACTTAGCAAGAACAGGGCAAGGCTATCCCTGGGCAGCCCAGTTTGCTGAAAAATGCGCATTTACTTGCAGCAGGAAGAGCAGCAAGATTACATTAAAAAAAGATTAAAAGCGAAGGAGGAATTTGGCATGCAGCATCGCTTGGCTTGCTTGCCTAAATAATTGGTCAGACAATTCTGGGAAACACTTTCTGAAATTCAGCCCGGTCCCTGCCATCCGTTGCTTTTTCAAGAGGTCCACTGATGCTCTCTTGTTGGAGAGCTCTTGAATCTTGAAGGTCAGCACTGGGGAGCAGTTGAGGTCTGTAACTGGTTGTGAGCAACATCTGTGGTGCTGGAACGCTGCTCACGGAAGAAGGGGATGTGCAGTTGAAAGATGGCAGCGGCTGCTGGATTTCTGCAAGCAGGAGAGTCTGTCTGCAAACTATCTAACAAGATGCCTTCTGGAAAAAAGTGCAACTAATGAACTGGTGGAGCAGTTCATAAAACCTGTGCATTTGGCTGGTTTTCTTTTTAAAAGCTTGTGCTTAATAGAAAAGGAAAGTGTGGAAAAACATACTAGAGGGGAGTTAATGATTCCTGCAAAAGTGACCTAGATTGCTTTTAGTCTTCTTTCCCAGGACAATTAGTGAGACTTACCCAGTATCCCTTATGATTAGTACAGTGCTGCACATTTAATCCATGCAGCAGCGGGCCTGACTGTTGTCTCTAAGTTGCCACATTTTAAAAGTCTTCATAACGAGGGGTTTTGTTTTGTTTTGTTTTGTTTTTTGGTTAAGAATCTGTTGCTCCCACACAAAGGCAAATCTCTTATTACCAGCATCTTCTTCCATACCACGGTACTCTTAAGAAGCACTGGAGTTTTTCAGTATGAAGGCATGAGGAGGGTACTCACAGTGTACAGGGCCATTTCCTTCACTTTCCTGTTGAGAAGAGAAAGCCTGCACATGTGTAGCGTTGACCTTAGCATGCGTACACCATATTCTCAGTTGTGGGCTCCTTTTCCCTATCCCTCAAAGTTGTCCCTTCGGAATTACAGCAGGCCATGCATTAATTTGCTTTGCAGAACCAGGATCCCAGATGTCGTATTTCCCAAGAGATTCTTCGGGCAGCTAAGCATGACTGCTTGGTTCTTGGGCACTTCAAATCCAATAGCAGAGGGCGGGAGTGCTAGGAGGGCAGGAGGCATATCTGTTGGTCTGGCATGCCTAGTCGGGCTGTTAACCTTCCCCACTCTAGAGCAGCAGCCTTGCCGTGGGACCTAGACCCACCCGTGAGGGACCAGTCCTGCATGGTCATCACCGGTCGCTACCTTACCGAAACAGCCTCTCAGTCTCAGCCTTTCCCCACCAGCATCACAGGAGAAACAGAGAAGGCAGCACCCCGGCGAGGCATCCAGGTCCGACCATGCTTGTTCCTATCTCCGTGCACCTGTCCTTGCCGATCACAGAGCCCATATGGCTGACTGCTCCATGCACATGTGCCCATCAGCCGGTGCTGAGCGCTTCTGTTACGTACACAGGGCATCCCTTGACACTGAACAAGACAGGGTAGCCTTGCGGCTTTCATTCTGCATCGTTTGGATCGAGCTGTTCGAGAAAAATACCACCTCATTTCCCAGTGCTTTTGACTCTTACAGATGAACCCCGTGCAGATCCACCTGCATCTACTGGCCACTGAATTTCAGCTCCATTCTTATCCACTGCAGTGTGCTGAAATCTCGATCTTACTAGAAGGCCACTGGGATTGCCATGCTAGTCCATGTGACACTTCACTGCATCTCTTCTGATTCGTTCTATACCTCATTGCTACTCTTTGTGTAAGGGAGACATCAAGCAGCATCACGCAGGAAATCTTGCCCTCACCATGCGTCACTAGCTGCTTCACAAAAGACGTCTACTTACCTAAAGTGGAATACTTGAATGCATCCCATTGATCAATAACAGCCAAAGCAGTAGAAAAGCTGGTATGAAAATGAAGGGTCATTGGGTAATTAATCCTTTCTGATTAGCCTAAAATTCTGGCTGGAACAGAGACAGTTATGGTGAATATTTGCAAGAAAGAATAGCTGCGTAGTGTGTGTGAGAGAGAGCCTGTTGATGCATTTCCATAGTTCATCCTTCCCCAGCCGGGGGGGGGGGGGGTCTCGAAGTGCTGGGAATTATATTGGGACAGACTCTCATAGCTGACTAGTATCCAAAAGAAAGAAACCCTTGCACTTCTTGGGCACTTCTGCATTGCTTTGGTAAGATGTCTCCCAGGGATTGGTCAAAGTATGTCCAAGGCATCCCTCCAAGGTAGTTTCACAAGCTTGACAGACTGCAGCAACCATGGATTATGCATTGCTATGGCTGCCCTGGAAGGGCATCTTCCACTGCATGGAGGAGCCCCTTGGAGGACCAAACATGAACCCAGCCATGTTCATATGAGAAAATCAACAGTGGTCCTGGGTGGGGAAAGATGTGGGGTTCTCAGAATGATGCTGGATCGGTGCGCTCTCAAGAAAAGCTCAATCTCTTATTAAATGTATATTTGCATATTAATCTAAGAGACCTTCTATCTCAGCTCTACCAAGCATTCAGGTGACACTTCATGTGATGCTGTGTTGCTAAAGCTTACCCCTTGAAGTCTCACTTTCCCAGTGAGTAAATAGCGGTCCAGGATTAAATTGTGTGAGTTCTGAAAGAACCCAGGGCTGTTGTTTGCCACCCTGAGCATTTCCACACTGGGAACTGCAGACATGCGAGCCAATTATGGATCTTCTGAGCTCACGTCTCCGAGACAGTTGGGGGTTTTGTGCATTCTCCTGAAGGTCAAACCAAGGAACATGAGTCTGAATCAAGCTGTGTGACCTGCTGTTACAGAAGCAGATTAAGAAGAGCATGTCATTGCAGAGAGAGGAGGCAGAATTAACATCAAGACTCTGAGAAGTGGGCAGAGCTTTGCTATTTCAGTGGGGCTAAGACTGCACCAAGAAACATCCATGCATGTAGAACAGAGGGAAAGGGGAATGTTCTCTAAGTTACCTCCCTTTCATTTTGACTATACTGCTGTTTTGTCAAGCCTTTCCCACCTCACATCATCTGCCCAGGACAAGTTCTGGAGGTGGAGATTAGGTCCTTCTAAGCAGTACATTGTGTGTTTATGCACATGTGTATGTGTGTGCTAACACACACCTCTCTTCCATTCTTCTCTCTTTCCACTTAGAGAAGAGCAGGTGGCATCCTTTATACTCTTCCATATTCTACTTTAGATTCTACTTACTCTCATACCAACACATTAAATGGATCCGATATGAAACATTTCTGTCCTTGTATTCTCCTCCTCCTGATACAATAGGGCTTTCCATGTACATAGCTATATAATGCAAGGTACTTTGTGTACCTTTCTGGAGCATATTTATTGCAACTATCCTTTTCAGATTTTATATCCTTTGTCTTTCTCATTCAACACTAACAAACTTCTAGTTGATCAATTGTTTGTTTTTTTAAAACCTTTTTTCCTTTGCTTCTGTGCTTGGGTGTGCTCCCTTCTGTTAAGATTACTCTAAGCATGTTTAATGTTGGTCCGTGCGGCAGCCCTGCTCATGTTAAAAGATCTACACTCCTGAATGTGGAAGTTTTTATTATACGTCTCTTGGTAGACTGTGATGCCAGCATAACAGTGTCAGTCATAACTTTGGTGTATCAAAGTAGTTGTGGCTTTAAAATGGTATCCCGCTATATACACGTGCACTCTGTCAAATTTTATTAACTGGTGTCTGGGTTTGTATAATATGGTCAGGGAAAATAATCCTGTGATTTCATTTCTGCACTGTTCTTTTGAAAATTAAAAGATAATACATTTTTAACCAGTAGTAGACTCTTGTGTTGTGGAGGAAAAGATCAGTAAGAGTGTGTACCTAATCTGTGTGTGTGTGTGTGCGTGTGAGAGAGAGGGGTGGGGGGGGGGGAGAGAGAGGTTGGTATTCATTGTAGCCATTAAACAATGACTTGGTTCAGATAACACGACAAACATGTTATCTGATGTTGTAAGCCGCCCCGAGGCCTCGGCAAGGGGCGGCATAGAAATGTTTTAATAAATAAATAAAATAAAATAAACATTGTGGGCAAGTAGCCATGATTGATTGTTACATCCTCCTCCAAACCCAGCCTGCTTTATCCACAATGACTTGTTCTTTTCCAACAAGCTACTCTGGGTTTGTAGAGTTTATTTACTTTTATTTATTTAAAACTTTTGTATACAGTCCCATCACGGACGTCTTGGGATGGTTCACGATAACATCAATAAGATCAATCAATAATAAGAGCACCCAACTTATGGAACGCACTCCCCAGAGAGGTCCGCCTGGCAAATTTGCTTTTCGGCGCCAGACCAAGACTTTTTAATTTAAATGTTATTTTAATTGTTGATTTTATTTATTGATTTTAAAAAATTTTGCAAGAATGTCTCCAGTATTTGGTGTATTTGTACAGATTGTATTTATTTATGGATTGGAAGCTGCCCTGAGGCTTATGCGAATGGGGCGGCATATAAGTTTTCCAAATAAATAAATAAATAAATAAATAAGATAAAAGTAGCACAGCATCCAATAATAAATATAAAACCACAATTAAGACTATTAGCAATTCAAATAGTGGGAAAATAAAAAGATTTTCACCAGGTGCCGAAAGGAAAAAAGCGTTGGCACCAGGCGAGCCTCTCAGGGGAGTGTTTTCCACAGTCGGGGTGCCACCACAGAGAAGGCCCTCTGTCCTACCCACAGTTGATTGTTCCATTTTCTGAACCCAGATAACCAGCCCCACTGCCCAGCGACGAGCAAGGCGTGAGCCAGGGCAGCGCACTCCGTCTCTCGCTGCTCTTGGAGGTCTTGCTTGTGCCACCGCCTGTGGCAGCCCTGCCAAAGTGGCCAAGGGGCTGACTGCCCCTTTAAAAAGGTTGACCCAAATGTGTGCAAATCTGCAGGCTGTTTTTGTCTTTTGGCATTTCTATGTGCATAGCTGAACCTATGCAAGGGTGGAGAGGTGCACTTGCATGGGTCCAAAATTGGGATGCCACAGCCGGGTGATGTCCTGGAGGGTTCATGCTGTCCAAATGCACCCAGAGAAGGCCCAACTAGGCGTTTCTGTTTTCTCCTAAGAGCTGTCAGAGTAGAGGGTGAAAGAATGAAAAGTGCAAGGCCTTTACGACATGCTACAGGTGAGTGTGACCGCATCCCATGTTCAGCAGGTATTTTAGCACTAACAGTGACGTTTTGATTTTTAAAGGAAGTTCTGCATTTCCCAAGGGCAGTCTATCAGTTTGTCATACTACTGCAGTTCCCACTAAGATGATAACCTCCTCTGCCTGGGCTGCACTGCCTAAGCTGGAGCTTACTGACTCATCACCCATACATAAAGTTCCCTGTACATAGAAAATTAGCACCCACCTCCACCCCATCTTCAGATGTCGTCATCTTGCTGCCTAGTGGACTGGTCCAAATAGGGAGATGCCGAAGGGCAAGATCTGAAACCAGGTCTGGGGAGCACATCCATTGGGAGTGGGTTCGTTTGTTTTATTTAAAGCATCTTTCTCTCTGTACTCCACCAAAGAAAGAAGAAAAAAACCTCCAGAGCAGCACTAAAATTTCTGTAGGTAGTCCCTCCTGCAGGTTTACAACCTAGAAGACATGACGCAGGAAGAACAAAGGATCGGAAAGAAGGATGTTCAGGCACCAGTACTTCTTAACATGAACAGCTGGGGTGGAAACCATGAAGGCCGGAAGGTGGAGGATGACTGGAAAGGGCCAAAGGCAGCTGTTGTCTCAGCAGAGGTGATGGAATAGTCCTGCTTTGCTTGTGTTGATCTCCTTGCACTACATTGATTATAGTCATCTCATTTGCATCCAATGGAGAATTAAAAGTTTCTGTCTCATTTGAGACAGGGTTTTACAGTTCCCCAAAGGTGGATTCCAAGCTTTGGCCTGAAGAACACGGCTGGATTTGCTATACCGTTTTTCTGTGAGCTCTTGCAAATAAGGCAAAAGAAATCTGTGCTTTATAATAACATTTGCTTTTGGAGCACCTGTTCTAAACTTGGCTATTATATTGTTAGGGTTTGTTTGGGTTTTGTGTAGTGCTTGTATATTTGACTTCCATATGTTTTCCAAATTCAGCTGTGCTGGCTATCAGTACGATTTGATGTTTTTATTTGCCATATTTCTAATTCCTGGGGGCAGCTCAGCAAGTATCCTGCTGGGACTACTAAATAACTTATGTGCAAGCAAATGTGTAGGAGAGTTGCTTGTAAATCTTTAATAAAGATAGTGATTCCAAAGCTGCAAGTGAACAGAGTATGTTTAAATTTTGTGCATCCTATTTAAAAAAAAACCATTCCTGAAAAGATACAGACAACTCTGAGAGTGACACAATAGGAACAATATGTTAGATTTAACTTGGGGAATCTGCATAGCAGCCCCATTCAAAACTGGAGTCTGTAACAGCTTCTTCAAAGTAAATATGGAAGCACCTGGTGAGTTGAACATGGGGCTTCCTTGGTCTGGTTGTAAGTCTAGAATGCCATCCCAAGTGTACAGTAGGGGTTGGGTCCAGAGTTAGTCATGCTTAGAATAGGCCCACTGAAATCAAGGGATCATATCCAGTGTTAGTCTAACTTAAGTTCTTATTATTGTTCTTCTATTTAATTATTTCTGTTCTGAGCAATAGCTGAAACTTGCTGGATGGTTCTCAACAATTTTTCAAAAACACAAAGGATACAATAAACATACAGATACAAGTACAGCAAATAAAATTCCAATATGAAAATTGGAAAAACAGCTTAAATTTCCAATATACAAAAAGTATAAAACAATTTGAACATCAAAAGCAATTTCAGCAATACTAGACCTAATTAAAACTGTTGACATAACCCATCATATGTTAATAAATGCTTTGGAACAGAGGGCAGTTTGAACCTGATGCCAAAAAGATGGCAGTGTTGGCACCAGGCAGATCTCCCTTGGTTGGGAGATCATTCCAAGTTCCATTTATTTTAATGGCAGTACTCTAAGTTGGACTCTATTGTATAAAACCCAGGGGTGCTTATGTAAATCACTCGGAGAGCTTCAGCTTTGGGGCGGTCTAGAAATAAATACACATTACTTAGGCTTGCATCAGACTCTGAGTCTTGGTTCCATAGCACTAGTTAAATCTACACTTGATGTTTCCAGAAAGAAGTTCAGTAAGGGGGATTATTTGAGGAGGTTCACATGATCCATTTATATGTTGCAGTTCATTAATTTCAAATGGAGTCTAGTTAAATATCCAATGTCCCCTTGGCAAGAGGCCAGACAGTTTCTTTGGAACTGGCAGGTGCTGCTGAAAAATCCAATGGGAAGCAGGGTGGACCTGTTCAACTCATGGTGGTCGCCAGTGGCTCTCTAAGGTACATCCAAAGACTGTGAAATACGCACTGTGCAGAAACGCATGTATGGATGGTGCTCTCTTAGCTTGGCCTATCCCAGAGCGGTCGTGGAGTCTGGACTCAGCTGAAGGCTGGACTTACAAGGCATCCAATGCACAGGCTGTAAATACTGATATTCTCCATTCTTTGCTGTACTGAGTGCCTTGGAAACATTCCTTGCATTGTCCGTTTCTAATGCTAGCATTGCCGTCCTGTAAGAAAGGACTGGTTTCAGCTGACTGGGTGCCGACTGTCCCCAGCAACTGCCTTATGCAGAACACTGTCGAGGGACGTGGAAGTTCCATGCAGCCCTAATGGTATGCAGAGCTATCAAGAATAGGAGAATTACAGGAAAGAAACATGATGGCTGCCTGGAGCAACGCTGCCACCAGTGGCAAGGCCACCATAGTTTGGCCACAGTTTGCCCCATTGCATATCCCCAGCATCCCCACCTATGAAGAGTGACGGACTTGAGAGTTCTAGCTTAGCTCAAATGTATGTGCGCATCTGAAGCACTTACATGCATTGTCTGCAATTCTTACAGTGCCCCAATTAGATAAGGTCTCCACTTTTAAGCA
Source organism: Varanus komodoensis (assembly GCF_004798865.1). Lineage (NCBI taxonomy): Eukaryota > Metazoa > Chordata > Lepidosauria > Squamata > Varanidae > Varanus > Varanus komodoensis. The sequence goes on from NW_025335606.1 coordinate 10,217,774, forward strand.
TCCCAGCTGCCTCCCATGCATCCCACCCCTTTGCCCAGCAGCAAGATCCTCCTGGGAAATGCCACGGTGTTTAGGACAAGGGGCTTGGGATGTCTTTGTAATATTTTCTTTGTGTATCAACATACAACAGAGCCTACATGGAGGCATTTTGACTCTTGCGATTCACAGAAAAGTTCTGCTAATCCTGAATCAGGATGCAGACAATTCCACACCCCACGTACTTCCTGTACCATCAACTCAACGCTCCACAAGAGACTGTATATTTATTTTCCAATATTTTACATACCACCCCACGTGCATAGGTTCTGGGCAGTTCACAAGAGATTAGAACCAACAGTAATTAAAATTTTGACAAGAAAGCAACATATGAAATAAAACTAGCGTGGGAAGGCCTGTTGGAAGAGAGTCTTCTTTAGCTCCCTCTTGAAGGTAGCAATCTGGAATATCAGATGCATCTCTTCCAGAAGGCCATCCTATAGCACACATTCGATTCTTTTGAACTCTGCTAGACACATTCACAATAAACACGAGTCATTATTATCCCCACATTGCAACAAGAAGGCTGCATTTCAGAGGCAGTAAGAACCGGAGCACCGAAGCTGGTTTTCTGCTGCACCATGCTAAAATGCTGAAGTCTTAGTTTAGGAAACTTGTGTGTCCAGTAGGAACAATAGGTTTTTCACCCCTCCATCTCCACTACCGCTTCAGTTCTAGCTGGTGAGAGGTAGAGAGTTTGCTTTTGGACATGCAAGCGCCGTCCCCAGGGGCGCCTGGTGAGTGAGAAGCACCATCAAACCCATCTGCCTGTTGTGTGTCCATCAGACCCAGGTTCAGCCTGTTCAGCTTCCAGGGGTGTATCACATGCTTGAGATAACTTTGGGGGGCTCAGCATCAGTTTCACTAAATAGTATTCCATGTAGAGTGATGTGCACACAGAATTTGCTGGTGGGAATTTGTTCTGTATGGATGAATTGGCTCAGAAGGCAGTGTGCATTCATCAGTTGTGCAAACAGCAGCAATACCACTGAATAATTGTCTATAACTTAAAAAAAGAAGGTTTCCACCACATCTGATTTTGCCCCTTCCTCCAAACGCCATCCCAGGATCCCTTCTGTGCTGTGATGAGCTGGATATTTCCAACAGAATTGCTCAGATGATATCAACAAACAGCAGGATCCTCAAGAAAGGCCCTTGCTTTGAAGGGCTGCTTCACTTGCGTAGTCTGGTGTAGGGTGACGTTTGATCCATCCTAGGAAACAAGAAGACTGCAAATCAACAATTCCGTCCCTGCAAATAAGCAAAAAGAGCTTGTGGCAGCTAATCTTGGGCCAGCGTCAGAGGAGAACTTACGAACCACTGTTCCATGGGAAGGAGGCAATGTGCTCATCCCCTAGTGCAATTTATTTTGCCAGCAGGAACAAAGACTTAGGCAAGCTAGTAACACTTGCTAGTGCAACCATTTTCTCAGGGCAATTTTAAAATATACAGCTATTAGAACAATGGCCGTATTTTCATGTTGTCCAATTTATGTATGTCCATGGCCATAACTGCATGGCCATAGGCTGATGTAACAATTGGTTAAACAAGAAGACTTCCTTTCTTTTGTACATGGTTTATCATCTGCATTTGTCCTTTTTGTTTTGCTTTTGCTTGCAGAATAAAATATTTGTCTGTTTTGGTTTGATAAACATCTTGCATGGACAGCCTTGCTTGCTGTTCCCCTCAAGAGCCTCAGGTGTTTAACAAGTAAGGCGTAATTCCCCCAATCAATAACTTTCGGGAATTGGGGCCTGGAGCTGTGAAAGACACTTTCTGTACATCTCTTTCATCCCCCTTTTTGGTGAGACACCCAGATTTGAACATGTCATTCTGCAGCTTCCTTAGTAGCTCTATAGCTTTGAGGACCTTTGAGAATAGTCATTATAGCTTTGAAGATAGTCCTCAAAGTCATTATAGCTTTGAGGACCTTTGAGGATATGCAAAAAATGAAGGATGGAGAGTGTCCCATGCTGCCTTCTGAAATGTCAAGATGTGGAACTATGGGCAAGAAAGAGCACTTCCCACATTTCTATTTTACACTGAATCAAACCATGGGTCCATCTAGCTCTAGCAAACAGCACAAACCATGGTGCAGGTTCTTGACTATGGTTAGTACAAGCCATGGGGTGAACAGTAAGTGGGTGGGTTTGCCCAACATGGGAAGCTATGGTTTTCGCAGGGAGAATCAACCAGCTGTTCTAATGTTTCCACACTTCACCACAACTTCTCCAGTCATCTGGACCCATTTTACCACTGTTGGTATAGAAACACCATGGAGTTCTCTGGCTACTGTGGCCATATCTAGTCTTTGCCCTCTACTGCCCTGACCTTCTTAGCCACAGATCCATCATTCCTTCCTTTATTCCCATTGGCCAAGCAATGTGTCCATTTCCCCTTTTACTTTTGAAACTGGGATACATCACAAAAATATACTGGTTCTAAAAAGTAATATCAATACTCTGACTTTCCATCCTATGCTTCTTCTGTCCTGCCTGTACCTTCAACAATGCCCGACAGCTTTTATGAAACAGTGACTAGGTAAAGGAGAAGGCTTATCCAACAAACCCTCCTTACTCTTGGACACTATGGCTTACCTGCCAAAGGAGACTCCTCCCTGTGAAATAGCTAAGCAAACTATAGTTCAGTGTGATGTTAGCCCATGGCCTGGTTCACATGTAACATGAGGCCATTCTGGGTTAATTTCCCTGCAGGAGTTGTGGGGGCAGTGGCCAGCAGTCTGACTATCTGGGGTGCAACAAAGGTTCAGCAAAGCCTCCCATGATGTCCAAAATCAGGAAGGTCGGGTTGCTGGAGTGTTTGACAAGCCATCCACAAACTGTGGACTACTATATGGTTCTGGAGGGTTGTTGACTACCCTAACAAACCACCCTCACCAAGTTCACATGTAGGAGAAGCTGTGCCACACCCCGGACATGCAAAATGCCACCCACCTACCCTTACCGCAACTAAAAGCAGACCAGGTCCTGACTGAGGAATGCTATCCTTCCCTGTAGCTTGGCTCTGAGGTTGAGTACCATTATTTTGGTAGAAAGGTAGGACATAAGTCAAGAGAAGGACCTCAAGAATAATTCAGATCTGGCAGTAATCAAGAGGAGGAAATGTTTCCACCCAGGAGGAGCAGCACAAAATCTGAGAGCCACTAACCATGTGCTTTGGCCCCCTCATGTGGAGAGTCGCTGTACCACAGCAGAGCCTTCCAAGACACTCGCCCTCCGGCTGATCCTAAACCTGAACTCAATGTCAGAAAAAATCCCGAGATGTGCAGCATGGTATTGTGGCACCGTGTGCACTGGAGGCCTTGCCTCATGGAAGCGATGCAGAATGCCCCGTACAAGGACACGCAGGAGGGTCCACTGGAAGGTGTGACCAAATATCTAGCCAAGCCCTACGCAGTTCTTGAGTGCTAGCAGTGGTTGCAGGGAAAAGCGTCCGATGGAGGAATTTCCAGTGGTTTCCACACAAACTCTCAGGTTACAGAGAAGGACACCGCTCAGTGACTGCAAGCACACTTTGCACGCAGAAGGTCCCAGGTGCAAAGCATCTCTCTGCACGAAGGGAAGTCCTGCCTATGTATTTAATGAGCAGCTGGGCTAAAGACAGGCCCAGAGGTGTGGCTTCCTCAAGCAGGGGATGCTGGGCATGGGTGGCAGCTAGGGAGGAATGGGCACTCTTGTCTGCATTTTGTGGAACACCAGGTCACTCTCATTCTGTTATCCATCCATTTTTTGGACTCAGATTTTGTTCACAAATTTGCACTCCAAAACAGCACAAATCCCCCACGTGTATTTCATGCTTAGGCTTATGGGGAAAATAAGCATTTTTGGTTGGTGTAGGTTTCCTCACCCCTGTTTTTTAACAATTAAATTTGCATATCATTGCAGAAAGTGTTGGGTTTTTTTAAACTCCACATGTCCCAGAACTTGCACTACTTGGGAAAAGCCAGTCCACTGTGGAATCTACAGGTCATTCAAACGCATTTGATTTTTAAGCAATCTACGAAATCAAATGAATTCAAACACATTGCAGATTTTTCCAACATCCCTCGCGAGGTATTGAACAAAAATGGTCTGAGGCAGCTTTCTGCTGTCAAGTCTCGTAATTCCGATCTGTATTTTAGACAGCCAGAAACAGAAGTTTCAGCCAAGTATTTCTGAACTCCTCTTTGAGCCTCTTCACCCAAAATGCTCCAGAAAACTCATTTCTCCTTCTTTCCATACCAGAAAGCAGAACAATTCCAAAGCAGATGGGACTGCTTATTAATAACGAAGAGGAGTAAATCTAAGTGGCTGGTGCATAACAGACTCCCACATGCTCTATAAGAGGCAGACAGAAGGGTGGGCAAGATGCAATTCAAATAGTGGCCCTCTAGACTGACTAACAACGTATCGTAATGCTGGAATCTTCTTCAGCAGAGGAGCTGGCACTGAAAACACACCATGAGCCAAAAGGCCAAGACGCATGTAACAGCCATCCACCTGGCGGGCCTGGGGACCATCTCTGTCACCTCCATTTTCTCAATGGAAGCCAAGCGTAAGGGGATTTTAACGACAGCTTGCGGGCTGCTTCCAGTGTGTTGCAATTGGGCAAGTCTATTTTATTCAAATAGCATTTGTGGAAAACAGCCCGCTTCTGTTTGCTGGAGAAGGCCAGCCGAAATGACAACATAAACCATGGTCTTTTAGCAAGAAGAGTATCTGTTTTGGGTGCCTACAAATGGAGCATGTGACAGCTAAGAAATCTATCAGTTCTGAAAGGTCCTGCCACTTCACCTTGAAAAAACAGGACTTGGTGTCCAGGTCACCTGCTCTTTCCTTGCTAGGGTTGGTGGAGAGAATGTAGAATGCAGGGGTTTTTCTGTTCTGCCTTGCACAGTCCCTCCCTCCCACAGGTAAGAAGATCTTTAGGGAGGAGCCGCAAGCCAAGGGTGGCATCTGATATGAGATGGCCCTTGGCTTAGCAGCAATGATGGATCCCCCTCAACACTGACTTGGTTCTGGCTACCGTCCTTCCCCCAGCCTCCCTCTTCACTAGAGTAGCCCCTTTTGCACTGCCAATGCTGAGGACCGAAAAGCAGTCCCTCTTGTTCGTTGTCTGACCGCAAGAGAGACGGGCAGCGCCAGCAAATTGTTTTATATTTTAAAAGACTCTTTATGGTTAGGTACACACACCAGCAATGCAGAAAGAGCCTGCCTCCAGTCAGAACTAGCTGCCACAGTCATCAAATTTACGGAAACATATTGCTCAACACTGGAAAAGTGAGGAACTACCCACTGATGAACTGATTCTAAAAAAGATTCTGGACTGTGCAGAAATGGATAGACTGACTTTATCACTGAAGGAGCAAGAAGATACTGACTTCTATCAAACGTGGGACTCTTTTTATTATTGGCTAGAGAAATGGGACTTGGCTTAGAAATGTTCTAATAAATAAATAAAATAAAATAAATGATCATAAATGGAAAAAGAAGGGTGTGGGGGCTGACCCAGCAGGCTCGATGTTTTTGATGATGGATGTTGTTCGTAATTTTCTTTTTGTCTTTGTTTTTTTTTTAGGATTATAATTTCAAATAAAACTTATTCCAAAAAAAAAAAAAATTACAGAAACATAGAAACAGAGTGAGTCAGAAGGGGTCTCCCGGGCCATCTAGTCTGACTCCCGGCTCCAGCTGGCTCCACTCATGACATGCCTACCATATGCATGTCCAGTCGATCCTTGAACATCCTCACTGATGGGGCCTCAATCACCTCCCGTGGAAGCCCATTCCACACCCTTGGGGTTCTAACTGTCAGGAACTACTTCCTGGCATCGAAATTGAACCTTGGTTCCCTGAGTATTGCTCTGTGGGAGCGCATTCTGCCCTCCTCTGCAGGGGAGAACAGGTCTCTATCTGCCTCCAAATGAAAACATCATAGCTTTTTGTACATGGTTATCTTGACCCACACTTCCTTTTAGGATATCTGGTATCAAAACATCTGCCTCCAGGCTTATCTTGACAAATTCTGAGCTTCTTGATAGAAGTCTATTCTGGATTTTTGACCCTCTTGTGTCTACCTCTGATGGAACTCTAAGTAACAGACCCTCATTTGATCATCAGGAAAAAATTATATTCTTTACTAAGAAAGAGAAAACGTGTTGTCAAGGCATCTGTTCCCCCGCCCTCACCAGACCCCTTGTCTTAGCAGCCTGTAAAGTTCCATTTCATAAGGCTCAGCCCTGTATGCAGTTGCTCAGTCCCTGAATGCATTGTCTTGCCCATCCCAGGCTTCAAAGCTGCAGCAAAGTTCTCACTCAATGGACCCTGCTGCATTTGGACAAAACTTCATTCCTGAGCAGAAAAGTCAAAGCAAATTGTTTCCCACTAGCTCACAACTGGCAACTAGAAACCACCTCTGATTAGCTAAAGTCTTTTGCGTATAAAACCAGGGGCTGGTGGGAAATGCCATCGGCTTTAATTTCTCCATCCCAGTGGTAGATCTGGATGGTTTCCCTTGAGATCCTGTTCTATGGACGACCCATGCCTTGCTTCGTATGGACAAATATGATCGGTTTTGTTGTTTGTTGCTCTGGTTCGGCTGTTTTGAATATTATCCCTTTTCCTTTTCCCTCCTTTAAAAAAAACAGACTTACCCCCAATCAAAAGTGCTGTATGTAACTTATTCCAATTGAGTCTTGGTGGTAAGAGCAAGGCTCTCAGCTTGGTTCGTGCTACTGTTAAAGATTCCAGGCTTAGGGCTTTGAAACAGCAAGTCCTGGCTTGGAGCCTCTTTTCCTTTGCTACTGATCAGAGTTCCTAAGACTTAGGGCTGCCCTGTAAGGTCCCAGAATCCCCTGACACAGGCTAACTTGGACAAAAGAGCTGGTGGCATTCAGCCTAAGCAACGTTTTGGTACTTCTGCACTGGTGGAAGTTAAGATGGCCTCCCTTTATATGCATCAAAACGAAATGAAGACAGTGACTTAAGGTCATGCGCATCTATGCAAATACAGAATTATTATAATTTAAATGGAATCATAGAACAGTAGAGTTAGAAGGGGCCATGAAGGCCATCGGGTCCAACCCCCTGCTGCTGCAGGACACCAGTCTACACCGTCGCACCCAGAAGGTTGTCCAGTCACTTTTTGAATGTCTCCAGTGTGGGAGAGCCCACGTGAAGCACATGCCACCAAAATGTGGAAGAAAGTGATTGGGCAGTACGTGCATGTAGCTGGGCAGCCAGGTGTGCCCAGGTGTTGATGGTGGGTGAACAACAGTTACTATGGTCCCTTATCTCTGAACTAGAATTGGACAAAACAGTTCTTTTGATAGAGGACCCCTTCAAGCAGAGGACTGTCTCTGTAAAAGGGGACACGTGGCCGTCCTGACTTGGGTCCTGAGCTGGCACTGGCTCAGAGGTTGTTTTGGTAGGGGACGGGGCCAAGGAATGGAAAAAGTCCGCTTCCCAAAGGATATATGTTAAGGATTCTTAACATGAAGTTTCTGAATCACCACAAAACAGAAAGGAAAGTGAGACTTACTTTGCAGAAACTGCTTTGGAGACCTTTGTTTTTGACTGGCCAGAGTAGAAGTCCACTTTGTACTGCAGTTCTTTGTTCTGGAGGCATAGGAAAAATGTGTGAGCTTGCTTCATTTGAGTGCCACATAATAATGCGAGAAGAGAGGTGTCCTCACCCACCCCATTTATCCAAGCGGTTTGTATAATAGCAGACTTTTTCACCTAAGGAACAATTGGGATACAGAGAGGTTTGCCCTTTGCCTAGTCTTACAAGGACATAGGATTCTCTAGCCAAGGGCCAAATGCTGAATTTAGAAAATGTACATTTCAATCATGGAGACTTCTCCCACAAGATCCCAAAGTGGGCCAGATTCATTGGAATCCCCCTCCAAGTTGTAGACTCAGGCATCCAATCCCGCCCCTTGCCCCAGCCTCCTCACAACTGTTGCAGGAAGTACCGTGTCGGATGCTTCCTAAAGTCACAAGGAAAGGGGTGTTTTGGGGGCTGGAGAGGGTCTCCCCTCGAAGCACTCTAAAACCATGTAAAGGCTCAAAGTTCCCTCTAAAGGGGTCTGTGCAACCTATTTTTGCAGTAATCTGTAATTTAAACAAGACCTGCGCCAAAAATGTGTATTTCAAGACTGCTTTGCAATGGTATTCCTAATATATTCTCTCACAGCAAAGGCTTTTCTGTATGTACTTTGAAACTTTAAAGCTGCAGGGAAAAATTCCTGCATCACCAGAGAAGTGCAAAAACTGGTGGGAACGTGAGTGTTGATCCAAGAAACTTAAGACAATCCAAGAGATACAGTGAAGGGCCACTAGGATGGTGGCTGGTTTGCAGGGTAAGCCCTAGAAGGAGGCTGGGTCTTTTCAGCCCTGAGAGAAGGAGACTCAGAGGGGACCTGTTAGCGACACGCAGGCACACAAGGGGGGGCCATGCAGAGGTGGGTCGTGACTTTTCCCCCCTGCAGAGGAAGGCAGATGCATTCCAATGGAGCAAAGCTCTGGGAACCAGGATTTCGGGTGGATGCCAGGAAGTACTTCCAGATGGTTATTACTCCGAGGGTGTGGAATGGGCTTCCACGGGAGGTGGCTGAAGCCCCATCAGTGAGGGCATTCAAAGACAGGATGGACATGCACATGGTAGGCGTGTCATGAGTGGAGCTGGCTGGAGCTGTGGGTCAGACTAGATGACTCAGGAGACCCCTTCTGACTCACTCTGTTTCTCTGTTTCTAAGAGCTGCAAGTCAATAAGTGCATCCTGAACTCCGGGCTGCATTTCACAGAGGTCATTTCAGAGTTCAGGCATTCTCTGGGGGCATCTCTGTCTAAATCAGCCACATTCCTACTTGAACGAATGCAGGCTTGCCACAGTCTTCCACGCATTGTCTGTTGCCGCCCAGGCCCAATTCAAAATGCTTGCATTAACAAAGGAAGCCCTCCACAGCTTGAGGCCAGGACATCTGAAGGGATGCCTGTTTCCATATATCCCTACCAGACGCTTAAGACCTTCTCTGGATGCCCTTCTGTTTCAATCCCCCCACCTACCCATGAAGTAAGGGGGAAAAGGACAAGGCCTTTTTCTGTTACCACACCTCATCTCTGGAATGCCCTTTCTAAGGGGGCACCCCATTGCTCAGTCTCTATGCCCTACTTTTAGTATAATGTATGGCTTTTTATGGCTTTTTTCACTGCTTGCTTTTATCTGTATGTGCATTTGCCTCCTGTTTCCATTGGAACTATTCATTTTTATGTTGTTTGGATGATGATGATGATGACATGTACTGATTTTATTTTTTTTATTGTTTTTATATTGTTTTATTTTATATTGTTGTGTTGTGAGCCATCCAGAGAGCCCAAGAGCTATGGGGCAGCATACAAGTGTCATCAATCTATCTATCGATCGATCAATAGGGATCCCTGCCTGGTTTCCACTAGCACTCTGGGATCCCCCAACCCCAACCTTTGTATCTGAGGTGCTACAACCCAGTTAGCCAGATAAAGGCCTGGAGCTTCTTTCAGCCTGCAGCAACACACTGAAACCCCACTGGTCCAGGATAGAAGGCCTTGTGCATCCAGAGAGCAAGGCTCACACGCAATCCTCATGCAGCTTTTTGCACAAGAGTCTTCAAGCATTGAGCTTCGCTTCTGTGAGCTACACTGGAACTGGGAAACATCCAGGAGTGGGAGCGACCTGCACCAAGACCCGGCTGGGTCACACCCCTGCCACTTTAGTGCTGCTGGATGCTCTGTTTCACACCAAGGCATGAACACTACTCCCCTTGAACTTTGTTTGGAGGACAAATTGGTTTGTTTTGCCCTGCAGTTTGGGCAGCAGGGGTGTCTGGGGGCAAGTGTCCCATGGAGCTTACGTCCGTATATGCCCGACCGCCCTTTGAGATCTGCGGGAGAGTCCCTTCTCCGGGAACCCTCCATGAAAGAAATTAGGAGAGTAAGTACTCGGAGGAGGGCTTTCTCTGCGGTGGCGCCCAACCTATGGAATTCACTCCCCAAAGAGGTCCGCCTGGCACCGTTGTTACTGGTTTTTCGGCGCCAGGTAAAGACCTTTTTATTTAAACATCATTTTAATTGTTAAAATATATGATCTGGCCAGGGCAACTTCTTCTTCCTTCTCTTTTCTCCTCCTATATTTTTATTTACTTATTTTATTTTATACTGATAATTTTAATTTTGTATTTGTAACTCAGTGTATTTTTTGTATTTTTGTATTTAATGGTAATTTATTATGTTCTATTGTATTTCAATGTATTTTATTGTGTTGTAAGCCGCCCCGAGGCTTCGGCAAGGGGCGGCATAGAAATGTTATAATGTTATAATAATAATATCATCCCCCCTCATCCGAAGCCACCCAGGCCAGAGTTCCTGTGACTCGGCCACCCCTTTACCTTTGCTTGGAGTATCTCGATCTTTTCTTTCAGGAGTTCTATTCTCTCATCTTGGTATTTTAGTTCGTTGTTCAGTTCTTCAATCTAAAATCATTTGGAGAAGAAAAGGAGTCACAAAAATTGCTAGGTGCGGTTTTCGTTAAACCACAACCATGAAACTAGGAGATTCCCCTGCGTGGGAGGTAGCTCTTTGGGTAGATCTCTACGCTCTCCACTTGTTTGTGAGGAGTGGTGCACAAGGCGTGTGTTGATCGGAGCAACAGAAAAAAAGCGAGCACCCAGAAAAGTGGGGAAGGCATTTAAAGCAGCTCAGCTTTCCTGATAGCAACATCCCCACTTTGTCAGCCAGCTGCAAAATTCAGACATCACTGGCTAAATTCAAACCACAAAATGTACATCTCCAGCTTCACCTGAACAAGAAAGGTGCATGCTAGCAGCCACCCAATCACCAAATCCATTCCTTCCACTTAAGCAAGACTTCTCTACTAATCAGAGATGATTTAGGAAGCAACTCCTGGCTATTCTCACACAACCTTTTTCTAACTCTCTTAAGAACCTGCATTTCGAGCAAAACAGTATCACATAGTACCACAGCACACCTAACAAACCCAAAATACGTACCTAACACTCCCCCAAAAAGATTGAAGACATTCTAAATTGGTTTCATGATGCAAAACTAAGACTGAAATCTTATGCCACTTCACTCAACACAGTGAGGCTTAATTTTAAACAAAAATGTGCAAGATGGCCCCAAAGAGGTGGACTTGCTCATGCAGCAAACAAAAAAAAAGAAGCAAAAACAAAATATATGGAGTTATTTTGGCAAGCTTTGTCAAAGCAAAAAGAATTAGCAGAAAATCCTGCAGGAAGAAGTGTCTTCCTTTGATCCAAACAAATGAAACCAGTAGTATATGTGTTTGACGTTGCGGCCAACCACGTCCCTTTCTAGAATATGCCATTCCGTTCTATTTCCTCCCCTGATTTTTCATCCCACACGAAGCATCAGCCTTCTCTGCTCACTGACCATGTTCAGTCCTTAATGCGAAGCTTCTGGGAATTTTCCATCTTCATGCTATTTTTCCAGAAGCATCTGTGTAGCGTGTGCTTCTGCTTAAACATGCTGGTACCTCCCTTTTGAGCTAAGATTGTGCCATTTGGCTGCATAAATGGATCATGACTTTGCTATTAGTATACAGAATTACAGGACTCTAACCTGGTGAATCAAACTGTGCAAGTTTTGATGCTGGGAATGAATGACGTGATCCAAGTGGCTAATTTGTTCCTGAAGCGTGGAGATCTCTGTTTGAACCCTTACACAGCTGGCAGAGACGAGAATAAAAAGTGAGAACATGGATATATTGGAAAAGCAGTCTAGGATTGAATGTTATGGATGCAACCCCTTCTTATTAGCTGTAAGAACCCCAGCCAGGATATTTCCTGTGAATTGGACCCGCTTTGGAGCACTGTTGGACTAATACTTCTGGAGTCCCTGGTCTTACTGCAGCTTCCACGTAGGGAAGCAAGCTTGTGGAAGCACCCTGCAGATGATGCAATTGCTAATTAGCAATAATTGAGACTCACCCAGGGCATTTCTGGGGATGTGAGGCTACCAAAGAAGAGAGTCTGCTCAGCTCCATCCAGATGCTTGATGTGGTCTCATCAGGCTCAGCAGGCCCCTGCACCCCATTTAATTAGCTGCTGCTTCTATGGGGAAAAGCTGAGTGTGATGGCATGCCACATCCGCTCTGTCACTAGACATTACTCGGGCTTGGTGGCAACTCATCCCCGTTGCAATGCCTACTTTGGGCCTAAGATGGTCTTCTCCAGCATGGAGTCATGTTGGCTGGGAGTGGTGCGAGAGCCATCTGAACCTACCAGGACGGCACCAGGTTTGGAAAAATTGGTCTAAGTGTGCATTTCCTTCAATTAATCAAACAAGCAGGATTGAGCCTTGTATCTCTTTGCTGTCTGAATTTGTGCAGGCACACTCACTGCAAAAATTAAGCTTAAGTGCCACTAAAGCACACACACAAAAGAACTATCACTGGAACACCAACAAACAAACAAAAACCATGGGAGCCCTTCAGGGGTTTGTTCAGGAAATAAATGTGTTTCAAGTGGAAACCTTTTGTAGGGTAGATGCTGTAAAAGAGCTCTCGTCGTCAAACTGAAGACATATTCTGCAATAGTTCTTCAGCCAACCTTGGATGGCCCTTGTGTTTTTGTCCTTTTGTCGGAGCAAAAGCAGACAGAGGGAGAGACTAAATCAAAGGGGAAGTCCCAATTCTGCAGTAGCCGTTGATCGCCCTCCTGCCTCCGGGCGATCAAAGGCTGGAGTCACCCCACACATTCAGAATAATTGTGGGTCGCTGTGGACTGCCCTGTTGAAGATTGCATGTTTGAATGCTTCCCTTTTGGAAAAATATATCAATTAAATTACCAGGGTTGATCTGGACTTGGAGCAGGCCCATTGAAAGCAATGCAATCCAGGTTAGCAACCACTAAGTTGGGACTCATTGATTTCAACAGGCATCCTCTGCAGCCAAATGAGTCTGGATCCCACCCAAAATATTCAGGGTAGGTTTTTTTTTTTTAAATCCCTAAAACCAATTAGTAGAAAGATTCAGCCCCGCAACTGTTGTGTATGCACACTCTGGGAAGATTTCCAGGTGCTCATGAGAGACGGCCTGTTTTGGTGGGACTGCCAGCTCAGATGCTGAGGATGATGTGGAGATGGCTGAACCAGACAAGGCTCAGAGCTCACACTGATAATGGAACCGTTGTAACAAACGGCCCTGTAGCAGACTCCCTCCTGCAGTACCGGTCTGATCCTGCTCTGGATGAAAGTAGCTCAAGGACACCCACGGGGCCCAGTCTCCCTCCTGCCTGTGGGAATGAGGCAGACAAAGGATGGGAGGGGGATGGAGAATACAAATACTGAGGGCCCACCGGCACGGCCACAGGCTGGCCCAATTAGGGGCTCAGAGTGCAGAACACAGGTGCGTCCCATTCCACGGTGCCCCTCCTTCCAGAGGCAGGCCCCGAAGGGTTCATAAGCAACGCTTTGGGTGAAGGGGGGCAGAGAGGGGTCAACACTTCTCCTTGGGGATGCTCAGAGACTTCGATTTCCTGTGTAGAATAAAGATGCTTACAAGAAGTGCTGGAGAGACTGTCTTGCTCGGGAGGGGATGCCTAGCTCACAACATCCTCCTATTTTGGAGTCCCCCCACTTTGAAGTCTGGATGGGTAAAGCCCCAGCTATGATGCTTCGAATAACCACTCTGAATTGTGAGTGTGCAGGGGGCTCTAAGAGAAAGCTCGCACAACCCCAAGGTGCATGGCTGTATACGCAGGGGAGCGCAGGAGCCAATGTGCAGACAAGCATGGGATCCGGCCAGTCACATGTGATAGCTGTACACAAACCGCATCTCATTCTTGCCAAAATCCTCCCCTTTTGTGGGAGAGGTGTTGTGTGCTGTGATGGGCTACGTTTGCAGGCACGATCTATGTGGAATGGAGATTACATCCTACCAGACCCGGGGCACTGGGGGAGGGCTGCATTCCTAAGCAAACCCTGAGAAAACTGGCTTTAGAAATAGGCAGTGGCAGAGGACCCAACAACCCACACTCAAGGGCGGACTGTGGGTTGAGAGTGGCTTGTTGTTGGATGCACTGAGCTAACAAGCCATGGCTTGTTAATCAGAAGCACCCATGAAGAGAATCCGTGGTTTGTTGAGGGGTTGCGAACTGTAGGTTGTTCATCATGGTTTGTTATCCTGGCTAGGTTCAAACAATGTGAGAACCCGCATTTCATAGAATCATAGAATGGTAGAGTTGGAAGCGGCCAAGAAGGCCACTGGGTCCAACCCCTGCTGCTGCAGGACACCAACTTCCACCATCCTACTCAGAGGGCTGTCCAGTGTCACCCTGTATGTCTCCAGTGTGGGAGAGCCCAGCACCTCTCCAGGCAGCTGGTTCCACTGTCCTATTGCTCTGACAGCAAGGGAACTTTTTATCAACAACCACTTTGGCTGCTGAGGAGGCACAGAAAACAAACAAACAAACAAATACACACACGATTTGATGGCAATGCACACCCAACTCATACTCAGCCTCTGCGTGTGGGTTATGCAGCTTGAATTCAGTCAATGGCTCAACTCAGAAGGAGCTGGTATCACTATTTAATGACAACTATTTAATTCACTATTTTCAATTTTAATTTTTAAAATTAAAATCGGATCATGCCAGATTGTCATTGGACCATGTGACAGACCATGGCTTTTTTAAACAACGAAAGGCTAAATTGCAGATCTTGGTCCACACAAAGGGTAAGGAGTTGCATCCATACCTCATTATACTTAAAGTAGACCTATTGAAATCAATGCAATTTTACTCAAGCTTGACTAATGTTCAAACGAGTTCATTGCGTCTACTCTAAGTATGATTAAATCTGAATCCAACCTATAAAATATAAAGAGTTCCTATTTCCTAGTAAGACGATCATACTGCCCTTTGTCATTTAAAAGCTGATAAATACCCATTAAATTCTACTCATTTTAAGCCGTGTGCCATTTTTGCAAACCTTTTAGTGTTTTCCGCTTTTGACATCATTTGGTGCAGCTTCTCCTTTAAAGACCGTTTCTTTTCGTTCAGCGTTTTCCTTTCCTAGGAAGCAACAAAGTCACATGGATTACACTCTGTGCCGAGTTTGGAGAAATACAAAACCGACATGATTTCCAAGGAAGGAATGAAGAAGGACAAAGCTCCTGTGATTCTACTATTGCTTGGATACATGTGTGAGTGGCTCTGTTCCTTTGACCGGGGCAGGAACAAGCAGCGTGGTTCTTTATCTCTATGCCTCTAGTTCAAAGATGGGAAACCATTGACCAATTGACCAGAGGATGCTGGGACTCTCATGCCAACCGCGCCAGGCGAAGACCTTTTTATTTAAATGTTATTTTAATTGTTAATATCATTTATTGATTTTACATCTTTGACCAGGATGGCTCCAATTATATTGTTTTATATTGTTATTGTTGTTATTTATTGTTGCGAGCCGCCTAGAGGCTTTGGCGAATGGGGTGGCATAGAAGCTTCCTAAATAAATAAATAAACCGTAGGTGGAGTCACAGTTCTCATATTCTGCCCCCTCCTGCACACACACATGCATTTTCACACAAAGAGATACAAGTTCTATTCTTCACACGTGTGCTCCATTCGTAAGCATACATACAAACACTCCAGTTTTCTCAAGTGCTTCGATTCCCATTCACCCTATTAAGGTACAGAACCGCTCAAGAGGCAGAGCCAATCAGTTTGCACAATCTCCAGGCAATTGCCAGACCATAGATCATTTAAGGGTTGTTCCTTCCTCAAGCAAGCCAGGTTGCCTGGGTTTGGATGACAGTTTAATGTGGGCATCCTTCAGGAAGTGAGTTTTGAGAGCATTATGCCAATTAAATGGTACACAAATGCTTTAAATAAATGCTTTAAGTAAATTTCTGTACATGTGACTCGCGGACTTTGTGCGAAGAATTATGCAATTTGTATATTTTGCACAAAGAATGGAGTTGTTTGCAAATCTTGTGCAGAGAATGAAGGGCTTTGTGTGTCTTCTGCAAAGGATCACATCCTCTGCCTAACTTGTGCAAAGAAGTTGCTCGCATTCCCAAGTATGGGCAGACTTGATCCCAGCTCAGCCTGCTTCCTGGCCAGGGAAAGAAAGAATTTGGCAAGCACAAGGGAGCTGAATTCTGACCTTCTCATCCCTATTCACAGGACCTATCGTGTGGATAAGAGTGCTCCAAAGAAAAGATGGAGTATAGAATATGGAGTTCAGAATATATAGAGAGTATGGTCTCAGGAGTATAGAAGCATCAAGACTACCTCAAAGAAGCAAAGATTTAATAATTTCAATTTAAAAGGCTCCTTGCTTTGGCAGGGACTCCTTGGCTGAAATTCTGTTAACGGGATGCAATCCCTTTGGCTTCCATGTTAATAACAGAACAGATGGGGATGTTTGGATCTTTAACTAGTAGGTTCACTGCAATTTCTTGTCGCTAATCACTATTTACTGCAAAGAAGGTGGTGTTTGCTCACCGCTAACACTTGCGAATCAGCCGGGAAGGCTGGAAAGGGTCTGTAACAGAGTTTGCCAGGATGCGCAAATGATGACAAAGAAGAATGAAAATTGTAGGCGTTTGTACACAAACTGTTTCAAAGCTGTCACAAAGTGGCTTCCCTTCTGCCGTTTGCCCACAGAATAATAGGACTTTCTCGAAATGAAAAGGCCCCTCTTCATATCCACATCAGAAGATAAATTCTCAGTCTCATCTCTCAGTCTCACACATTATCTATCTTAATGAACGTGCACGCCCGCTCAGAGACGGTCAAGCAAGACTGCTCCTACTGGTAGGGCACCTGCAAACAACAGCAATTTTCTGAATCTGGTGCAGAAAGCATTGATTGCTGCTGATAAATATTCTCAATTGTTCTAATCTTACTGCCCGGAGTAGAAACAGAAGCCTCAATGAAACCTTTTATGAGAGTAATTCCAGTCAAGTATTAGAAGCCTTTTGAATCCCTGTAAAGATCTATGGTTAGCAGAGCGCCACATTGTTCCTTGATAAGAATCAGTCCATGGGTGTTACAACAAAAGTCCCAACCCTCCCTCGATCTGGCTGTCTGAATATGTCCCAGTAAGTCTGCAGTTCCAGAAAAAGCAGAAACCTTCCAAGTTGCCAGTTCACAGTTTCCAGCAAAGTCTACTGCCCATTGCTGTGCTCAAATACCGAGGCACAGCCACAACAGATCAGTTTTGGACATACGTTCCAGGCAGGGCAACCTGGCTCCCAATGGACACCTTTGTCCTGTCCTCTTTAGGTAAAGATGCACCAAGACACCATCTTCTGCAGGTATCTCCTCCTGCTTCCTTCCTCCCATGGAAGAGGTCCTGGATCAAGGTCAGGTTTCCTGGGTATAGAAGACAGGCTGTTCCAGAGTCCTGCATCTCCCTCCCTCCCTCCCAGCAAATCAGCTGCTGGGAGGCTTAGAAGAACTGCGTGCTGTGGTATCTGGCATCTCCCAGCTTGACACCTTCTCCCTCTGGCTCAGAACTGGTGCTGCAGCCTGTAGTTTCCACTGGGCTGCAACAGGATCCCACATGAGCAGGAAGCCAGTCTGAGATATGTGTAATCAGGCCAACGATAAGTTGCATGTAATGTGCAGCATGAATATAAATTTGCATTTGATTTTTAATGCATAGTTGTGGGAGGATAAAGGAAGTTTACATCAAGAACTAGGAATGCATTTTTCATGCAGTTCCAGATCGTCTAGCCTACAGCTACCAGGATCCCTCTCTATTAAAGATGCTGACTAGGGCTGATGGGAGTTGTAGGCCAAAACAACAGGCTGTAAATTGCTCACCCTCGATCTCGAACCTCGTGGGAAGAAAGCAGTTTTTGGAAGGGGGCTGCAGCTGTAAAGGTGGGATGTGAGCTGAATAAACCCTCCCCTGTTTCTCTGCACCAAGTCTGCCCCTCCCAGAATAGCTTCCCTTTGTTAAAAGGGAATTGGAGGCCAAATTGTGCCCAATTTAGGTCATTTATTCTGCTCACAGAAAACCTTCCCAGTTGCAGAATTTTGTTCCAAGGAGTACACAACCATATAAGGAAGTAAGGTCTATTGGAGCATTCTCTGGTGGATGACAAGTCTCACCTAGACTTGTATCACTGGAGATCCACCAGACTAACCCTAGCTCACCAGCCATGGACGATGACTCACCAGGAGCTTGACCAAAGGTCCAAGTTTTGCTTCCTGGCTGGGGACTTGTAAAGGCGGAGGCTGCAAGCTCGTTCACACAGAGCATGGGTAGTGAGCAGCATTCAGACTGGTGGATTAAGAGTTATGTAGGACTGATGGTCCAACCCTTTGGCCAGTGATGAAAAGGAGCCATAAGTGGCATTGGTCAGTGGGTCACCCGGGTTCCAGGTCCAACCTCTGACATCTCTAGTAAAAGTGGTATCAGTCAGCAAGATTAAGAAAGACCACAAACATTGGACAGCTGTTTTGGAGCTTCTGCCAGTTGGAGTCAAGAAAGCTGAGCTAGCTGAGCCAACAGGCTGATTCAGCATATGGCAATCTCACACATTCAAAGCAACATCTTCTGGTTTCAGCAGGAGAAAAGGCCTGGCCTTGATTATATGAAAGGCCACAAGCTTTTGGCTGTGAAAGATAATTGAAAAAATTGAAGCTTCACCCTTCAACCCAGTCTTTACCAAACTGGCACCCTGTCGAATTGCACGTACTAGTATTCCTAGTCAGTGTGGCAGAGCTGATGGGAATCGCATTCAAACAGCATCTGGAGGTTGCTGATTTGACAAAGGCTGTTCTAACACCTGGAAATAGAATTTAAGCAGTCCTTTGCCTTCTGTGATTTCATCCTTTAATTTGATGTAGTTTTTTTTAAGATGAAAACTTAAGGACCTTCAGAAACTTCTGCGCCCAGCAACATATTTTACTGTGTGTTCCACACCTGGTTCCCCCAAGGTTTCTGCAGAAAGGGCAGCCCACTCAGGTGTTTGATGCAGCAGATGCTCCAGCCTCACCTCTTCCATCCTTTGCACTCGTTTCTCCAGTTCTTCGATCCGGTTGTATTTTTCGTGCAATTGCACGTTCAGCCGGCTGAGATTGTCTGTGCTTTCTTTTAATTTTTGTTCTTGCTCAAGCTTGCGGGCCTGTGTGAGGGGAAAGACAGCAAAATGCCCAGGGAGCACAGGCTACAAACAAGCTTGCTGTCCTTCAGCAACATTTTTGTAAATCATTTGATCAGGGCAAGTTTGCAAACCTGCTGCTTTCTAGGGGGAACCTACCATTGGAGATGGGTTTGCGCCCAGGTGGGCGAAGTGTGTTCGGAGAACATTGGAAAAGCTGGATCTAAACAAAGGTCCATCTAGTCCCTCATCATGGGTCTCACACTGGCAACCAGATTCTCTGGGAAACCCCCAAGCAGGACACCCGGACCCCAGTGCTTGCTTGCCCTTGTCTTCCTGCAGCTGCTTTTCAGCAGCAAAATGCCACCAGCCAGTTCTAGTTGGCCATCATTGCCAATAGCCATGGACAAAGCTCTCCTCCATGAGAGTGGCTCATCCCCTTTTAAAGCCCCCAAAAGCCAGCCATGCATCCACCCAGGAGTGGGGGTAGCGGAATGCTGACCTGTAGACTGTACCACTTCAGGTTCCAGATTGGGGGGCGGGGTCACATTTATGAATTTTCCCCAAATTGGAAATAGGCCCCATTCAACTGCTCCTTCACCTCAGGACCAAATCACCCAACCAAGTTAATCAAGGTGCAAGGCTTTCTTTTGGGTGTCCCCCACCAGCAGTTTTTGACAGATATGCTACAGGTGAAGTCTAAGTAGCTATAGAACCTGGAGCAGGCAGTGGACAAGACCTTTCAAACTACCCACGTCACATGCAGTCAGCCATCTTGGCTGCATGTACAGGCCAGGCCAGAACTGTCTGCCATCCTCCAAGCCTGTGCACCTGATTCTCTCTGTCACGCAAAGAAGGAATTCCTCTGGTCGTTCCTCATTCTCTGCCAGTCGCATGGCCCCAAGTTCACATGTTCTGAGGGAGGAGAAGAAACTTCTCTCTCCCCACTTTGTCCAAGCCATACATAACCGTCTTCACCTCTATTATGTCTCCTCTAAGTCAATTCTCTTCTAAATTATATGCCCCACATCATCAACTTTCCTTCTTCAGCGGGTGCTTCAGCACCCAGATTTCCATTTTCTGTAGTTTACAGAGAATTTCTCATGTCGGCTGAGGAGAATTTCACAGTGGAAAAATTCCTTCTGAAGCCATATGGCTCCCAACTGCCAGGACAGAAGGTGGGGGAATGTGCTACACCTCACTCCATTGCCTTCAATGGGAAGGTAGCTGCTAACCCAGCTCTCAAACTGGGGCTGTTTTCGGAGGCACAAGACAGAGAGAAACCTATAATCCCATGGTTCCTTGACCATCCCAACACCCTCCCAAACTTTTCCAAGTTTCTCCTCACCCCCACTGGAGTACACCTAGGAGGACCCTGGCCTCATGCCTCAGATTGCTTTGAAATGTGGGCCAAGCAGAACTTTCAGCCACCCCCAGATGTGGGCCTGCATCTTGCATCGTCCATCCAAGGTACCCAGGAGGTCTTGCTGACCACAGACTTCCATACAGAACTAGCCCCTCAGAGCCATATACCTTCATTATATGTATGGTCCCTTCTTGCCTTTTCTTGAGATCTTCGGAGCGCTTGTTGAAGTCCTCCTGCAGTTTCTGTGATCCATGTTTCACACTCTCTGCTCCAGCTGCTCTCAGAGCTTCCAGCTGTGAAAGGCCCAAGGTGGTTGGGAAAGATGGCTTAATTCATTTTGTTCTCAAGGGAGTGAAGGAAAAGCAATTTACTAGCAGATGCGGGTGTAAAAAGGGCACATTAAAAGGAAAGGGGAGCAAAAACACAGGATTGAAACCACTACCGGGCATCAGGGTTAAGCCACAACAAAAATGGCTGTCAACATTTCCAAAACTTTCTAAGATTTCAGCTCTGGTGAATGTTTCAGGCAAAGAAAGGTTCTATAAACCTAGGAAAAGCAATACAAGTATCTTTCTATGTATCACTAGAACATAGGAACTGGAGGAATTCACTTCTAAAGGCCATCCTCATATCTGGGAAGAGGCAGTCCCGCACAGAGCTTGTGTCCAAATTGTGAAGAGATGCAGGAATCCTGGAGAAAGCTACGGCACTGACAAAGATCTGCCCAGTCCCCGCACAATTCACTTCTGAATAATTTTACAGCTGTGGCACACCGTCCAGCTTGCTGAACATCTAGCGCATGGTGCAGAAGCGGAGACTGGCCTTCCCCAACCTGGTGGCCTTCAGAGGCATTTGGACTGTAACTCCCAGAATCCCCATCCAGCAGGGCCATTGACTGGGAATTCTGGGTGTTGCAGTCCAAATGTATCTGGAAGGTGGAAGGCTGGTGTAGACTGTACGCACTATAAGCGGTTCATGCCGTAAATGGCACCCCCGCATGGCATCCCCCCAACACTCCTCCATGCTGGTCACCCACATCTTGTCTTGCTTTTTTTCTTCTCCTAATAGCAGCAGCCAATGATGTGAAGATCAGGGCAGGGGAAAAGCGCCATGAAGCCATGTTTCACCAGGGATAATTACCAATCATTACTGGGGACAATGGGTATGTAGGGCCGGGGATGGCAACACAAGTGTGGCACTTTAGGCCGCAGCTTCAGAGCAAGTGCGATGTGGCATAAAACCACTGGGAAAGGCACTACTTGGTTCCAATTGCTCTGTGCAGAAAATACTGGAAAAACTGTTCCTGTACGAATCATGTACCATAGACAAAAAAGCATGCAATGCTGAACAAAACTCAAAGAGTGAAGGCCTCAAATTCCATCAATTGCTAGTGCAATGAATGAACCCCGCCAAGCCATAATGTTGGTCTTCATTGTCCAAGGCAAGCGAGTTCTTGAATGGTGGAAGACTCAGGACAGTCAAAAGAAAGGGTTCCTTCACAACGCACTTAAATGATGGAAGATGTAGTGAGAGCCACTGGGCAGCATGAAAGGGGGACTGGGCACATTTGGGAGAAGCAGACAATCAGTGCTGCTAGTCCTGATGGCTCTTCCAGAATTAGAGGCAGCATGCTGGAGAACATGGTGGGCGGGGAGGATGTCCTTGCACTATTGCTTGCTTGAGAGTTTCCCACAAGCAGCTGGTTGGTCATTCGGTGAACAGAACACTAGCTAAGATGTACCCTTATCGATCTTTCTTCCTCTTATATTTCCATTCTGCCTTATTCCCCTCTTGTGAAGAACCCAAGGCAACTTACAACTTAGACCTCCTCCTCCTCTTCATTGTACCATCACAACAAACCTGTGAGGTAGGCTGGGCTGAAAGTCTGCAACTGACCCAGGGCACTTCATGGCTGAGTGGGGACTAGAACCCGGGTCTCCGCGGTCCGTGGTCCAGCACTCTCCCCACCACACCACACTGGCTCTCTTCTCGTGTTCTTAAGCTCAGAACAAATCAAGCTTGAGGATAGGCTTAAGGATATGTCTAGGGTATCCTGTTCAATATGCATGGTAGGCATGTCACAAGCAGCACTGGCTGGAGCCGGGGGGTCAGACTAGATGGCCCGGCAGGACCCTTCTGACTCACTCAGTTTCGATGTTTGTATGTTTATTCCTCTCCTGACCTGCCCTTTTGGAAACAGCTCCATTTGCTCACCCTCATTCTGGACCAAAACAAGGTGAAAAATCTCCATTTACCAAGGGATTTGAATTTTAAAGAACAAGACATACCAGGACTGTTAGGAAATGATACTTTGGATGCTGCCACCAGATGCTTTGCCACATCACCACAGCACCCAGGTTTTTGCAGCCGCTCTACCTCTATCAGCTGTCATAATGGTCGACCACCACCAGGGGGCACTAAAGAGGAATTTTGTCCAGGGACAGCATCCATACACACCTATGTTGAATGAGCTGGACCCCTTTGTAAACTGACCCTTATGACTGCATGCATTTATGCCCATGGGTGTGCCAGGCATGCACACGCATACAGCTTGCCCTTGAGGGCTGACTGAAAACATGTCACAGTTCTGTTGATCTTCAACAAAGTAGTTTAAAAATTCAGCTATGAACTGTGCACCTAGGAGCCCTCGCATACCATCAACCCTTTTTATTCAAACGTCATTTTAAAAATTAGTAATTTTAGAAGTTAACAGTTGTTTTTTGATTATATTTTTTACTGGTTATATACTATTCTATTGTATTGCCTCATTGTTTGTTTTTATTGGTTGTTGGTTTTAATGTTGTAAGCCATCCTGAGACATTGTTGTAAAGGATGGCATATAAATGTTTAAAATAAATAAATAAATCTGCAAAGGCAGCTATGCAGGTGAATTGATTGGTTCAGGCAGGACAAGAAAAGATCTCGACTGACTGGAGGTATTGAGAACTCTGAATTGCTTTCAGACCTGCCTCTTCCCGGAATGCATTTGATCTCCAGA
>NW_025335606.1:10241410-10493910 GCF_004798865.1 Varanus komodoensis
TCTGGAGATCCACCTTCTGTCCAAAGCTGGTATATCTCGTTTGAGCTCTTTCCCTCCACTGCAAATCACCCTCTTTTCTCTGGCAAAAGCGAAGCCAATGAGGCACGTATGGAATTCTTTCTAGCCATTGTGAGGTGCCACAGGCTCAGTCCTGGGACCAGGGCTCATCAACATCCTTATTAATGATCTAGATGAGGAAGTTCAGGGAAAGGTGATTAATTTGCAGATGACGACTCTACACAAATAGCTAACACCCTGGGCAGAATAGCTAACACTCTGGAAGGCCAAACTAAGACCCAGGGTGACCTAGATAAACTAGAACACTAATAGCTATAGCCAATAGCTATTAGTGTTCATAGGGCCAATAGCTATGCTGAGCAGGGATTACTGGAGTTGTATTGAACATCTGTAATTTTTCACTTCATACAGGTAACATTCTTCATTGTAACACTTTGAGCATCACTTTGCTTAATGGTCCCATGGTCACTGTGCTCCTTTGCAACTCCACTCTCAGGGCAAGAAGGTATGTTGCATATTTCCAGTTTGTGAGCCATTGTTTCCCATACTTGCTGGAATATACATGGGTGCATATGTGTGTGCATTATGTATGTATATGTTTTATATGTATATTTATTATATTTATACCCCACCTTTCTTCCTTCCAAGAAACTCAAGGCAAGTTGTCCACCTCCTCTCAATCTTATCCTCACAACAACAACCCTGTGAGGTAGTTTGGGCTGAGAGTGGCTGTCTGGCCCAAAGTCACCCAGTGAGCTCCATGGCTGAGCAAGGATTAGAACTCAGAGTCCGAGTCTTGCATTCTTAACCACAGCACCACCCTGGATCTATAAGACACAATAAAGACCCAACAGCCTGTTCTATGGCCTCTCCCTACCAGACAACACAACCCAAGAGAGCTGATTGGCAAGAGTGGAGTTTACCAAAGTGAGGAGGAGAGAAGGAGAGAGGAAGAGAGAGAGAGATCACCAAACTGTGAGACTTTCCCAGCTGCCATGGAAAAGTCCAAGCGCTTTTAGCTCCAGCTGTGTGTGTGTTCTAGGCCAATTTCAAAACCTACGAAAGGGTAAGATATTTTTTTTCATTGAATGTATCTGAACTACAAATGGGTATTCATGGAGCTAAAGATCCAGAAATGCTTTTTTTTTGCATTGCAGAAATATGGACAAACCTTGATCTTCAACCTTTCATTTTCTTTGTTCACCCGTGATAGCTCTTCTTCTGCCTTTTTCAGTTCTTCCACGGTTTCCTTGTGGTTGGAGAACAGGGCCTCTTCGTTGGGTGCCAATCCAGGTCCTTGGAAATGTGGCTAACATAAAATCAGATTAAAGATCAGCTGATGGACCCATTCTGTTACTGCTCTAAGGGCCTGTTCTTCCCCCCTGACTCACTCCACTATCCCCTGGTAAATCGATGTTGAGAATTAGAATGTGTACCATTCGCTGTGCTTCCCTGTTCATGCCTTTTTACTCTTACAAGTTGCAGATGTGCACAAGCACTTATGCAGATTGGTTAAATCAGCGCACACGAAAACGTAATCTTGATGTGATTACACAATTGCATCGCAATTACTTCTATGCTGTAATTTTATCACTGCGCATATATGCTTGGAGTGCATTAGTAACGTGTCAAGGGGGGGAAAGTGTGGTGAGACCTGCAGCATGATGGCAGCACTCTGAACAACATACAACATTTAAAACGGGGCTGTTTTAAAGAAATTCTTTAAACTGCCTATGTGGAACTGGTAGGGAATTGTTTTACTGCTGCTAAATAGAGACTACTTATTACTCTTCCTATAGAAGAATGGATTGATAGGCTATGATGCATTGCTTCAATGGTAAAGTTAACAGAATTTATTCATCTGTGGGAGGGTAGATGGAAAGATCAAACATTTGAAAACCGCTGAATAACATTTATCATTTACGTGAAGCAGCAATTTGATTTGGATATTATTGAATTTAGGACTTTTATAAAGTTGGTATAAAACTTGAGAAGTTAGTGGGCAGCCTGCTATAAGTTGGAAAATTTGGATTAGTTTGTATGGGGATTGTTAGTGGTGTGTAGGTTTTATTTGTAACATAACATATGTAATGTTCTGTTTGTTTCTATACTTATTCTAAAAAGTAGACAAAAAATAAAACATGCATTAATGACAGATTCCTGGTGCATCAATATAAGTCCTGGAACAAAACAAGTTTTTCCAGAACCTCAGAATCCTGGGAGTAAAATCAGACTGGAAGAATTTCTCAGCAACTCTAATCAATATGGTCTTTTAAAAGAAAAATGAAGCAAGGTCTTCTGTCTGTGGCCCTTGTTTAACTGTGGGTTGTTATCGTGATTTCTGAACTCAGCCAAGTGAATATACCATGGTGAACAATCCACACCTTACAGCCTAACACTATACCATGGTTAGCAAACCATGGCTTGTTAGCACTGCTGGGTCTGGACAACACCATAACCCACAATTCAGCCACACCCATAGTTCAGCCACAACCCAAACTCACCCCTTGAGTGCGGGTTTTATACTGTCTGAACTCAGTTGATGGACAAGTTTGCACAATTACTATTTCCCTGATCACCTGTCTGGGTGAAGCTTGTCTGGTATCTGAACATGGGCTTGTGAAGGAGGAAACAATCCTCAAATAATCCAACAACAGTCTAGACCAAGAGACAGCTATGGGTGGTATAGAAATGAAATTGATGGTGAAGACAACAATGATGACCAGATCAGCCCACAGCTCCTTGTTGGGTGACTTCTCCTCCTCAGTCCTCCCCCCTTTGGTGACATCCCCTTCCCTGGCTATGCCAGAATTTTCTCTAGGATCCCTGTCCCTCCCTCATTTGACCTTCCTGCTGGTAAGGGATGAAAAGACCTCCTTCCCCACCCCAAATTCCTCCCTGAAGCCAGCATGGAAAGCACCCAAGATGGAAAGACCCCCTTTTAAACCAGTTGAGTTTTCATCCACAAAGATCCAGTCCAGAGTTTTAGTTTATTTGGTAATTAAAATTCTTCCCATTCTCCAATGCCTCCCAATACCATAAAACAGAAAAATCAATGATCCAATATCCAGGAAACAACCTTTGTTATTCAGTCCTTGCAATAAATAAGTAAATAAATGAATGTCTGGTGATTCTTGTCCCCGCTTCCCTTGACTGCAGCGAAGGGGGTAAGCCATGATGGCTTATTTTACCCATCGCATGTGCCCACTGCATCCTGGCCAGATTGCCCTGGCTGGCACAGCTTGCTGCATCAGCCAAACCTGGGCAGCAGGGCTTGTCTGGAGACAGAGGAGATGCCCTCAAATAACCTACCAACAGCCCAGAGGTTATTGGAGGGTCGCTGCCCCTTCAAACAAGCCAGCTGCTCAGATGCAGATGTCACAGCAAGTAGTCAAGAAGAGATCAGAAATGCAGGCACTCAACAAGCCCCAGGGTTAGCCACCACACGAGTGTGTGAGCTGGGCTGCTCTCTCGGCCAGATATGCCCACACCCCTTCTTTTTCTCTGAGCGACGTTGATTGGCTCAGGTAAGAGGAAGGTTCCCCCAGTAGTTCTTTATTCGTGAATTTTGGAGGCTATTTTCTAAGAACTGGAGCTTTGAGAGGGGTTTGTTTTCCCCTAAGTCCTCCCCCAAAGTTGATGGCAGTCCAGTGAGCAGTGACTGCATCAGGGCATTGTTGTCTGCTGGGCTGGAATGCTGGCAGAGGGAGAGGAGAAATTAGCAGATGATGGATTAATCCAGGAGTCCCCAACACCGCACTTCTAGACACCATTGTGCCCATGGGGGCATCCAACAGCACCCAAAAGATTCTCTACTCCTGTCCTTCAAAATATATTTCCATTGAAAAATAACCTTGAAAATGTAGGGCACCAATTTCTCCTTCTTGCCCCTGAACTTGCCACCGACGAGCTCTTTGATAGGCAGAAAGAGAAGGCAAGAATTGTTTCCTGGATGCACCCCATCTTCTTGCATCCCACAGATCTTTCCCCTTTGCTCTCTCAATTATCCCTCCACTCTGGCCTCTAGCCTTGCTCTTCTCTCTTCCAACCCCATTCCTCACGATTTCTCTCCCTTCCCCATCCCAAGCCTTCTCCTTTCTCTCCCTTCCTAGCCTCTTGGCTCGCTCTTTCTCTCCCATTCCTCCCTTTATTCTGTTGCTTCTCTCACCCACCTCTTTACCTTCTATTCCCTTCTCCTCCCATCCTTGCTAACATCCCTGTCTGCCATGCACACACTTCTTTTGACTAGCCAGGCCTCCAAGGAAGCCATCACATGACTAGCCACATCCTCCATGGGCGCCATTTTGTGGCAGTGCCCACAACAGTTTCTCAAATGCCCAAATGTGCCCATAGATCCAAAAGGGTTGGGGATCCCTGGATCATTTGATGCATATACAAATGGACCCATTTGTGTGTGAACAGGTGAACAGTAGTATAGGAGTGAGACAGAAAGACATGTTCATGGACTCTAGCATTGCCCACCACTGGCAAGCCACACCCGGAAGGGGTAAAAAGGGATCTCAAGACCTGGATGAGAAAGCCAAACAGCCTGACCTAGTAAATATGGCACAGTCCTTAGGTCCTAACATGGCAGCATCTTTTACAAGCAGCTGCCAGCCGACAATAACTACACAGATGAATTCTGTAAACCTAAAGCTCTGGCCCAGTCTTCACCCAGCACAGGACTGAGACCCAGGAATGTTTAAGAGTCGACGCCAAAACCTTATTTTTCCTCCCTCAGCCCATGACAATACCCCCCCCCCCCCCGTTTTGTGCACTCAGCTCCCCAGGGTTTTGTATTTGAAAGTATTTGTGCCACAGCCCTGATAAATAACAGCTTTCGATTCCCCAAGCCAATATTCTCTGCCTACAAGATTAATTAGCGCTTGGAACACGGCATCAGGCACCAAACGCTTTCTGCCTAGGTTTGCAAATTGGCGGCATCGGACAGCTAAAAGCCAGAATGCTCCTTAGGAACTCTCACCCTCTGTGAGGGCAGGGAGGCCTGCAACCCTCCGGCGAGCGAGAAGTGTCACCCAAGAGCAGCCCTGCTGCTTCCCTGGCTCAGGAAGAAAAGACGCACAATTCAAGGCAGTGCTGGACTTATGGCCCACGGCTGCACACAGCTTCCGCTCGTAGCTCTGCTTTAGAAAGGCTCAGGTGAGACCATGAGTTTGCTGTCGGTTGTCTCACAGCAGCCGTTCAAGCTGGCTGGGAATGATGGGAGTTGCAGTCCAACACAGCTGGTGTGTGACAGGTGGTCTCAGACTAACACGCAGTTTGGCCATTGTAATGAATCTTTTACATGCACCAAAATCCTTCCCTACCTCTGAATCCAGCAGTGCGCAACGTGTAGCCCCATGATCTGAGTCACTTTTGCACAGCAAAGGCTGAACTTTTGCTAGGGTGGATCTAATCTGCAGGAAGAAAGGAAAAGTCATCAGATCCCTGGCAATCTTTGCTTGGAAACCAAAGCCAAATAAAACAAAACAATTCGGATTAATGTTTCACTGAAGACCATGTGTTATATTAAACCTGCCCAGAACACTTTTGGAAATTTCAGTTTCTGTCAACTGTTTTTAGTTTTAGATCATTCCAAAGTATTCTGAATTAAAATTCTGGCAGTCTGAGCTTTAATAAATAACTAATCCGTAAATTATAAACAGCGATCATGTTTGGTGCATGAGTCACAAACATTATCCAGAAAAGTCAGATGCATGGCAGAGTCAACATTTTGACGTTTCTCTTTAAATATATCTGCTTCAGCTATGGAGGACCCTGTGATATATTAGACAGTCTACAGATGATACAACAAAATGAAAATGCAGCATTTATCATTGTGTTTGCTCAACCAAGAACCCTGCAATCCGTCAGTTCTCTACCAAGTATGCAAGTAGGATACACATGCTACAAACATCTGGACACATATGAAAATTTTCATTGTGATTTGGTAAAAAATAACCATGCTGAGATACACTTAAGAAAAATAATCCATGAAGTTGCATTCTACATGCATACATCAGTCTAAATGTTCGTTCGTTCGTTCATTCATTCATTCATCCATCCCTCCATCCAGATACATCCATCCATCTGTATCTAAATCTACCATAGCTCAGTTTTTCTACCTCTTCCATGATCAGAGAAGTCGGGGTCATCCCATGAAGCTGAGCAGTGGGAGATGCAGGTCAGATAAAAGGAAGGATTTCTTCACACATTACAGAATCAAACCATGGCGTTCACTTTAATGAAAGGCAAGGATGACCACCAATTCGGATGCCTTCAAAAGGACGTTGGTCATTCATGGAGGAGAAGGTTATCCGTGTCTACTGATCCGAGCTATTTGTCAGTACCAGTATCAGAGGCAATATGCCTGCACACTCCTTTCCTGGGGAAGATGGGTAGGAGGGTGCTGGTGCACTCAACATCCTTCTTGTGGGATCCTGTGCAAGGTGGTTGTGTGAACCGAATGTGGACTGCCTGGGTTGCTGGTCTGATTCAGAAGGGCACTTCTGACATTCATACACATTCATTCATTCATTCATTCATTTATTTATTTATTTATTTATTATATTCTGCTTATATTTCTTATATTCTGCCCAAGGGCCCTCTAAGTGGATTACAATTATAGGGCGCACACGTTGAGCAGACTGCATGCTGAGTTTTTCCAGTTAAAAGGATCCCAGAATCTTGCTTGGAAAAGACCTTTTGCTGGTCAGCGCAGCCCACACTAGGCTAGAAGGCTTGGTGGTCCACCGCCATATAAAGCCCCTTCACATTGTCATGGAAAAATGCCATACCTTGTTTATGTATTCAGTTTCTTCAGTAATCTCAGTCGCAGTAGCCCCATAAAGGAGAAAATCCCCCTCTTTCCCTCTTTTCTCTGCCAAGATGTGCTGTGTTACCACTAGGGTTGTGGTCAGGATCCGGGTTGTGGGATGACCTGCACCCAAAGACCACAAATGTTGATTAAAGTCACACATGGCAAAGGCTTAACCCATGGGTCCTCAAACTACAGCCCGTGGGCTGGATCCGGCCCACCATGCTCATTTATCTGGCCTGCCTCAGAGCTTTTGGACTTGCTCAGAGAAAACGATCTCCAAGCGAGTCCGAAAGCTCTGAGCAGGCACTCTTCGAAACTGCGCTGAGAGCCGGCACATTCATCAAATTGTAAGAGCTCAATTGCGCATGTGCTGGATCCTCCTCCCCACCCCCCACCCCAATTGCATGCATATGCAGAGCAGGAATAAGGAGTGAGAAACAAAAGAGAGGCAACTGGAAGAGAGAGTAAGATGAAGAACTAAAAAAGGATTTAAGGTAAGAAAAATATAACTTTTTAAATCTATTTTTAATTATGTGAGCCATGTCGGCCGCCTCACCAAGCCCAGGGGCGAATGTGGCGGGGAGAGGCGGGAGGCACCCTACTCGGCTGGCCACAGCCCCGTCCCTCACCTCCCCGCGCCTTGGCCCGCGGAAAGCAGCCCTTACCTCCTCGTGGCCCTCTCCCAGCCAGGGAAGCCGCCCGTGCCTGCCTCTCTGGCCTCCCGCTCCTGCTCCCCCTCCCAGAGCCAGGCAAGCACCTCCAAGGGGACCTTTCTCCGGCTTGGAAGCAGGGTGGCGGAGAGGAGCCGGAAAGGCCTCGGCCAAGGTGAGTGCGCCCTCATGGCTCCCCCTCGTGTCGTGCTCTCCCTTTCAGCAGGTGGGGCAGCATCATCTTGGGATTCTGCTGCAGCCCAAGTGAGTGGAACAAACATTTTTTCATTTTTAATTAAAATGTTAAATGTTAATTAATTTTTAATTATTTTTAAAATGTTAATTCATTTTAATTCATTTTAATTTTCATTTTCATTATTTTTAAATTATTTTAATTTTAATTAATTTTAAATTATTTTAAATTAATGTTTAAATTATTTTAAATTAATTTTTAAATTAATTTTCATTTTTATTAATTTTTAAATTTGCTGTGTGCATAGGAATTTGTTCTTTCTTTCTTTCTTTTTTTCAAACTATAGTCCACCCCCACAACAGTCTGAGGGACAGTGAACTGGCCCCTTATTGAAGAAGTCTGAGGATGCCTGGCTTGACCAGTGGGCTTGAAGGACACACCTTGATGATCATATGTCCCTCACAGCCAGGACGTCCGGGTTGCTGCATAGCGAACCATGGCAAAGCTGAGTCACCAGCACAATGCGGATTTCCTGAAGACTCTTCAACCTCTGATAGTTCTGTCCTATATAAACTTCCCAGTTGGACTACTGCAATGTGCTCTACATAGGGTTGCCCTTGAAGACAGGCTGGATACTTCCATTGGTTCAGAATAGAGCTGCCAGGATGTTAATGGGGACTGGCAGGTACTCTCATATAACGCCACTCCTATACCATTTACACTGGCTGCCAATGGAAGTCTGGGCCCAATTTAAGGTGCTGGTAATGACCTATAAAGCCCTAGATGGCTTGGGTCCTGGATACCTAAAGGAGCTCCTTTCCAGCAACAGCAGGGGGTTGGACTCGATGGCCTTCATGGCCCCTTCCACTCTACTATTCTATGATTGTGCCCTATGTGCAAGCCTGCCCCTGGAGATCTGAGGCAGAGGTCCTCCTCCGGGAGCCCTCCTTGAAGGGGATTAGGAGGGTAGTTACCCAGAGTAGGACCTTTTTGGTGGTGACACCTGGGCTCTGCAATTTGCTCCCCAGAGAGGTTTGCCTGGTGCTGTTGCTTTATTCTTTTCAGCGTCAGACAAAACCCTTTTCATTTTCCCATCATTTTAATGTTCAATTGGTTTTATTCTGGGTTTTATTACTTGAGGTTGGATGCAGTGCCTTGTTATGTTCTATATTTTCGGGGTTTTCTTCTTCCTCCTCCTCTTCTTGTGAGCTGTCCTGAGACACTTGTAGGGGACAGTCTATAAACGCTTTTAATAAACAAACAAATAAATAAACTTAAATGGCTTCAGCCCATTGCATACCTAAGATATGAATCCCTTCCTTATTTATTATTACATTTATATCCTGCCTTTCCCCCCCTCGAAGGAGTCCATGGAGGTTTTCATGATTTTCCTCCTCTCCAACAACCTGTGATGCAGGCTAGACCAAAAGTCAGTGATTGGCCCAAATTTGCCCAGTGAGATCCATGGCTGTTATCTAGAACCTCACTCTCTCAAGTCCCAATCCAACACTGGAACCACAATACTGCGCCGGCTGGCCTTAGGGCCTCTCGGGAACTTTCCAGATGACTAGGCAGTTGGACCACAGACCAGCCGCATACCCCAGCACCAAAGAAGCCAACACAAAAAAGCAAAAAAACCAAACCAAACCAAACCGAACCAAAACCACTCCACAGAGGCGGTCAAACATGGGGAAAACAACACAAAGCAAATCCTCTCTGTACACAAATTACAAAAATGATTCCATACAAATTGCATGGTAGTTTGATTGCACAATGGTGCACCAGAGGCTGTGACAGTACGGATAGCAGTGAGCAATAGCATTTGGATTAATATTGCATTGGATTTATCTCTTGCCCTTTCTCTTCTTGAGAGGAAAAGAAAGCTGGGGGGGCGGGGGGGAGCAGCTGCCAAAGCAATGCAACTGCTCAAGGGGCTGGTCTTTTCCAGTCACTTGCTTGAATGTCCTGAACTAATTCCAAAACGACTGTGAAAACTAAGGAGCACTTGATGCTGCTCTTGGCTGTGCAATCTAAAGATGGCAGAAGTAGCGTCCAACCTGACCCATGGCAGCCCCTGTGGAGCGAAGCCTGCCCATCTAAGAGCAACACTATTAGTTGGGAGTTACATCTGCAGAAAGGAGGGGCAAGATTTCCTTGGCTGCAAGGAAGGGAAGCAGAAAGCACCCTTTCTCACTGGCTTGAACTGAGTGGAAGATTCCCCCCACCCACCCCAACTTTCAATCTCAGAGATGTTTGTATGGTACAATGGTGACATCCAGTGTTTGATGAAATAATTTCTTGCCTGCAGACTCAGGTTATCTCTGAAGCCCTCTAACATTAAATCCTCAACATTGCCTGCTTGCCCCTTATAATTTTGCAGTTAATGTAATGGGAAAGGATGGGAGGAGAGGTCACAAGGGTTGGTTGTGCATCTCTTGACTATCTATAGCAGCTTTCCTCGACCTGGTGACTTCCAGATGTTTTGTCTCAGCAGCACCAATCTGTCCCAGGTCAACCCTGTAAAACTCCATGAATGAGGCAGGGCGATGGCACCAGAAAATCCTCAGAATGATAATGATAAACCTCTGAAACTCTACCATGCATAGTTAAACTTGCTACTGCAAGATGTTGCAATGGCCACCAACTTGGAGGATTAAACTAATTAATGGAAGTGAAGACTATTCATGACGTCTGGTCCTGATGGCTATAAGCAACCTCCTGTATCAGAACCCCTGTTTCTCTGCCTACTAGTTGCTGGGGATCATGGGCATAAGGGTGCTGCTGCATTCACGTCTTACTTGTGGGCTTCCCCAGAGCAGCTGATTAGCCCAATTAGCCCGTGTGAATGGGTCTCGGTCTGCCCAACAGAGCCCTTCTTATATTCTCAATCCAGTCATGGTGAAGCTTCATCATAAACCAGCACAAACTTATGAATCCCCCCAAACAGGTGGAGGGCACAAGGTTCTCCAGATGGTGTTGGGCTGCTAGTTTCATGATCCTTCACCACTGACCAAGGCTGATGGGAGCTGCAGTCCAACAGCACCTGGAAGATCATACTTTCCACTTCCCTAAAAAAAAGAAAAGAAAAAATCCCCCCTTTGCTGGGTGTCCAATGAATTCCCATATCCCACAAAGAAAGCACCACAACATACTTGGATGTCCATCGTTCATGTTGAAAGAGACACTGTCCTTTCTGGGAAGGCTGTTTGGGAGTGTACTTGATCGCAGTTATCCTGAGAGCAAAATGATTCCCAGTTTTGGTGCAGAGGTGACTGTGGGATGAAAAGAATTCAAAGGGAGAAAAATGAGAAAAAGATGATAGAGCCAAGACCCCAGGACACCCTGACTGGCCTCCCTGTTTCATACACCTGCTCATCCCTATATCACACCCTTCTTCCCCTGCAGAAATGCCACAGGCCTCAGCCTTTCTCCACTGAACCCAGCACTGCTCTTCCCAAGTGACCATATTTCCCTTGCCTCCAGCACAGCATACCAGGTACGTGCAGATATTTTTAAGCAGCTAGGCCAAGAATTGAATCTGGGACCTTCTGACGTGAAGTAAGGGCTCTGCTGTGCGGTTCAGTTCCCTTCTCCATTCCTCCATTACACCCCCATTCAGCGAGAGTCAGTGTGGTGTGGTGTGGTGGGTAGAGTACTGGACTGGGGAGTGGGAAGCTAGTCATGGGCCAGTTGCTCACTTTGGGATACAAGTGCAACGTCATAATACCATTCAAACTTAGGCTTCCGTTGCTGTTTTGTACCTTCCTTCCTTCCTTCATCTATTAAAGGGAGGGTCAGATTTTAGGAGGAAACGATGTAAGAACATAAGAAGAGCAATGCTCGATCAGACGAGCTTCTGTCCCATCTAACGTGCTGCTCACCGAGTGGCCAACAAGCGGCCTGTGGTAACCCCCAGGTAGGACTTGAGTGCATCACCATCCTCCCGAGTGCCCAGTCACTGGCAGACATGCTCCTACAGCCCCCGTAGGGCCCTCCACCCCAAGCTCACCTTCAGAACAATGCAGCCTAAGAACCGTGGTCCTTAAACAATAGGCACCTGTGTTTCCACACACAGCTCACCCAGTGACAGAGAGAGCTGTGATGTATTTCTATCTGCATTACAATAACCATTTCTCAATTTGCGCCTATCGGGGTGGATAAAAACCAATGATTTTAAAAATTCAACTTTAAAATCAGAATTTTTTGTTGAAACCATATTTTTAAAATTTAAATTGGATGTTTAAAAATGAAACGCTTTTTAAGGAAAACTCTTTCGAAAGATGGTTCCTTATTTAAGATTCATTATAGTCCAAAGGTTATTCATTATGAAATAAGGATGAGTTTTTAATTATGTAGCATGAGGCTGTATATTCAGGCAATGTTTAAATTTGGTGGTAAATGAATTCACAACATCCTGCTCTTCCTGTAAGATTACTGAGCAATTTTTCTGCCTAGAAGATATGATCACACATGCTTGGTTTTACAGTTCTCAGACTGTGTATTTGTGTCTGCAGAGATCACATACATCTTCACAACAAAAATGTTATAAAATAAACATAAAGTACTGAAAAAAAGACCTTAAAGCATTGTTCCTTTGCAAATCTATGTACACAGAACCAACCCCTTACCGCTTAAGTGCTAAGTTTCAAAAAATTCAGTGAATAGAAGAAGCTTGTTGGAAGCAGAATAGATCTGCACAAGAAGCTAAGTGTGAAGAGGGAGGGGCAAGCTGTAAAAACAAATGTGAAACTATTTGTGCAGAACACTCCACAAGTCATTGGATCCTTTTGTGTATAGCCTGAGGTTTATCTTGTTATTTTTTTCCTGAGGAGAGGAAAACCTATAATGGCACCAGGCCATAAAAGAGACCCAGTTTGGGCATATTTTAATGAAGTTCCACTACTTACTGGTAAGACAGGCACGCAAATCCATGATTGAAATCTAATTTTACTGACACATGCTTTAAAGAGTGATTTAAATCGATTTTATTGCAATCAAATCCACCCTAGCAGTAGTCCTGCTCAGATTCGCAAACCCAGCCTTCCCAGCTGAAGGAAGGATGCCACAGTCCCTGCATCATATGAGTCACTCCGGGGCTTCCTGGTTCATGAAGCAGTTAATTAATCGCCGTGCTCCACCAGCCCAGTGTTAGACAGAGATGTCTTTGAGAGGGACACACTGTGCGATCCTTCTGAGTGCAGAGGCCGGAGTGGACTTGCCAAAACAGAGGATGTGCATCCGCAAACAAGACAAGACACTGAATTCCTGAACATTTCCATAGGCTAATGTATACATGCAGGTGCAACTTTAGAATGAACTATTATTATTTAATCTATTCATCTCCGACTTACTGCAACCCTATGAATGGAAGCCCTTCAAATGGTCCCATCCATGCAGCTCTGCTCAGCTCTTCTAAATTTGTCATTTATTTAATTTCTATACCACCCAACAGCCAAAGCTCTCTGGGTGGCGCTGGTGGTGACTTCCTTTATGTCCAGGCTGTGAATTCCTTTCTGGAGACGATCCATCTCAGCTTTGGTCTCCCTTTTCTTCTGCCTTTGACTTTGTGCCTCTCCCCACATGACCAGGCCACCCCTGTGCCTTGCATTATCTGCTGCGCTGGTGCTGCGGATGGCTTAATTGCAAGGCCCAGTTGTCCCTTCTGAGGATTCTTATTAAACCGAACTTGGCCTGGGCAGCTCTACACCTAAAAGGACTCCTTCAAAACAGAGGAGAGACCTTAGCAGTCCTTCCAATAGAAAGCATTCCTCAGTAAAAGAGGCCACATGGCCACTCCAGGCTTCAATAGTGAGGGTGCTGGCATGCTGTGATCCCTGAGCCACTTTGGTGTTCCTGGCCCCTGGGAACGGACTGTACCCAAAACGATAGCGCTCCTCCTCCTACAGATGTACCGAACACGAAGGTGGCCATTTCCTTTGAAAGGGTAACAAAATCAGTGACACAAAAGGGCTAAGGTGGAAAAGAAGAAGTTAAAATCAGAGAGAGCTGCTACTTCAAGCACTAATCCCAGAAACTCTCAGCTGCAACCTCCAAGTTGATCCTTCCCAGAGTTCAGTTCTTAGCACGAGGATAAGCCCTGCATTTATCCCTCTTAATCCATGATTTGGTGTTCCCTCTAGAGAGGCACCAGAAGGCCACGGTTGCAGACAGTGTCATCGCCTCACTTCTAGACTGGAAGGGACCAGTCTTGTTTGTCTGGGGAACATTCACTCGAGCGGCAGCACACAACATTCCTGGGGACTCTGCAGTGACTTCCAGAATGGAAAGTCCTCCGCAGTGCCCACACCCGCCGGCTTAAATGGCTTGTCACAAGGATAAAGAAGCTCATGGTAATCTCTTGCCCTCTGTTTTCCGAGGCAGAATACCTGAGCTATGGCATTCAATCCCACAAGAAGCGGTGAAGGCCAACAGTCTGCACGCCTGTGAAGGGACTGGACAAATTCACGGAGGAGAAGCTTTTGGTGGTTCTGTGCTGCCTCCAAGGATCAGAGGCAGTGTTTGGGTACACCAGTTGCTGGGGAACTGGGGCAGAAGGTGCTGTGGCACTCATCCTGCTTGTGGGGTTCTGTGGGCAGCTGGTGGGACAGTGCATGAACAGAATGCTGGACTAGCAGGGCCCTTGGTCTGATCCAGCATAGGTCTGGCTGGTACGCATCGTTCATTAATTGATGGGAACTTGTCGTGAGGAAGGCCTGTCATCCGAGCTTTCCATGAACAGTTGGCTGGTCTCTACTGGAAACAGGATAGCATAGAGAAATTAATTCTCCCTTTCTGGGGTTGGAGACAGAGCTCCAACCTTTGAGAAGGAGATCCAAGCTTAGAGCACCTGGTCTGGAAAATTCTCCTGCAGCCATCCCTCTGATGTCAGAAAGGAGAAAGGAGATGCCAGGGCAAAGCCTGAGCTGAAGGGTAGGGGGCAGTCCCACCTCATGCCCCCAGCATGGAAAGATTTAGACTGGGGTGGTCTAAATCTGGAGTAATCTGGAGTGCTCTCTAGGTGAATTACAACTCCCAGCATCCACTGAACAGCACAGCTAGCTGGAGGGCAGGGTCCTCAAAGATGTAATTCAGCCCATTTGGAGGGCACCAAGTTAAGGAATACTGAAAGACATATTACAAGAAGAAAGAACAAAAAGGAGAAAAACAGAGGGAAGGAAGTGGATTCTGCTCCTCTTTAACTTCCATTCTGCCAAGTGGAATCCAGCACTGCTTAGAAACGCTTGAACATTCAGACTGCAGAGCCCTTCAATGAAAAAATAGGATTCCCCTCAGTGGAAGATATCTGAATGGCTCAGCGCTAAGATGCAGCTAGTAAGGGCAAAATGGAAGTACAGGCACACGGCAAGCCGCCATGTTCCAAGTCGGACCAAGGGTCCATCTAGCCCAGTATTGTAAATGGTGGCCAGCAGCCACATTCCAGATCTGAAGCAGGGTTTGGTTTGGTTTGGTTTTTCACCCCTGCCCTGCCTTTGCATATGGGTGTGAAAGCTGGACAATGAAGAAAGCTGGCAGGAAGAAAACGGATGCATTCAAAACATGGTGCCTTGCTCTCCTCCAGCACCACGAACCAACCCTAGACCAACAGAAAGTGAAATGAGTGGCTCTTGGATCAAATCAAGCCAGAGCTTTCCCTGGAAACAAAAACGATGCAACTGAAGCGGTTGTACTTTGGCCAAATCAAGGGCAGGCAAGATTTAGCAGAGGAAGCGCTCAGGGAAAGCTGGAGGGGGAGGGAAGAGGAAGCACAGCAGCAGCAACAACAGGAGGAGGAAAACCAAATATGACATCAATTAGTTCCATAAAGGAAGCAACAGCCTTGAATTTGCAAGCGCTGAGCATGGCTGTCAAGGGCAGGACATTGTGCAGAACATCCATTGATAGGGTCCCCATAACCATGACTTGACAGCACACAACCACAACACCTGGAGGGGCCAGTGTTTGACCTACAATTCACGGGATCAAAGGACAGGCCCCCCTATGGATCAGTAACGGGTTAAAGAGGACAGAGAAAGTAAGCACTAGAAAGGTGAAAGTGAGGAGAACAAAGCACACAGACCCTTTGAAGATCTATTTTGTGACCTAAGCCTCATCCAGTATGAGTTTCAAACCTAGCACTGCTTGTATTTGGCATGATTTTGTTACCCCGGGGAAAAGCATTTCAGGGAAGGCAAATGCTGCCAGTGAAAGGCCCTTGTTTGACTGAATGTTTCCCTCAGGAGGTCTGAACCAGCATGTGGATTTCAGATTTCTGCTACTACAGGGGATTAACAAAATCACTTTTCCTGCAGCCATCTATAACAATACAATCTGCACAGCAGTGCTTGGCCTATTGACCTTTGAACGGGCATAATAGTAATCTGGCTATCTAATCAGTGTAACACGTATTCCTTCAATGGATTTTAGGGGCTCTTTGCTGGAGATTTTTCCTGCATCTCTTGGCTTTCACAAGAGACTAATATGCATTTGGGGTCACAAAAGCACCCAACAGATCCTCTGCAAATTTGGGGACATTTGGGGACATCCCAGGCATGCAGGGCCATCTTAACAGCGTTATGGGCCCCGGGCAAAGCAGTGTCCTGGGGCCCCCACAACAACTACAACTACTGTTAATTTTGGAAGTTTTCCAATTTTCCAAGGGTTCACATACACAGATTAGCATGGGGCCCACGGGCAAGTGCCCACCAGGCCCATGCGTTAAGATGGCCCTGCAGGCATGGTTTTGTTTCTAGAAAAAAAAATGTAAAGGACAGGAGGCTGAAATTTGGGGGCATTTTTACTACGCTGAAGTGGACAATTTCTTAGAAGGAATCTTTATTCCAGCAATCTTTTGTATACAGGGGCGGTCAGTTGCCTGCAGCCTGAAGGGATACACCTCAGTGGGAACCTGGAAGTTAGTCCCATTGAAGTAAATGGGGCCTGATCCTGAATACACATGGATTGTACCTTAAGGGAATGGACCGTATTTTCTATATGGTTGTACAAACAACAACTGCACCCTCCATCCAAAAACTTGAGCATCACAGAACTGAACATTTGCACATTACAGAACCACTAGACAAATTTTGCCAAGATTATTACCAAGACATTTGTAAATACTCATTTCCATCCTGAACTAAATAATTATTTAGCATCTCTGTTATTTGTTTTCCGTGAACTACAAGGGAAAAATGTCCTGCTTTGTTTTACAAGTGCCTACTGACAGGTTGGAAAGAATGTCAGGATTTGCATAAGCAAACATCTGCATAAGCTTAGGCAAGGCTCGCTCAGTCTTCTCTTTTTAAAAGGTACAAGTCCTGGAATCGGTCCGAAATACTTTCAGGAGAATGTTCGCAGCAATAAAATAGTAGAGGGAGCACTCGGTAGGTAAAGGGAACCACATATAAGTACCCAGGAAGTGTTTTGCTATATTATACTGGTAGAAATCAGGCCAGGTTCCTGGGCCAGCCCTGCCAGTAGACAAAGCAGAGCAACTGTCTCAGGGGGCAGACGAGGGAGGTGGCAGCAAAAGCCCCAGGAGTTTTTCCCTGTCCCCACCAGCCAGTTGCTTCTCTGAGAGAACAAATCTGCATGTGCCCGAGTGTCTTGAGAAGCCCAGCAGCATTTCCTTTGGGACTTAATACCCAGTGGGAACTTTGCCTTGCCCTGATGTAGCATCATGACCAGGGGTGTTCGGTGGGGTGTCAGGAGTGGGGACAGCTGCCCTGTTACCTGTGTGATTTCTTAAATGGACCAATTGGCCAAAAATACACACAGTCCATCATCTAAAGGTGCAAGCCATCTGGACATGCTGGAAAGTGTAGGTCTATTTTGTCTCCAAACATGAGTAGGATTGTACCCTAAAATTTGCACACACACTCAGGAATTGGACCACTTGCTTAAGTGCTGGTTAAGGAGACACTGAACAGACCTCTCCTGTTGGACTGAAGAACTTGTGGCCCTCCAGAGATTTTGGCCTACAGCTCCTATCATCCTTCATGACTGGCTCTACTGGCTGGGGCAGATGGGAGTTGCAGGCTAACACATCTGGAAGGCCACAAGCTGCCCAGCAATGACACACCGTAATCACACACAGTATGAAAAGAGAACTAGCAAGAACATTATTTGTAATGGGAAAACAAAATATGAATTAATGAATAAACATATGAAGAATCAAATTTGCAACTGAAATGATGGTAAATCAAAGGTAAATTCTGCCATTATTCTTGCTTCTTCTCTAACTATCAGGAAATTTCTCCGTCTTTGTGTTGTTAACGGTAGGAGATGAACATTCATGTATTCACCTGTTCATTTCTCTCTTACTGATTTGTTAAAATGTGGTTTTAAAAACTTGAGAAAGAAGCAAAACTTCTCAGTGTTGGGAATGAAAACTTTTTGGATGACCTCATAGGAGGCAAACCGATGCCCACCCTGCACAGCCAGCTTCAGAGTTACCAAACCCCTTCTAACCCCAGGCTCTTCTCCAGATAGACACATACCTTCTAATCCTGCCTGGTAAGGTCTTTCCCCTTATCTCCTTGGAACTGTTTATGTCAGCTGCACTCTCACATCTCTTGCAATAAAACTTTAGTGCACATTAATCACCTTTTACAAGGCACTACTGCAAACAAGGAAGGGCTGAGCTCAGATTCTCTTTTACACATTCAGAAACGCTTATCCTCAAGCAACTGGTTCGGACTTATTGACATGAGCATATTTATGCATTGGCCAGAGCTGGAATATCATTATCATTTGAATGAGCATTAATGCTTAGAACTAAACACGGGCTTATCTAACTTGAATTTTAATTATATTTGCAATACATAGTGTGTTCTCCTTAACATTTAAGGTATCCTATGTGTCAAGGGATTTTTTGAAAAGATGTTTGCGGGGCGGGGGGGTTACTATGAACTGACAGAGAGACATCATCAAATCAGTTAAGGTGCTCCCACAGCAGAGAGAAAGTGGACATTGCCTCAAACTCTTGTATACTGGAAATGCACAGAAAGAGGACTTTCCCCTCTCTCTCCTTCAGAACTAGCTTTCAAAGCCTGGTGCACAAAGTCTCCCTACAGTGATCCAACCGGGCACATACCAAATCGCAGGTGACTTGGAATCGTGGGCTTGAGCTCTGAACTGGAAGGCAGGAAAGGAACGTGTGCAAACATAGCAGAAATAAAATTCTGTAAAGGGGGTTTATCACCAGGGTGGCTGCATGTCCTTTAAATGTTTGCTCTCCCCCCGGCCCACATACCTTTATAGGGGATGGTCCTATGGTTTGAAGGCAACATCTGTTTGAAACCTGCCCCTTCCAAGTCCAGTGTAAAGATTTAAAAACCTTTAAAAAAAAAGAAAGAAAGAAAGAGCAGCTCGGCCTTGAAGTTGCCCACACAAGTCCAGACAGCAGCCAAACCAAGGTCCAGCTGGCCTTTTCACTCTTCTTCTCCTTGGAGAGATGTTCTGTGTTTCTATTCCCACTATAATAATCCTTTCTAAATTTGTACACAACACCACCACCAACTGTTTACGATGGTCATCAATCTGCTCATTCATAATTGAAAATTTACAAGCGGCACCATGGATTAAAACATTCCAATTATTAAGTAGACAGAACAGCAATACATATATGTTATTATTTATTTATGAACACATCTATACTGCTTAATATAATACCCAAATATATCAATTAGTGGGTGCAAATCTTGCACAAACTGGTTTTTAATTCTGTCCTCTTTTTAGTTAAGGCATCTCCTCATTTTGGGGGATTCATCACTGCCCTCATTATATGCCACTCACTCAAGGACATCCCAATCCATACGTCCCATCATCCTCAAACCGGGAGAAGGAATGTTTTCAGCTGGGCACTATCTTTCCTTGGATATCCTGCTATAATTTACTGGTATGAAACTCATTCTATGAGTGCGGATACATGTGTTGCCAAGCTCTAACACCCACGCACTGGAAAAAAAGTAACTGCAGGAGAAGACTGAAGTTACAGATTTACTCAAACACAAACAAAAACAGTTTAGGGGAAAAAACAAGGGAAGGGCCTCAAACACTGCCCGAACGAGTCTGACCAGTGAAAGGGAGCAGAATGGGGATCAAATGGAATATCCTGAAAGAAGCCAGGACTGAAACTGAAACTCTAAGCAGAAGCCTGCTGCACTGCAACATTCTGTTGCAGATCTCTCAAATATTTACAGATAATAGCCTTGCAATTAAATAAAACCTGCACACCTTCTTAGAAATTATTCAGTTGTAAACTGGAATTTGAAAAACCACTTCAAGTACATAAGATGACATAGGAAATGCTTTGTTACCTTTCCTGCAGAATAGAGGGCCTATCTGACCTATTTGTTCTCATTCAAATGAAACTTCAGCATCCAATGATTGCTATCTGCTCCCTGCTCCTCCATTTACTGAGAAGCACCAGGGTCCAAGTTCCTTTTGGAGCAGATGTCACAGAAGACTTGCATTGTGTTATATAATTGTGCAAGAACTCATCACACAGTTAAACAAGCTATAGTCACAAGACCGTTCCTACTAAGGTCTAAGATAGGCTGGACATGCACATGGTGGGCATGTCGTGAGTGGAGCCGGCTGGAGCATGGGGTCAGACTAGATGGCCCGGGAGACCCCTTCTGACTCGCTCTGTTTCTATGTTACTCTTGCCACTCAGTGCCACTGAGAGGAAAACTGGGGAAAAAATCAGGAACTCATACTTTCTGCCTGAATGGGAGCAGCCCGGCAGCCCGGTGGTGATTTAGTCAACAGGAGTGTCCCAGGAGTAGGCTATTCTTATCGGGCTAATGGTAGCCAGTGGACTTTAGTCCCAGGTAGGCCCGGGGAGAGGTTACAAGAAATCCAAATATGAACCTGCTATCATGGGTGTTTTTGAAGAAATGCAGCCTCAGGCCTGGAACCTGTTTGGAGTTGTACACCTAAATTAGTCTAACTTTGCATAGGATTGTTGCTTAAATTAGGGTTAAGCAACCTGGGCACACACGGTAAACCTAGCCCCTAACCTGCGTCCTGACATGCGTAAGTGGCGGTCCAGAGAGTTGCATAAGGGCAGAACAGCCTCAGCAGGTTTATTTTCCATTCTTTTCCTGATCTGCTAACAGCATGATTGAGGTGGGGAATAGAATCCTAAATGCTACAAAGGTAAAATAGGGTAATAAACAGTCACAATCAACAACCCGAGCGTAACTGGCTGAGTCACGCCTCTGGAATTGCTGCATGAAACGACAAGGGAAGTCACGATCACAGATGTGCAATGACAGCTGGAAGAGAATTCCAGAGGGCAGGTCCCATGGTGCTAACTATTGCTAGGATCTGTAAAGTGAGGCTCAGGGTGTGCTGTAAAGGGCAGACCTGGGCAAGG
This sequence comes from Varanus komodoensis, assembly GCF_004798865.1. Lineage (NCBI taxonomy): Eukaryota > Metazoa > Chordata > Lepidosauria > Squamata > Varanidae > Varanus > Varanus komodoensis. The sequence continues at coordinate 10,262,473 of NW_025335606.1, forward strand.
ATGGCGACTGATCCTGGCCCAATGATATCAGCCCAGTTCTGCCACTGAGCTATGGGGCCTGGCCCCACAGCTGCACACCTGGTCTGCATGCCAGTCTGATCCCAGGCAAATCCAGGCAGGGCTACCAAACATCACCCTGAAATTCAAGGTGAGCTGCTACCCATTAGCACCTAGGCCAGCTGGGCCAAAGAAATGACTCAGTATATGATGGTGTCACATCATATCCGACATATATGAATATTTGTGCACAAACTGAAAAATAATAATACTATGAAGTGAAATTGAAATTCCCAAATAAGGTGTGGAGGGCATTTCTCTCTGGATTCAGTACAGAAGCCCTCGAATCAGGCAGATGGGCTTCTGGATTAAAAGGTCTTGCTTCTGATTTTAGCTGCCCCATCCAGGCTGCTACCCCACCCTGAAAACTGCCCCCACCCCAGCAAAAGGGCTAAGCATGGTGCATGGTCCCCTTCCTCAAATAGTCCTGCTTCAGCCAATGGCCACCGAGTGGCTGAAATCGACAGGAAGTACTTTCTTGGCATAGGAAGTTAGGACCCCGAGCGTATGGAATGGGCTTCCACGAGAGGTGGTTGAGGCCCCAACGGTGAGGGTGTTCAAGGATAGGCTGGACATCCACATGGTGGGCATGTCGTGCGTAGAGCCAGCTAGAGCCAGGGGTCAGACTAGATGGCCTGGGAGACCCCTTCTGACTCGCTCTGTTTCGATCAATAGACAGACTTCTGAGATACACACTGCTTCCGCACCCTTCTTGTGAAGCACTCTGCAACCGAAGAAGGGTGCCGCTGGGCACCTTTCCCAGTCAAACCCAGAGGAGAACCAGAATGTCCCAAAGTGTGGCATTGCGTGTACAGTGCAGGACTGGGGCTCAGGAGACCAGGGATCCAGCCCCCAGTCAGCCGTGAAACTCACTGGGAGACTCTGGGCCAGTCACGCACTCTTGGATTAACCTACCTCGCAGGGCTGTTGTTGGGAGGATGAAATGGAGGGGAAGAACATGGAAGGCCCTCCCCACCGGGTTCCTTGCACGAGGGAAAAACGGGATAAAAATGTGATCGTAGTAAGCAAGCCTTGCTCCTCCTTCCAAAAAAGAGAGCCTTAGTCAGGAAACAAGAGCTTGTCCGAGAATGCAGCTTGGGAAAGAGAACGGGAGCGGCTGTTGCTGCAAGACCGACGTAAAATTATCGCCAGGGTGGGGCAGCCGCGCCGAAGTGCAGTCCGGGCGCCAGCCTACCCAGCGCGGAGGTGTGGGACCTTGCCCCGCAAGGTGTGTCCCCCCCTCCCCGCAGTGGGCGGATGAGGCGTCGGGGCTGCGCCCCAAGCACCTGTCTCCTGAACTCACCGCGGCCCAAGCGCTCTCGCGTCTCCGCCTGCCTGCCTGCCTCTCTCCGCGCAAAGTTCCCGCAGCCCGAGCTCCGTGCGGCGCCTTCTCCGCGCTGCCGTGAGTTCCTGCTGGGCTCTTTCCAAACCCCGACGGGGCCGGGCGAGCTCCTCCCAGCTGCCCGCCCCCTCGGACGCCGCCCGCTTCCCACGCGCAAAGCAGCTGCCTGGCGCAAAGCCGGGCGCTGCGCCTTGGCGCGGCCGCTGCGCTAGGAGCGGGTGTCCCGGTCCATTTCATCCGTCGGGAGTTGCTCTACAACTACAACTGTGGACTACAACTCCCATCACCGTGGTGTGCCCTTCCTACATGTTCATCCGCACCCCCCCCCCCCCGTAATATAGCTTTTTTAAAGCGTGCACTGTTGTTTTGAAAAAACGTGCAAACGAGACACCCGCTGCTTTTTGACAACCCCACAGAAGTTTTAGCTTGACTACCGGCCTCCAGGAGAAGGCGGGTTTATCCTTTTAAGGGAGCAATCCTTTGAGCTTTTAGAAGGGGAAAAAAGCTTCACAACTGTCAGTAGGTCCAAGGTCCATGCCTAGTTGTGCATCACCAGCTGAAAGAGAAGAACCGCAGCTGGTATCTTTCCCTGTTTAGTTCATGCCAGAGCTAATTACCTGTCCAGCAAGCATGAGATTTGGACCCAGGGCTTCTCAGGCCCATGGAAACCTCTGGGTAGCCATGAGGGGTGCCATGTCTGGGGACTAGGCACGCAAGAAGCCGTCCCATCTTGGCACAGCGATTTTGCCCATAAAGCCCATTAATATCGACTTCAGGGATGGAGAACGGGTGGCCAGTCCAGATGCTGTTGGACAGCGATTTCCAGTATAGCCAATGGCAAGGTGGCCCTCCCAACAACATCTGGAAGGCCATACCCTCACTGGGCATGGAGATCCAGACCTTTTCCACTGCCTGTTTTTGGACCTTTTTTTTGGGCATCATTGGGGTTTGAACGTGGTGTGGAATCTCTGCTATGGTCCATTCCTGAGGGCAGGAAAAGGGAACAATGTGGCCCTCCAAATATGGGTGAACTAAAACTCCCATCATCCCACACACCCATCAGCTAGGGCTGGTGTGAGTTAGGATCCAGCAACAGCTGGAGGCCCGCGTATTCCCCACCCCTGCCCAAGGAGATTCGAGCAATCCGCTGTGCACAGGGATTCCTGGAGTCTTCCATTTGGTGCCACCTTGCTGGCTGCAACACAGTAGTTTCATGATGTGCCATAAATATGGATGAAATTCTACCAAAGTAGAACTGAAAGGGGATCCAGCTTTTGGATGCCCCCTGGACAAGACAGTCAGTGGGGCCTCTCCCTCACTGAGTCTGCCTCTTTATTGCCAGGGGCTCTGGCTGGTACAGCTCCTCACTTTCTTTCACATCATTGCTACCTCTTGTTTCCTTGACAGCTTGAGAGCCAGAGAAAAATTAGGCTGGGAATCTACTGCTCCTTCTTCTCACTCCACCCCTGTCTGGGTCAGACTGAAAGAAGAGAGAGACAACAGCTTGCAAGGATGAAGAAGAGGACCAACCAAGGTCGTTCTTAGAGTCATAGAATCATTGAATGGTAGAGTTGGGAGGGGCCATGAAGGCCTTCGGGTCCAACCCTCTGCTGTTGCAGAACACCAAGTTACACCATCTTACTGGTGGGCTCCTGCTAGGGTGTGGGCCCTTGGCAGGTGCCCAGCCAAACCTACCATTGACGCAGGCCTGAGTCAACAGCTGCTGCCTATTGCATGAAGACAGTACCTAAAGCCCTTGCGCCCTGGAAGAAGTCTGCCATGGCTCCCTCCTGTGCCAACATGGCTTCCATTTCTAAGTGGAGCAATGCTTGTGTAAGAGCAGTGAAGATTCAGGGCTTCTAACACTATTGCTCCTGCATTCCTGTAGCTGCCTGTGAAGATACCATTGAAAGGAGATCCTAGTAGACAAGTGGGATCCATTGCTGTATATCTCTGATTCTGCATGCAATTGTCCCCAAGATGATAGCACCTCCAGGAGCAGAAAAATCCTGGAGAAAACCCATTGCTACAGATATGTGGCTCGGTAAGTAAACTCAAATACTTTGGCCACCTAATGAGAAGGAAGGACTCACTGGAGAAGACCCTAATGCCGGGAACAATTGACAGCAAAAGAAGGGGATGGCAGAGGATGAGGTGGCTGGATGGAGTCATTGGGGCAGTGGGTGTGAGCTTAGGTGGACTCTGGGGGATGGTGGAGGACAGGAAGGCCTGGAGGAGTGTTGTCCACGGGGTCACGATGGGTTGGACGTAACTTCGCAACTACCAAGAAAGCAAAGCAAGCAAAATGAATGATAGGAGCAGCTATTGCAGGTGGGCACAGGGAGTTTCCAAACGACAAGGGCAGTGGGGGGGAGGAATTTCTTTGGCTGAGGTGTCATCAATTTCCAGGCAGCGTTTGGAATCAAAGGCAGGCTATAGCAGACTGAGTTCAACCTGTTGTCCTGCAGGGATTACTTGCCTGCAAAAATAGCAACCACTACAGTTTTTTTTTTACCAGTCTTGCTGTACAACTCTCTAGTTGACCGCACAGAGGCTCAGGGAACATAGCAAGTGGGTTTGGCTGTAATAAGCACTAGAACATGGCACAACATATACACCGGTCTGCTAGAAGAGTGCTGGGTTGGGATGACATGTTAAATCACCGTGGCTTATGAAGTGTTATGTGACTCTATCAGAGATGCACTTTGGTTCATTCCGGGCATGTGAATTTTCCCAGCTGGAAACGCATGACGTGAGTGACTGATAAGTAAGATGAATCAAGCCCTAACTGCCAGCATGAACTTGAGGCATGGTCACTTCGCAATGGCTCACTTTTAAGAAGGCAGTAATGAGGCTGTTGCTCATGCAGCATTCTGAACAGCATGAAATTCAGTACCCACAAAATTCTGTCCTTCTTGATAAATCTTGTCACAAGATCAGGATTTCAACCATTGTTATTCATAACTTCAGTAGTCTAGAGCTGCACATACGGGTGCATGTGTTTCATCTTCCCAGAGCCTTCCAACCAATAGAAGTTGGGCATGCTAATTTGCTTTGAAGGAAAGGAGTTGGTTCAGCAGTCACTGCCCTCACCGTCTATTCAGCTTTCAAGTGCAATGAATGTGCCCTTACGTCTGTCACCTTTATAACCTTCAGGCTGAATTTCTGTAAAGGCTGTGCCAGGGATTATGCTTGCTAATTTTGGAAAGCTTCAGAATTCTGCTCCAGGAAATAAATAGGGAGGGAAGTGTGTGTATATTCTGTATGTGTGCCTGTCTGGCTGAGCTGGGAGGAAGAGTCATTAAAACCAAGTGGTTAGTAGGAATACATGATGGAAAAAGTACAGACAGTGATCATCACCTTAACAAAACGCTGATGGCTGATAACTGGGTGGTGATGAAAAGACTGACATTGCGGTGTGATTTAAAATCCTTGTTCAGGGCACTGAATACAGAGTTGAATCCTTTGAACTGGAATTCAGCCATTGCAGGTCTCTGTTTGTGCAAGAGAGGCCACCTCAGTGCCTTTGACAATGCTGAAATATTCTCCTGTGTATTTTTTTCTAATATTGCCTTTCCAGTTTTGTGTCCATTGATTCTTTTGCACAGAGTTTGACCTGTTTGTCCTCTGTAGAATGAACCACCACATTGTGGGCAAATGAATGCATTTATTTAAATATATATTGATTTCATTTTATATCATTTTATATGGTTCAGTAACTTAAGCTCTCTGGGCAGTTCATAACAACAATTCATAAAAACATGAACCATGAAGACAATGAAAACAGCATTTTTTTCCAACGTACAAACTTTAAAAACAAATTGAACAACTAAAAATAATTGTCATACAAACTAGACTTGTTAAAAACAGCTGACCTAAATTCTGCCTCCAAAAAATACCCTTTAATGCCACTCAATGCCTGGGAGAATAGAAGAATTTTGACCTGGTGTTGGAAAGATGATGAAATTGATGCCTGGCAGACTTTAGAGGGATGATCCTTCCATAAATCTGTGAATGATATTAGGAGGCTGAGTACCCGGAGGAGGGCTTTCTCTGCGGTGGCGCCCCATCTATGGAATGCGCTCCCCAGAGAGGTCCGCCTGGCGCCGTCGTTATTTGTTTTTCGGCTCCAGGCTAAGACCTTTTTATTTAAAACTTATTTTAATTGTTAAATTATTGAAATAATTAGGATTTTAAATTTTTTAGCCAAGAATGCACCGGGAGTTTTTAAACAATTTTTTAATTGTTATATTATCACTATTTATGTATGTATTTATGTATTCTTTGTGAGCCACCCCGAGGCTTTGTTGCGATGGGGGGGCATAGACATGTTTTAAATAAATAAATAATTGGGAGAATGCCAGAAGAAGGCCCTGCCTCTTGTTGGCACCCTCCAAGCCTTCCTTGGATTGGCACTTGGAGAAGGTCCCAGGGGTTGATTGTAGCATCTGGGGAGCTTCAGGCTGAGAGGAAGCCAGGCAATGAACCCCTAATGTTTGTGAATGGTGACACCGGAGCTGTGATGGGGCTGTGGATGCATGGACTACCAATCTGGACTGCTCCACAGAAGTGAGTGCTAGAAGAAGGGTCCAGAGATTCTGGCCCCACAGTTCACATCCCCCCCCCACCACTTTGTAAGATGTATGTAGCACACCAATGAAAACGCCTGGCAGGATACATTTGTGTGTCTTTAAGGTGCTGTACAGTTCCTTGAAGCTTGTATTGCAGCAGACTAGCAATGGCTCCCTGCCCTGACACTGGGGAAGGAAAAGCACTGTACAGAGCAGGCCGGGCTTCTCGTGGTCCACAGCCCCTGCCAATGAGGAGGAGAGATCATGGGAGCTGTAGGCCAACGCAAGTTGTCCAGCCCTATTGTAGATGCTCAAAAATGATGACCCTTTTGGACCCAAGGTGAGGTTCCAAGCAGACATTCACTAAATATGTAGCATGCGGCTACATCTCCTGCCTTTCCTGTCCAGCAAGAATAAAAGCCCCATTCAGGAAAGAAGGTCCCATTGGTGGCCAACTTTCAGAGCAGATTTCTTAGACCGCTGCTGAGGAACCTTAGGAAGCCATAAACCAGGCACTTTTGCTGCCCAGGTAAAGTCACAGGAGGACCCTTTCCATTCTTTCCCAAGGATCCAATAACTGGTATCATCCCAGAGCCCTCAGATTTGAGGGATCAGTGAGGCTCCCCTTCCAGGCTTAAGTTCTGGTTGCTGTTGTGGGTATCACTGACAATGCACCAGGGAGTACAGGGCGGATCGCAGTGACAATATGGCAGCTGCCATTCCCCACAGTGCCCTGGGAAAGTGTAATATTGGGAGCACTGGGAAATGGAAATGGCAGCTCCCAGGTCCCCCACTGCAGGCCACCCCAGGAGGCAAGCAGCAAACTGTGTCAAATCACTAGAATGGAGGCAGATGTCCAAGATTGCCCTTTACAATCTACTGAACCTAAACTAAGCCTTAATGGCTCCCCAGGCAGGGCCATGGCACATTCAGCTATGCAGTTCTAGCCTTGAAAGTACAAGAACTAAAATATAGTAAATCGTGGTTCACATTAGAATCAAATCACTGCCAGCTACTTTACTGTAGAGACGCAGCTTATCTACAAAGAGTGCCCTTTTCACAAGCATTTCTGCCTGGGCTGCTCCTTTCCCTTCTCCAAGCAAAGGTTACATGACTTAGAAAAGTAAAATTAATCCTGACTTCCCTCCATGTTTGACCTGTAAACACAGAAAAGGCAGGGCATGGTTTCAAAGTCTATTGCTACAACCCTACAATACTGGGAGGTGAAAAGCAGAACAATTCATGTTCGTTGCCCCACCCTCCAGTCAAATTTGGCATGGAGAACAACAGAGCCTACACAGGAAAAAATCTGTCTTTCTTCTCAGATAATACATATGGAAATGTGTTTGCTTTGCATACAACTGCCTAACATTCTGCTCTATTCTGAGTGTGTATTTGAGCACCGAGTGTTTCCATGTGACTGGATGCCACTCCACTCAGGTATCACCTGTGGGTCATCACAGAGCATTAGAGCAGGAAGGAGCATGAGGATCAGAGTATGCGCTCCACCACTACAGTGAGCTGGCACAGCCGGTCATCCAAGAGGTCTGCAGCAGAGAACGTTCGATGAACTGAGGCAAGACGTGAAGCCACGTGCTCCAAAAGAAAGCACAAACCCAAGAGGTCTTGCCAGTGTGATCTGACCTGGGTGCTTCCGGGTGAAGGGAAGCTAGCCTGGGAATTAGAAGTCCTTGTGCAGTGTTTGCATCCTTTTCTCCTGCACAGATTTTGTATGGGAAAAGACGGAAGAAGGTATAAGAAAGTGCAGAAGGGTCACCCCCCCCTTCTGGAGGTCCCTAGGTAACTTTGGGGCAATCACTGCCTCTCGGCCTCTCGGCCTTACAGAATCATTGTTGGAAAGATAAAATGGAGAGGAGGAGAACCTTGTAAGCTGGCTTGGGTTCCATGCAAAAAGAAGAAAAGTGGGGTATAAATGTATTGCAATGGAGGAGGAGGAAGGCTATGTCTGGACCCTCCTGTAAACTTCCAGGCAGAGTGATGGGCTCCTCTGGAGGCAGCCTCAGAGGCAAATTCCTCCAGCCTTGGATTTGGTGACTCGCTGAATACTTCAGGAGTCACATGGGAAGCTCTTTGAAGTTCAGCATGTGGTGCTTCTACTCTCACTGAAGGGGACCAGCCTCCTCTGGCCAGAGTCACACCAGTGGCACCCCCTGGTGATTTTAAGCTGGAGCCCTGAATCTTTCATTCACAGCCCCAAATCCCTGGTTTGCCACTGTATGTATGGAGAGCTGGACTAGATGGACTTTTGGTCTCATTCAGCTTGGCTTTTTCTATGTTCTTCTTGGAGGCACCTGCTCCACCGCCCGGCTGTCCATGGGCATTTGCTGAAATACAGATGTGCAGGTGCTGATGATCTCTTTTGAGCCCCACCCCAGACTAGTCAGATTTATGCAACATGAGCTTCTGCTCCTGCCTTAAATCTTTCTGCTTTGGTGTCTTCTGCCCCCCAGAAATCAAATACCCTTCTCTCCTCTCTTCATGCATCCCCTTTTACAGAGACTTGTCCTTAGAAGACGGCATACTTTAAAGCAGGGGTCTCAAACTCAACTTACCTGGGGGCTGCTGGAAGCAGAGTCTGGGTGAGGCTGGGCCACATCAAGTATTCCACCACCACGGTGGTGGTGGGCCGCTCATCCCGCGTCGCTCCCGGAGGCCGGCCCGGGTGCCGCCGGCGCTTTGAAGGCTGCAGGGCCCCTCCCCCGTGCCCCTTTGTCCTGGCAATTGGCCCGCGGGCCGCGAGGTTGAGACCCCTGCTTTAAAGACACACAGGCATTCATGCAAGGCATATGTAAATTAGCATATGCAAGCTGCTGCTGCTGCTGCTGCTGCTGCTCCTCCTCCTCCTCCTGTGTGCCTTAGCCCTGGACCTTTCTGGTACCCAGCCCTGCCCTGTCCTCCATCTTCCAGCCCAACATACAACTTGTGGAGGGAGGAGTCCTGCCTTTTCCCTTGGGAGGCTGCCAGGGATGGTCTCACCATGCAGGACAGATGTTCTAGCTGCTGGAATTCACCCCTGGGCCAGATCTTGCTGGACTTTCCACCCTCAGCTGTGATGCAAGTCGAACACTCAAGGGTGCACACTCTGGTAAGAGCATCAAATCACTTTAGGTTCAGGTTCCCTTGCAGCTCCTCAGGTTTTTTCTCCCAAAAGTTTTTTTTTAAACTTCTGCAAACTTTGGGTTTTCCCCAAGTCGTCAGGCCTCTCCCAGTTCTGCATGGATTGTTTTGTTAGGGCTACATGTGTGAGGGGTTTCCTGCCTGCACTTCAGAAATGGAGGGTACATGGGGGAACTGGAAAAAATGCTGTCGAAAGTAGAAGGGGTGACCAGTCTGCTGATCAAATTCGCAGACGATACTAAAAATGAGGGCAGTGGCCACAACTGAGGGCAGGTACTCTGGATTTAAAAGGATCTGGACAGACTATGGAAGTGGGCAGGAGACAACAGGATGGCGTTCAATGTGGATAAGTGCAAGGACTTGCACTTGGGGCATAGGAATGGGTGTCATAAGTGTGGGTTAGGGGTCAAGTGGCTGGGGAGAGCACTTGTGAAAGGGACTTCGGGGTGCTGGTTGACTGCAGGCTAAACATGAGCCAGTAGTGTGGTGTGGCGGCCAAGAGGGTGAATGCCACCCTTGGTTGCATAACCAGAAGTGTGGCTTCTAGATCGAGAGAGGTATCACTGCCACTCTGTACAACTCTGGTATGCCCACACCTGGAGTATTGTGTTCAGTTCTGGGCTCCACATTACAGGAAGGATATAGCCAGGTTAGAGTCAGTGCAGCTTAGGGCCACAAGAATGATGGCTGGATTGCAGGGAAAGCCATATGAAGCGAGACTGGGGGAACTCGGTCTCTTCAGCCTGAAGAAAAGGAGACTCTGAGGGGATCTGTTGGCAACATATAGGTACATGAGGGGGTGTCATGCAGAGGTGAGTAGAGACCTGTTCTCCCCTGCAGATAGGAGAACAGGACGCACTCCAATGGAGCAAAGCTCAGGGAACCCAGATTCAATTTAGATGCCAGGAAGTACTGCCTGACAGTCAGGACCCCGAGGGTGTGGAATGGGCTTCCATAGGAGGTGGTTGAGACCCTATTGGTGAGGGTGTTCAAGGATAGGCTAGACATGCACATGGTAGGCATGTCATGAGCAGAGCCAGCTGGAACCTGGGGTCAAACTAGATGGCCTGGGAGGCCCATTCTGACTCACTCAATTTCTATGTTTCTGTTTCTATCCCATTTTCCCTCCCTGTTCCCACCCCAACAACAGTCAATTGGAATCCCAGACTCACTGAACATGCTGTGCATTGGACTGGAGTTTTCGAGTGTGGGAAGATCCCCCATTAAAATTTCTGTCCCTGCATATTGTGCTATGGCACACCTCAGAGCAATGCCGAATTTGCGGAGTCTTCCCTCTTGTGTACAGGTAATACTGTTTTGCCTCTGTAAGGACCAGCAGCCAGAGAACCAAGACTGCGGTTAGCATATTTGATGGCGAGGCATTCTCTACCTGTGACATCAGTCTTATGATGTGCTAAAGCCTACTAACCTCTCTGTGTATATCTCATATAATCGTCAGCTGGGATATCATGTCTCAGCAGCACGTTGCAGACTATGTGAAGGCTGTAATTTCCTGTTTAGGAAGTCCTCCCATTCATCAGATAAGATTCCTCCTGGAATTTCAGGTTTGGCCCTGTCAGATTTCTTCTGGCACTTATACATTCTTCCGAGGCTAATTGGAGCATTAGATTGGAGGATTAAATTTTACATTCATGGTCCTAAAAATGGGGGCAGCTTTTAAGAAACCGCTTTTGTGGATCTAATCTGCATCTAAGGGGTCTTTGGCCTGTGACTGTTGAATTTGATAGTGCCTTAGTGGAGCCTCAAACCATGGGTCCCACTGATATAGTCTAGAAAAAAGGAAAAATAAAACTACCTTCTAGAAAAAAATTATTTGGGAATTATTTGGGTTGTGCTCTTGATGGCCCATGTGTTATCTCAAGGACACTTGGAGAGTTCACATCATTTCCTTGCCAACTTGGGGAGCCATGTCATAAAAGTTGATTCTGAGAATCCCTCTTCCAGGAGTGCCGGGTCAGTGAGTTTTTATAAAATGTTTCATATAATGCCATTTGGAAAAGTCATAGGGGGGAAAGTGAAACAACCAAACTTCCATGTCCAAGATCAGTGATGGGCAGAAGGTCAAGTGGTATCGACCTGCAGTAGATCAGCAAGGATTTCTGACTCCCAAAGTATTTATTTGCTACATTGATATCCCGGCCTTTTTCCCATATGTTGCCAACAGTCCAAGCAAATAGGACTGTTTTCATAGTCCCCTCACACGCACCCCTAAATTTGGTTGCTGAAAAAGGTGAGTTGAGAGAGAGAGAAAAACTAGGCATTAGATCTCTAAATGCAAGGAAAGGACTCCATTGTGTGCTTTAGGGTTGTTAGAGTTTACTATGCTTTTCAAGTCTCAGGTTACTAAATCTTATGCAATCCAAGAAGTTTTTCAAGCTTCTAAGAGTTGTATAGCATTTCCACTGTTTTGTTTCCCCTGCACCAGAGAATCCTGGGAAACCGTAGTCAATCTGGAGGTGAGTGCTAAAAATTCCCTCCTTCCCCAGGAAGGATCCTCCGGGAAGAGGGAACAACTGACAGATCAGTTCACATCTGCAGAGCGGTTGTTCCCGTAGTGCTGAAAGGGACTGTCAAGCTTCCTAAATAGTCCAGGTGACGATGTGTCAGCTGGGAGGAGGCACACCAGACAAATGTGCTTACAAGGCAGGTAGCTGAAGGTGCATCCGGAAACAAGCCAAGCCACATGCTGCGGTGCCCATGTGTGCTGGAAGGAAATTCCTTCCTGGCACCAATGCTAGTCAGGCCCTGAGTGAGGTTAAACTCAGCCGTCACGCCACCCGGAGAAATGCCTCATCAAAGTGTAGCTCCATGCCTGATCCAACAACAGTCTTAAGGGCTTCCTTTCCCCAAGTTTGCTCTCTCAGATACCCTGTTGATCACCTGAAAACTTCTTCCATATCCCTCAGCCATCCAAGTTGTCCCAGATACAGACAAGGTATTGAGCCTTTTTAATAGTATTTAAATAGTACTCTCCTATCCCTTCCAGCTGAGGGCACATGAACCCCAACGCTAAATATTTTTAGGTGCCTGCTTAAAACCTGATCATTTCACAAGACTTTTAGCTGAGCAGATGTTTCTTTATCCTGTTCATCTTTATCCCATTTTTAATCTTATGAGCTGCTGCTTTTGTGGCTTGCTGGCATTTTAGCTCCTGATGTTAGTTGTGTTTTATTAAGATAGTACTTTAGTTTTGTAGTTGCATTTTTATATTGTTTGATATTTCATTGCCAGAAGCTGCCCTGAATTCTTTAAAAATAAGGAGACAGAGAGAGAGAAAGAGAGAGAAATGTTTTCATGAATAAACTTAGCTCTTGTACCGCTGCAGCTTCTGGCCAGACATACCTTCGATCAAGAATAGTCAAATATGGAACACATGAAGAAACACCTCCTCCCATGCCAAGCTGCACATACTTTGAGATGTCCCCATCACTTAAGCAAAAGTGGGTGGTGACCAGAGACAGCATTTTCTCAATGGTGCTCCAGAGTATCCCCCACCCCCGCCCAAGAATTATCATCTGGTGCCAAAATTATTTTGGTGCCAGGCAAAAATAGTTTGGCCTCCCAGAGATTTTTAATGCATTTAAACATGTTTCTTCTTCTCCTCTTAACATTTTGTTGCTGTATTTAATCTCATGTCTGTGTATCAGCATACAGTCCTGTACATTCTGTTGAAAGGCAGTATATGGAACTCCAAAAAGCAAGCTTAGATTCGTATGCATAGGTAGTTTCCGCTGGCCAGGCGCACGCACAGTCTTTCCAGTCTGTGGGCAAGGGGGGGGCGCTATCTCCGCCTTTGAGGAAATAAGAATATTTAAAGGCCCCGACATTCCCTCCCTAATTCTCTTCCTGCAATGGTCAAGCAGAGGCCACCCATGAGGTCTGAACTCAGGGGCAACCCCCCCCCCACCTCACGCTCCCCAAGAGCAGCCATTCCAAGGCATACAACCCCACAACCAACACATGATGAATAGCACCGCAACTAAGGTTGTTATCATGTGCCATCAAGTCGTTTCTGAATTACGGTGACTCCATGAATCAATGGACCCCAAAGTGCCCTGAACTTGACATCCACCTTGTACCCTCAAGGCTGTGGCTTCCCTTATGCAATCAATCCACAAACAGCCATTGATAAACTTATCCTCCATTCATTTGTGGTGATTAATCCACCTTCTTATGCTTTAGGAGGTGCTCAGCCACTGCTTTGGCACAGCTCCCCAGCTGGGTCAGAAGAGTGCTTGATCTGTGCAGATCTGGACGTGGTTAGCTCTGCTGAGACTAAGGCATCATGAGGGAGGCGATGGGGGAGAAGGCCCCTCCCATGGTAAAGTCAAGCTCCCCAGGCTCTGGGAGCTGTGTCATTTTGCAGGGCTTCTACTGGACTGTTGCATTTAATTTATTGTTTAACCCACATAGGCTGCTTCTGTTTGTGGTGCCACCAAACTGTGTCAGCTTGGAAGAAGTTAGAGCCTGTACCTTCCCCGGGTCCGTGCTGCACTTATTGGAAGCGTACATAGAAAGCTAAGCAGTCTGCTTTAATTGGTGTCCCTGGAAGAGGCCATTTGTGCGATCAAGAATCCTTCAGTGTAGCACAGGACAAACTAATTTTGCCTCAAGTGTTTAAATATCACCAGGGAGCCTTGTAATGAATTACTTTCTTTAATTGTAGCTTGATTTTGACAATCTCTCTCTCTCTCTCCCTCCCCCATAAAATAAGAACGTTCATTTCATGTATTACATTTCTCTACCTCCCCATAGCTGATATTCTCTGGCAATTTGCAAAGATTAAAAGCCTCAAAAAATGCAGCTTCCGGGGGCTGATCTGCAGAAGAGCTGCAAGGACCAAAGCTTCATATGCCCCTCCTCCCCATGCCAGGATCCCATTCCAGTTCTCCCTATCGCCTGACCTGGAAAGAAACACTTTACAAGCCCTTAAGTATTGGACTGCAGGACACAGTGTGACCTATTTTATCAGTCCCATCTCATGTCTACACAAAGTATAGGAATCCTCAATCATTTATTTTCCAAATCAGCTTGGTTCAAAACCTTACTTCTTAAATGTGTTCATATCTTACTTTGTTTCTTTCCCTCCATCATGTGTGGCTTATTTAAAATTGGCATCAGATAATGGCGACTGAGGACAGAGAAACAGGAGAGCAGTAAATGTGTATTTCCTTTGTCTCCTTTTCTTTTCTTTTGTCTTGCTTTGCTTTTGTTTTACTTTGCACCTTTTTCTTGGATCTCACCTGACAGTTTTGAATCATGGATCCCGAGAGGTTGTTTTCTCTGCTGTTTTCTTTAATAGCTGGTACAAGTTTTAAATTAACTGTTGCTTTAACTGGACAGTTTTTTTCTGCTGCCTCTGTCCTTTTAATTTCTTGTTTTAATTATTTGATGATATTATGTTGCTTAACTGTAGAAATGTTTTAACCTGTTTCTAATCTCCTCCTCCTCCTTCTGCTTTAGGAGCTACTGGGCAAAAAAATAGCCTCTTCCTCATCTTCTCTAAACTGAGTTCACTCCACCATCTGACAGGTGATCAGAAACTTGCTTGTTTGTGTATTACCAGAAGGACAGCAAAACCGTAAGTTGATTTTCAAGTTCCTGGTGGGCTAGAGTGGCAGACAAGAATTTCATTGTGCACATATTTTAATCCCTAAGTTAGGCGGCCACCTGGGGAACGGGGTGACTAGGCAGCCGGACTGATGGATGATGCGAAGTCAGAACTGTTAAATACAGAGCATTGACACAGCAACCAAAAGTGCAATTTAGGCAAACCTGCAATATGATTCCATTGCACAGATATCTGCGTTAAGCAGAGTGAACTGCAGAAAAGATCATCTTGAAAGGAGGAGAAAATCTGACAACATAATATCTATAATGAGTTTGTGGCATATCATGAGTAAGAAAGCCAAGGGATGGTAAGGAGCAGTAATCTCTTATTTGTCACCTGTTCTTACCTGAGTGAGGAAGAGTCCATCTGTTTTCCAGCTCTGCTTTGTTTACCTCAAGCCCTCGGCATGCAAACCGCTTGCCAGTCGGGGTGGGGAAAAGGTGAAAAGTGGCTGATAGACAATTCTTCTACTGATCTAGCTGAATGCAGTTGCAACCAAGTTAAGCCTCTTTCCTGCAGAACTAGTATGTCATGTAGGTCCACCAGATGAGTGTCTGATACAGAAGAAGGAGGGGCAACCTATATGCTTTATCTCCGGTTACATAGGTAACTGTAACATTGGACCGTCTTTTCACCATGCAGATGGGAGATCTCTCCAGCTTCTTTGCAACGGTGCAGGACTGAAAAGACATCAGAGAACAGAATCTCTATAATTAAGAGACATGGAAACTGCTACAGGGCCAAACCAAGACATTTCCTTCCGTAGTGCTGCTGCTTTCAAACATTTGAGGTCCAAGCTGCTCTGGATTGGCTGGAGTGCTGGGGTGAAAACAATAAAATGGGATTCAATAGAGACAAATGTCAAGTTCTGCACCAAGGAAAAAGAAACCATTATTACAAGACAGAGAACACTTGGCTCAGCAACACTGCAAGTGAGAAGAATCTTGCGATTGTTGTAGATCACAAGCTGAATATGAGTCAGCAGTGTGATGTGACTGCAAAAAGCACAAATGCTGTTTTGGGGTGCATTACCGGGGCGGCTCAGGACTTCATGGTGCCAGGCTAAGACCTTTTTATTTAAAACTTATTTTAATTGTTAAATTATTAGAATTAACAGGATTTTAAATTTTTAGCCGAGATGCACCGGGGGTTTTTAAATATATTTTTTATTGTTATATTGTTATTATTTGTGTATTTATGTATTTGTTTCGGTTGTGAGCCGCCCCGAGGCTTCATTGCGATGGGGGCGGCATAAAAATGTTTTAAATAAATAAATTAACAGAAGGATCACTTCCAAATCATGTGAAGTACTAGCTCCCCTTTACTCAGCACTGGTGAGGCCTTATCTGGAGTACTGCATCAAATTCTGGACACCACAGTCTAAGAAAGATGCAGACAAGCTGGAAAGGGTTCAGAGGAGGGACTGGAATCAAAGCCCTGTGAGGATATATTGAAAGAAATTGACATGTTTTGCCTTAAGAAGAGAAGGCCAAGGGGACATATGATAGCACTCTGCAAGTTCTTGAAAGGCTATCACAAAGAGTAATGCCAAGATGCCTTCTTGATCACCCCAAAATGCAGAATATGGGATAATGGATACAAGTTAGCAGAAGCCAGATTCCACCTTGGTGCCAAGAAAATTTTCCTGACTGTTAGAGCAGTACGACAATGGAACCAATGACCTAGGGAGGTTGTGGACGCTCCCACACTGGAACCATTCAGGATGCAACTGAACAGCCGTCTGAGAGGGACTGCTTAACTTGGAGTCCTGCACTGAGGAGGGGGTTGGACCTGTGGGCCCTCTGGGCCCTTCCATCTCTACTGTTCTAAGAGTCTATGATCTGAACTAAAGCAAACAAACAGAGCGAGAGCGAGAGCGAGAGAGAGAGAGAGAAAACAGTTGTGCTAACAGTCACTGATCTCACAGGACTAATATTAACTTTGGGTGAAAACATGCATTCTTCATGTGGTGGTAATTGTGCATTTCCTGCCCGGGAAGCAAACCTGTGTTCAGGCAACTTTGACAACACTTACCTGCCTTGCCACATGCGCAAATTACCTTCCTGCCAAACTATACAAGGCAAATTACATTGTAAAATGGATGCATACACTCAAAGGCTTCCTTTCTCCCGGACTTCATATAGAAACTCTGTGCCAAGTGCAATTCCATTGAAAGCATGCAGGTCCCCTTCTAGAGTTCCAGAATGCACTTGGCAGGCTCACCCATATGGACCAGACCAGCTTGCCAAGCCTGTTTCAGCCCAAGGGACAGGTCTGGTCTTGGGGAAGCATTCAAGGGTGGTGGAATCCAGTGGAGGATGGGCCAAAGGCCACTTGGTGGGGGCCAAATACACACGTGACTCCAATGTTTTCCAACTTAAAGTTCTAAGTGTTGCTAACTAAGTCTTAGGACAGAAAATTTAGCCTTTTAGAATAGGAAAAACCTGTGGATGGATGGATGGATGGATGGATGGACGGAGGGACAGCTTCAAAGTCTATGCCTAATAACTAAAAACTGACTTAGGTTTTAGCTACTTATGGAGTCAGATAACCAAAGTTCCCACCTGTTGAACATTGTCTGAGAATGTGGCTGAACTTGTCTTGAAGAAACAAAGGAGGTCATCTTTAAGGTATGTGTCACTTCTACCGGTTAAGACTTCAGAGGTATTATATCTTTAAAGTCCATTTAATTCAACGTCTTTAGGCTCAAGCTGTGGTTTTACTTCAGAAAACATTAACTATACATGAACAGCAAATTCCCCAAGCCAATCATTTGGCACTGAGTTCCTTGAATGGCTTCACGAATCAATGACTTCTGTGTGGAAATAGTCATTACATTCCCTTCTGTTCAATTCAATCTACTTCCCATCGGGCCAGTCAGCGCCTCACATCAATTTTGTTCTCCCCTTCCTACAGCTGCTCTTTTAGAACCTAGATTTGAAAATACAAGCTGTTAAATCAGCCTGCTTTTCTGAAATCACAAAATGATAGTAAAAGCCTGGATAATTATCAACTTTCTTCATCAATAGCCATCAATTCCTGTAAACTGAAATGGTGCGGTCGTTACAATTGCTTTCCATTGAACTATTTCTATGGTTTTCTATGGCTGAGTCCATTGATTCCATTTATTTATTTGCTTGTTTATTTTTATTGTGTTGGGTCTCCCTTGATGGAGGAGCTCAAAGCCAACACAAATTATTTCCTTCTAGAGTTTGATCTGCCAGTAGATCACATACTAAAGCTTTTGACAACTTACATTTTCCAGCATGAGTATGTCTTTATTCCCACTGAAGACAACATGATTGCAAAATCCTTTAGACTGAGTGGTAAACCAATAAATATATAAATAAATAATGGTTAGCAAACACGGTGCTCTGTTGTTGTTGATGTTGTTGGTATGTTCCATCAAGTCATCCCCAACTTATGGGAAACCCATGAATGAAAGTCCTCCAAAATGTTCTATCCGTGACGGTCCTGCTCTAAACGCAACACTGCAGCATCCTTTATGTAGTCCGTCCATCCTATATATGGTCTTCCTTACACTATTCTGGCTGTGGATCATTTGCTCCAAGCCCCACTAAGGAGAATCCTGCAGGACTTCTTGAAGGAAGAGAAAACAGGTGGAAGGATGCTGGGAGAAAAAGTGACATTTGAGCCTCCTCTAAGGTAGCAAAGAAATAAGCTTCTTTCTAATGCATTGTGTCCTTGCTTTAAAAAGACAACAACCCTATTTGGAAACATGCCTCAGAGAGGTCAACTCTCAGCAAGCCCAGAAGATGGGATCATGTGAGCATGATGCATGGGTTCTCTGTCCATGCCACCTTATCCATCCGTGCCGCACGCATGGAAATCAGAGGAGCAGAACTTGCTGAGCCTGCAGGCTTGTGATGGAGCCAGGTGGTGTGGTCCCTTCCTCCCACCACGTGGATTCGCTCTCCATGCAGTGGGCTGCATACTGTGGCTGCTTTCTAAGGCATTTAAAGGACCAGGGCTGGGGTGGTGGCTTGGGATACTTAGACCTTGGGACAGAGCTGGGCCAAGGATAGCTGGCTGCCCTACTTTTCAGAGAACACTAAGTTCGGAGGGATGACAGAGGACAGTCCCAGAATGAATGTGTCCGCTATTTTCTGGGCCACCCTGTCCAAGGTGTGTTTCAAGCTAATGATGCAGCAACAAGGATTGCCCAGGGCCCTGAAGCTGCCAATCAACACTTGGTCCTTGCAGCCACACATGGCTCCAGGTCACTCTTCTCCGTGCTCGTGCTCCTACTTAAATTCAGCCATTATTTCAAAATGTGCCCCAATGCCCACGCATTCACACATGCAGATGTTACGGAAATTGGTGTCCTCTTTTTTGACAAAGTATAAGTGACCTTCCTAATCGGCATCCTAGCAGGAGGCAAAGAGCAGAAGTCCAGACATGTGGAAAGTCCAAGGTAAACCTTTGCACCAAGATGGGCAAAGCAAGTACCATTGGAGGCCGATTGCCACTTCTTTGTACAAATATGGGACTCCAGGCTTTGCGGGGGAATTACCAGGCAGGAGGGCCCACACCTTCAGATGCTCCAGGACATTTGGGTCAAGATCTCTTCTTGCTGATGCCAGAGTGTAGGACATGGAATAATCAGTTCAGGTTGCGACAACCCAGATTCAGGCTGGACATCAGGAAAAGCTTCCTCACTGTCAGAGCGATACAACAGTGGAACCAGCTGCCTAGAGAGGTGGTGGGCTCTCCCACACAAAAAGAAACTGGGCAGCCACCTGAGTGGGGTGGTGTAACGCGGTGTCCTGCACAGCAGGGGGTTGGACTTGATGGCCTTCATAGCCCCTTCCAACTCTACTATTCTATGATTTCAGCCTGTCTGTTCCCCAGCCAGGTTTTGAGACAAGAAGTCAATCCAACTGGGGCAAAACAGCCCAAAGGAAGCAGCTTAGCAGGAATCTGCATAATCTTACATGCAAGTGTACAACAATTAAAACTGCATTATTATTATTATTATTATTATTATTATTATTATTATTATTATAGCATTTCTATGCCGCCCCTTGCCGAAACCTCGGGGCGGCTTACAACATGATAAAATACATTGAAATACAATAGTACATAATAAATTACCATTAAATATAACAATACAAAAAATACATTGATTTACAAATACAAAATTAAAATTATCAGTATAAAATAAAAATATAGGAGGAGAAAGAGAAGGAAGAAGAAGTTGCCCTGGCCAGATCATATGTTTTAACAATTGAAATGATGTTTAAATAAAAAGGTCTTTACCTTTGCATGCCTTTGCGTCCAAAGCAAGAGTAGGTGGCAACTGCTTGACCTTATAGTTATGATTATGAGGCACAAAAAGCACACAAATAATTACATGCTTTTGAAGTGCAATGCTTTACAGCAAAGAATAAGAAATCCGGAATCTCACTTATAGTTCCTTTTGCAGTGCCTAAAATCTGTTGGCTATTCATCTTCCACACCAGCTGAAATCTTTTCCTCCCAAGCCCGTATCTGATGGGGTGATCCTGCCAGATGCACATGTTTGTACCAATGATAGTGCCAAATATTGTTTTGCCATCAAAAATGCAGCTGCTAACATTGCAACTCTTGCTAGGAAAAAGGTCCTGTTGGACTCAGTCACTGAGGCTTGTCTGCTTTGGGTTGCACTGCA
The DNA here is from genome assembly GCF_004798865.1 of Varanus komodoensis. Classification (NCBI taxonomy): domain Eukaryota; kingdom Metazoa; phylum Chordata; class Lepidosauria; order Squamata; family Varanidae; genus Varanus; species Varanus komodoensis. The sequence goes on from NW_025335606.1 coordinate 10,282,884, forward strand.
AAAGGATGGCACTAGGAAAATGATAGTGCAGGTGCCTGCCTTTGCCCGTGCACAGAATCTTCTGGTGAATGCAGGTAACGCTAACAGTGCCCACACAGACGCAGTGCTGCAGAAAGTGTGCTTGGCGATCGGCAAATTCCTAGCCAGCTCAGCGGACATATGTACACGGGAAGGGTGGCAGCTTGAATCAGGGAGAGAACACCATCCCGGGAGACCTGATGCAACTTTCTTTGCACACCAAATGTGGTGGCAAGGACAACACAAGGTATCCTGGTGCCATAATGTGGGTCTGGCTTTTTTACTTTATGTCTCAGCATCCCTCATTAAAGCGACAGCAGGCAGGAAAACCCGGGTGCTTTGCAACAAGAGATTCAGTTTAATCCCCCAACCAGAGTCAGCAAATGGAGTGAGGTCCTTTTCTCCACAACTGCCTGCAGATGGCTATTGATGTCTGCTGAGGAAAAAGGCGCCATTGCTCAGGAAAGAACATGAATGGTTTTTTTGCATTTGTCAGAGTTTCTATCAACCCATTTCTGAGTTTTACACAGAGATACTTTTTAAAAATGGGAAGAGGTATTACATGTGGGGAATGCTGCCTAGCTGACCCTCCTCTAATCTTCACCATGTGTCCCCCACACACAACCCACACACACACACACTTTTCAGACAACCAACAGGACACGGGGATTCATCTGAGCCATGAATAACTCCAAAAGGTGCTGAATGGCAGGGCTCAGCTCTTGAGTATATGAAGCCACGAATAGGCAACAGTTCCTCTGAACACATGCAGTGTGCTTTTCCTTAGGAAAATGCAGTTAGCTCCTCAGGGGCAAGGAGGAAAAGTTGCTTACAGGTACCATCAGCTGCAATAACCTGAATCATGCATATGCAACTCACAGGCCCTGGATTGGATTCCGCCCACCAGCTGCTCCCATCCAGCTTCCACAGGGCCTGGTCCAAGCCCTGTATTCTGGGCAGAGCAAGCTGGGTAAGAAGCTTTGCCATATGGGTTGTCTTCTACATGGGCAGTGCTGTGGCCTTCCAATAAATTAGAGCAGACTGCTGGGTGGGTAGAATTGAAACCTAGATGGACCTTTGCTTTGATCCAGTAAGGCTCTTCCTCTCTTCAGAGCAATGAAGCACAATATGGGGTGCAGTGGGGAGAGGAAGCATCTCTCAGTTCTCACTCCTTTGCATGTACCCTAACAACATCTCCAAAATGTTACACAGCCATGTCAAAAATTAAGAACCAAGAGAGCTTAATTTAGAAAATTGCACTGCAACTTATTCCAAAGATAACATGTCTGGCTGGGAGTATCTTGTAGATGTTGGTCTGTTTCTGTAAGGCCCAGGAGAGTCCTGTGACAGCCAGGAATTGCCCTCTGCCAGGTTCCTTGTCAAATATACACCTGCAGAAACTGCTCTGCTTCAGCCAGTGTGTGTCTGTGTGCTGCCACCTAATGTTGGCTTTCCATAAGCTCAGAGAAGATCTGAACTTCAATAAGAAAGCAGAGCCACCTGGATTAACTGACTTGAATATTTGGGAGAGCAACCAGTTCAATCTCTCATTTATTAACACGATTTAAAAAAAGAAAACAGGAATGTTGAAAAAGTGCCAGTGGGACTGCTCATGGAGTTTTGACTCCAGGGTTTAGGGCAGGACATCGTTCTCTGTGAGTCTACATTTCCACTGCCAATGGCCACCAGTTGCAGTCCTCTTTTCGCTGCCATCAGTTCACACCCTGCTGATGAAAGCCCAGACACGCTGGGCAGGCCATGTCGCAAGGGTGCCAGACCACCGCATCCCCAAACAGCTCTTCTATGGTGAGCTGTCTCAAGGAAAGCGATCGCACGGGGGGCAAAAGAAGCGATACAAAGACATGCTGAAAGCCTCTCTCAAGTCCTTGGTTATCGACACCACCTCCTGGGAGACCCTGGCACAAGACCGATCGACATGGCGCACACTGATCCACCAAGGCTGCCAAGCTTCTGAAGCCAGAAGGACAACCGTAGCACAAGAGAAGCGAGCGCTCCGTAAAGCCAGAGCTGCAAACGTTGCAACAGTGGTGCCCACACATGTCTGCCCGACATGTGGCAGAACACTCCGTGCCCATATCGGCCTTACCAGCCACCTGCGGACACACCGTGGACAACTCACAACCCGTTAGATGTCAAGGTCCTCATCGAAAATGATGGACGAACATCATCTTCATCTAATAATACTACTTGCTGCAAGCAGCGAGCCAGTGAGCAAGCAGGCAGCGGCTGTCCTACTCCTTCTCTCCACCACCATGATCAAGGTAAGAGCAAGAAGCAGGTGAGCAAGAGGGTTGCAGTGGTGAAGAGGAGAACACGCCTGCTGGGACGTGGCTCTTTGATAGGTGCCAAGCCTTTGATTCTGATCCCACAGGAAAAGGGGAGGGTACCCTCCTGACTTTTACCTCAGGCACCAAATATCTTGGACTGCCCCTTGTTTCAGCCCCTTCAAAAGTCAGTTAAAAGTATGTGAGGAAATCTCTAATTCAGAAGGAAAAAAGCATTCTTTTCTTTTTGGAGAATGCAGACCTGTTGGAGCAGACTGCATCTTGGAAGAGGCATCTGCCATTTTGCCATTGGTAGTTTTTTCTGTGTCCTTAGGCTCTGCCCAATTACTTGGGACACCTTAATTCTAAAACCAATCAAACTCTTGGATGAGATTAGCTTTCCCTGAGTGCCCTGCATAGTTGGCTGGGGATGCTGGGAGCTGTTGTCCAACACAAGTGGGAGTTATGGTACAACACAACCAGGCTGGCGAAGGCTGGATTAATTTATTATATACAGTAGCTTATTTGTTAAACAACAACAAGGCAAAACACAAATGAACTCAGGATGGATGGCTTCAGTTTAGCCCTGGCGTGGGTGCAAAGGAAGACACGGAACAAGTGCTCCAGTTATCTTAGATGTGTGTTCCCTATAATCCTATTATTCACTTAGTATATTTATATTTCATCTGAGAAGTTCAAGAATTTGGATCTGAGCAGCTAGGAAAACGATCACAATGCCTGAATTTCTCTCTGTGTGCCCCACACACACCGCACACTTGCAGGATGCTGCATGCACAGTGCACATGACCCACACCCGAAGAAGCCGTCCAGGTACCCGCTGGCTCACTTTGCTCAGCATCCTCACTGGGACAGGTGCTGGTCAAAGATACTGCTGTGTGCTGCCAGTGCCTGGAGCACTGCGCCTCCAAGTGGGGGCTCAGGGCATTTCTCCGTTTCTTGGAGGAAGAAATTGAAATGGGGTGATGTTTGGATATAGTTTTGGGATAGAACCCTCAGGGAGAAGGAGTCCTACCTCCTGATGTCATCTGGATTTTTGAACAGTCCCTGGGAGGACCATTTGGATCTCAGTTTCTGTTCTGTTTGGAACCAGATCCAAAGGATTAAAAGGCATCGCAACCCTTTTTGATGGGTGAAAATCAGAGGCAAATTGTGCAGTCCCGTGCATATGAATTAGCTTGGCCATGCACACATTGCTGAGAAAGAGAATTGTGGTGCCAAAAATATGGCAAAAAGGAACACCAATTTCTATAATATTTGCATATGCAAATGTATGCATACAGAATCATATTTAGAAATAGTAACTGACTGAAAATAAAAAGGACAGTCTCTCTCACCATGGTGAAAGAAAGATACTGGTGACCTGCTCACCTGCCCAGTACACCATGTAACCTCGAACTGCTGATTGGCAGCTTCAAGGCTCCAGGACTATTATTATTATTATTAGGAAATTTTTACCCCATCCAATACGAATCATCTCTGGACAGCTTACAATATAATAAATACCTAATAAATACATCAAACATGACAAGATAAAATGCGACTGAGGGTCTATCAATAAAAACATAATTAAATCCATCCTTTCCATCCTTTATCTTTAAACTGGGCTTGAACTGGATTGCCTAATAAAGGACACATTCAAATACGCTTTCACTGAGTTTCATCAACTTACTTCCCAGTAAACATGCTGAGAAGTCCAGCAAAAAGATTTGGTAAAACACAGTTGGCCCATTCCAAAAAATATTTCTCCTCAAATTACTGGTTTGATTACATGATGTCTGCTCATCTTTTTTACTTCAGATGCACCAGGAAAATAAATATTCAAACTGCACCAGTTTTTTTCCTAATGTGACATCCTTTGCTCCCCCATCCTAACCATCTCCTGGGACTCTCTAGTCCACCTGTCCGAGGCCACTTTTATGCTTAGCAAATGTACAACCCCTGCTCCACTCCGCTTCACACTTACATTGCAGTGCTGGATTCCCCCAGACATACAACCTTGGCCTGTGTGATTGTTACACAGCATCACACCCCTTTTTATGTACCCAGCATAGATCATGTATGGAGAGAAAAATCTACACATTCATGTGTAGGTGTGAGCTTAAGTGGATTCAGGGGATGGTGGAGGGCAGGAAGGCCTGGAGGAATGTTGTCCATGGGGTCGCGATGGGCAGGAAGCGACTTCGCGACTAACAACAACAGGCCAAAATGAAACAGGACTGGGAAGCTAAATGGCACATACACACACTCATCTACAGAGGACCCTCCGCATTTCAGTATATGCATCATCCACACCTTCACTTGCCAAAATGTCCAAGAAAGAAACATTTCCCTTCATTCCATAATGAGCGCTGATGCCTCAGCAGGAGCAAACGAGCTTCTTCATAGGCTTAACATTTCCCAGATCCTGACTGGGGTGCTTAAGCCATTCCGATAATGACATGGAATGAATTTCAAGTTGCAATACAAATGCTGCTTAGTGGACCTGAACATGCAAAGCCGATACTCTCTCTGTGTAGAGTGAACTGCACAGATGTTTTTCCTTTCGAGCTGCACTTCCCAAAGTGCAAGAAATGGATTCCCGTCTAAGCAAACATGCACATTTTCCTGAATGTGTAGCCCAGGGTTTGTGTATACAGAGGCAAAACAAACAGCATGAGCATAACCTCAGAAGAAGTTGCGGTTGTGTTGTTATTGTGATGATTGTTACTATAATGTGCCATTTTATAAAATTGCATTTTCAATGTGGTTTTAATTGTGATTTGAATGTTTATATGGAAACTGTGTGGGGCTTTAAAAAATATTTGTCAGTATAGAAATAATACAAATCTATCGATCAATCTTACATGGACCAGTGGGTATTGCTGGGAGCTAGCATATATGAAGTAAATCTAAATACTTTTAAATACCTCAATTTAGAGGACTGTTGTGCAGAGCACAATACCAAAAGTGATATATAAACATGAGTCATGGTTGTCTTGATTTTTTTTAAAAAAAAGCTGGAATGAGCCAACAGAAAAAAATCTCACTTTTGTATTTTATTTATTTATTTAGAATTTTTATATGCCGTCCCATTCGCGTGACCCTAGGGACAGTTTACATACAATAAATAAACACAATACAAATCCAGATTCACCCTGGATTTTTGCTTCTTGTGCTTCCCTTTTCATGTATTCTTGTTGCCTCTCTGGACTTCTTGCATTAGGTGAGTTGTATGTCTTGTACCCAAGGAATTCCAATTTGGAGGAGCTTTCTTGGGTTGCATCCCAGTGCTACACAGAACCAAATTTAATGAGGTGTGAAGAAAGCACCAAAGACCCGTAAAGCTCTTATTACCGGCCATGGAGTCTTAGGAGAGTCATTTCAGCTGTTTGGGTAGGAAAGAAATTGCACAAACGCCAAGGAACCACTGAATGTTAGATGGTTGGGAGGAGTGGGGGGAACCACCAGGCACTGGGGAGAATGGGATTTGAACCCTGAGGTTCAATATGCCTATTCTAGTCCATCACAATCCAGGTGATTCCTCCTTCAGTTCTTCTTCCAAGACCATCTTCTTCCAACTCACCCCTTTCAAGTGCTTTCCCTGTGAGGGTAACTGTGTTTTGATGTTCTTGTCTTGACAAATCAGTTTCTTCCCTTTTGATTTAGGTTCGTGTCTGGGGATGCACAGATTTTCACATTCACATGTAAAGCTAAATCATGCAGCGCAGCTTCCAAGTAGTATGGGTTCTTACCTGGGTGAGGCTGAAGGATTATCACATGGTTCCCCCCCCCCTTCCTGCCTCAGTCCTCCAACTGCTGGCACCTCCCCCTCAGTTTCCCCTGGCTGAAATTCTATTTCGGGGTACAAAGCTTCTTCCTGAGGCACATAAAGGTTGGAAGGCTAGAGCGGCTTTTGCACTCTTTCCACACTTTCCACCAGACTCTATGGTAGCCATGTAGAAACCACAGTTCTGGGTTCAGATGACTGGATAAGCCATGGTGAAGAGTGGAAACCATATAACAGGTTGTTGTTTCTCTTTGTGGTTCCATGGGAACCAAATGCACCATGCGGTAAATCCATGACAGGGTTCAGACAACACAACAGTCCATCTCGCAGTGGAAATGTTATGTGTGAACCCAGCCATTGTAAAATACATTCCATTTGTGTTTTGCAGATTGTCAAGTGCCTTTAATTCCATTGTGCACTCGTAGGATTTTGTGCCAAGATATTGATATGTAATTGTGAAAAGTCAGAGGTGTGAAAATTCTTGATCACCAAAATGTGCAATCCCCACTCCCACAAATATGCACATCCCTGAAAAATGTGTATTTTCACACTTTAACTTCTGAGGGAAATGCATAGTTTTGGTCAGTGTTTTCTTATTTTGCATGTTTTTCTATGAATACATTTGTGGAACATTTTGTTGTTGTTATGTGTCATCATTTATGGTGACCCTGTGAATGAAAGCCCTCCAAATTGTTCCACCTATGCCAGCCCTGCTCAGCAATTCCAAATTCAAGTCTGTGGCTTCCCTCATGGATTCCAGCCATCTCATATTTGATCTTCCTTTGCGTCTTCCCCTTCGACTTTCCCTAGCATAACTGTCTTCTCCAGGGGTTTTGCATTTTCCATGATGTGCCCAAACTATGGCAGCCTTTGTGAAATATTACATAAAATAATGCTAATTAAAACACCAGTTCACAGACCACAGAAACAATGCAACTTGGGAGAAGCAGGAATCTTCAGGTTAGATTCTGAGACATTTGAATTCATTTCAGATGTTTGCCAATTGTTCCAGCAGCTCTTTTCATGACAATAGTGTCTGAGGGCTACAGAACAATACCTATATTTACGAATTTCTTTTGAAAAGCTTTCTAGACTGCCTTCTGTGAAATGGCACTTGGGATGCCCCTCTGTGTTCCCATCAAATGGCACAGGAAGAGCTGGATTAATTTGTAGAGACAAAACCAGAGAGGAAGAGGGAGAAGGTGAAATGTGCCATGCTGGTGAGGTTGGCCGGTATGTTGCAGTAAAACACAACCTGAGCCCCAGGTGATGTGTAGGAAGAACCTTTGCACAGTGGCAAAACTCACTGAGGCAGCCACGTGTCCTCTTTTGCTGAGGACTTCCTCTGCAAAAGTCTTCCATTTAATAATATTATATTTGTGTTATTAGTGTTATTAATATTATTATTGTTTGGGCTATAATATGATATTTTATATTGTTGTTCTTATTGTTGTATTTCTTGAACCATTGTTGTGAGTTCTCCAGAGATGTGGAGTGATTGTGTGGGTTAGAAATGTCCCAAACAAACAAACAAACAAACAAATGAATTTGATTTGATTTATTATATTTATAGGCTGCCCTTTTCCTGCCAGGACCTCAAGCTGGCTTCTTTTCATCTTGTGCTTGAAATACCTCTGGAGGTCGGTTAGGCTGAGAGTGAGTGACTGGACCAAAGTCACCCTGTGAGCTTCAAGGCCCAGGGACTGCATCCTGGATCTCGGGAGTCCCCATCCAGCCCTCCAATCCAGCCCTGTCTGCTTTCAATGCAACGAGCCATCCGAGAGGGACTTTGAGGATGGCCTGCTAGGGTCATGATTCAGACAGTGCAATGGGCAGAAAGCACTCTGGCCAGATGGTCAGTTTTCCTCCCAGCAGTGACAAGCATCACATTTCTACTCCCGTTCTTTCTAAACTTGCTTCTGTTTCTGTAAGGCCATCCCTCCTCCTCTGGCCCCACTCTGTTTCACACAGCCGGCAATTGTCTGGTGGCTTCCAGGCTTTGCATGATCTGTTTCCCATTCTGCAAGGCCAAAATGCTGCACCTAAGCTTTGCTCCTGACAAGGATTGCTTTAAGCTAAAATATGCGGGTCGTTGGGGTATTGTGGCCCAGCCTCTTTGCCTTTGGTCTCACCCAGAATGCAGTTCCCTAAAGTGTTTCCAAAATGCACCTCTGCCCTTGGGCTGAAAGAGGGTCAACATTGCTGGTATAAAGTATTGGTGTCCAACTAATGGGTATGGATCTTTAACCAGGTTGCAGCTTGACCAAGGTGGATTGCATGAGCAGCTGTGCTTATTCTTAGAAAAAGAAAAATAAGAAACAGAGAAACAGAGCAAGTTAGAAGGGGCCTCCTGGGCCATCTAGCCTGACCCCCTGGCTCCAGCCAGCTCCACTTGTGACATGCCTACCATGTGCAAGAAGTGTTCTCAATGTATGTTTGGGCTAAACGTGGTTTCTGGGTATGAACAGGTTGACCGTGACTTCCCCAATTGTGTGCCCTTCAGACTACAACTCCCATCATCACCAGCCACCATGGCCATTCCAGTGCATCTGGGTGTCACCAGCATGGGGACCTGATTTAGACTTCTTTTCCAATGGTGCATTCTTATGTAATCTACTCAGAAGTAACTCACACTCAGTTCATGTAACTCATTAAGGTTACAATTCTGTCCTCATTTACCTGAAGATAAGCCCTGTTGAATAGAATAGAACATACTTTTGAACAGACGTATGAAGGATTACACTGTAAAATACTGTAATATTTTAAGATAAACTGAACAGAAGTTTTGTTCCCATATGAAGTTCGATGTGAAAAATAGTTCTTTTTTCTCCCCAAAATGATTAAGCTCATATGCACAAAGTTTCTCTATCATATTATGAGATAATTATTGTAATTAGCCTCTTAATTTGAATCTAGAAGCAATTTCCTTTTCTCCTTTCCCTCCTTTCTTTCTCTTTTCTTTTTACCCCCCCTTTTTTTTTTTTTTTTGGAAATCTAAATTAATTCCCTAGGAAACTGATGAGAATTTTTCAAACTAGAAATAAATGCCTGCAATAAATCAGGAGATAAGGGAATGGTAGAGATTATTCTGCAATTAAAGTTTACAAAATTAATTCCATTTGAAATCCTTAGAGCTTAATGCCAAATTAAAAAAAAAAAAACATTAAAAAAGAGGACGTTGCCAAGTCTCCGTAAGAAGCTGATTTGGATTCCTTTTTTTAAAAAGACAAAAAAGGAAAAGTGCAAGCAGTAATCAATATTCATCTACATGTTTATAATCAAAGAGATTTCAATGCTATCTTTTTCAGCTTGACATTTATATTAAACAAAGGCATAAAAAGTGTCCAACACTAGCAAACTTGAAAGGAAATCTGGACAGGTGATTGGTTACTAGATGAGCATACTTCAGTTTCACCCTGATGAATGTAAATTTCATTAGCTGATAATTAAAAGGAAATTATACAGACATTACATTGACTGCCAATGGCATAAGTGATGAAGCTATAAGGTGCCACAATTTGGGATCCCTCATTGCTGTTCTTTTTCCCCCGGTTTCTTTTTAGTCAATTTTGTTACCAAAGAAACCGAGTATAAATAATGTACTTGGTGGCTCTATAAATGAAGCATTGATGTGTTGCTAGGCTGTTAAAGCTTAATGCTGTTGCATAAAACAATAATGTTAAACATTATTAGTTTTTTAATTATGTCAGTTAATTAGAATTGCTCCTGTTAATTGCCCATGATTCATCTCCAGATTTTTTTTTTTAAAAATGTAGAAGTACTTTTGGGGTTCTCCCCCCCCCCCCCGTCCCCGTCCCCAACGTGCTGCATTTCTCACACACGTGCACAATTTGACAAAGTAGATCAGCGCAGATATTGCTGATCTCGTAGCTATAGTAAAAAGAAGACCGGAAGTGGTCTGCACATTGAAGCATTTCCTTCCGCTCCCCTTTGCTGCCCAAATCCCTTTCCCTTTCTTTATTGGGATCAGCCATGGTGATCACTGCTGCAGCTTTTACTACTGCCCTGGTCATAACCCTGGTTAGATACAACCAGAGTTTGAAAACTGACTTCAGTTCAACCCTAGATTTTGAACTCTGATAAAACAATGAAGACAGTTAGAACATAGCCCTGTGCATATTTAGACAGATAAAAGTCTTGCAATTCCCAGGATTCCCCAGCCAGAATTCCAGAACTCCCATGATTCCTAACCTGGGCATTGTAGTATGTTTTCCTGACTTAATATGCATAGGATCATGTCCTTAGTGGTAACCTTGGTTAGACAAATTAGCCTGATGCTGCCAAAGGGGGAAATTGTGCTGGAGAGAGGAAAGGGATATAAAATTGGTATAATATTGAACCATGGACTGGTTCAGCTCCCTTAAACTCAGGTTGCTAGGCTAGCACATGACATTTGCACTGGAACAGTGGATGAACTCCATTCCTTAATAAGTCATAGAATGAACAGTCTGGAAATATCTCCTGGAAATGAAATATTTCCAACTGGTACGATTGCTATTCCGTACACTGGTGCAGATTGAAATAATCAGTGCAGCTGAGCTTCAGGGCATTTAGAAATATGCAAAATGATATTGACACGTCAGATCAGTCGCTGCTCTGGGGCAAAGCGTGATGCTGCAAAGCCCTGACATGATGCCGAAGCTTGCATGGCCTGGGTTGGCAAGCTGTGCCGCCACCGTTTGCGTCTCTCACCTGTAGCCTAACACAGAGATGGAAATGGTGCTGGGAAGGGCAAGCACAGTTGCAATGTCATGCATGCTCAGGCGGAAAAATGTCCTCCATCTCTCAGCTATGCTGCCCAGGCGTCCTCTCTCATTCCCTTCCCTTCTCTACTGGACTGGTAGTTGAATCTTCCTCCAACACTGGCAGTGACGCAGCCTTTTCCAGACACCAGAAGGCCGCTTAGTGGGTCAAGGGCCAGGGTTACGGTTAGTGTTGTGTTGCAGACCACAACTTCCTCTTTTAACATCTTCCAGCACCTGCCACCTGAGGTGGCCACCTCACTCTGCTTTAGCACACAGCGGGCCCTGCTAAGAGGTGCTCTGCTCCTGAGATACGGCCTTCCCTAATTGTTCTAGTACGAGAATACCTAAGCTCTCTTGGACTGATATATGTATAGTCCAGTACCTTTCATACATGGCAGAAGAGAGAAGTCAGACAAGCCAGTGTTCTGGTTTTGAACCTGTTACCTTACGTACTAGATCTATTCTGGTTGTCTCCACTTTAGGAGCTACTGTGCTGTTCCTCAGCTGTGTGTAATTCCACTTACTCTAGTTTGGCTCTCTTTCCTACCCCTCCCAATACTGCAGCTCTGTGCTATGGACTGTACCTCAGCCACATTCCAGAAGTAATTGGCTCCCCCTGCTAGAATGGACCACAGAGTGGAGCCACGAGACTATGCTGAATCCCAGTTCTGGATACTTGCCTGGGTGGATTTTTTTAACAGCCCATTGGGGCCTGCCCAAATCCTACTTGGACACCCCCCATAAGCCTCTATGCTCCTGACACAATCATATATAATTATAATACTCCTGAACATAGCTTTGAGAGCTGAGCTGAGCAGTGTAGCACAATGAAGATATCTGGCTGTTTCCATATTCTCCAATCTGTTAATTAATTTCTCCCCCATACCACTCTTCAGCTGAGCACCTGTGCAAAGAATAGACCATACTGTAGCACAAAATAAAATGCAAACAGACATTGTTTATAACACATAATCTTTGAATACAGCTTGACACAACTTAGGTGACAAATGTTTGGTTCAACTAGATGTGTCAGAAGTAAGCGTGCATTAGCAGGTTGATTAACAAGCTATTTCATGGCTAAATTTAACATCTATGGTTGCTAACAGAACATTCTTGAGGATGATGAAAGATTATCCAGCTTTGAGGGCTCCATGGTTTTGTTGCTTTGAGTTTTCCCCCTGCCACACTTAACCTAATTTGTTTTCAAATAGTAAAACAGATCTTAAGGCAGGTTTAAGATTTGCCATGAGATCTCTAGTTTGATTTGGAAACTAGAGGGTTATAGAGAACTGTGTCTGAGAGACATACACTACTTAACCATGAGAACTGGAAACTTGAACACTTACTCTGTACTCCTCACTAGTCAGACCTCACCTGAAATACTGTGTCCAGTTCTGGGCATCAAGATTTAAGAATTATGCAGGTAAATTGGAAAGGGTCCAGTGGAGAGCAACAAAAAGTATCCAGGATTTAGAAACACTGCCCTATGAGGAGAGACTGAGAGAACTGGGCATGTTCAGCCTTGAGAAGAGAAGACTGAGGGGGACATGATATCCCTCTAGAAGGACCTCAAAGGCTGTCACAAAGAGGAAGGTCAAGATCTTGTTGATGTCAGAGTGTAGGACATGCATTCTCAGATGCTGAAGTCTTGCAGAAGGACTGTTCTGAGAATGCATGTGGAAGAGGAAAGCATGTACTGCAACTGCTATTTAATAGCCTTTCTTGCAAGGAACTCCCGGTGGTGTACAAGATTCCCTCTTCCACTCAATTGATCTTCAGATCAACACTGCAAGGTAGATTAGGCTGAGAGAAAGTGAGCAAGCCAGGGCCACCTCATGACTCCATGGATCTCAAGACTTGAACCTGTGTCTTCCCAGGCAGAATCCAACATTCTGACCACTCTGACTGGCTTAGGAACATTTGCTGTAACTTGGATTCTTAATTACATTCTTATTCTGATGTAATTGACCAGGATATCTAAAGGAACGCCTGTCTCCATATATCCCTACCAGACCACTCAGGTTATCCATGGAGACCCTCCTTCATGAGCCCCCTGCCCCAAAATGAGGTGGGGGGGGGGAGTTGGCAAGGAAAAGGGCCTTCTTTGTCATCACACCTCACTTTTGGAACTCCCTTCCATGGAAGGTGTGACTGGCACTCACTTGACTTGCTTTCAGAGCCAACTTAAGACTTATTTTTAATTTAGTATCTGTTTTTAGAATGGATTATTAGTTTGCTGTTGGTTTATTGTTATTGTTTATTGTGTTATTGGTTGTTGTTTTATTGGTTATATTGGCTTTATTTCCTCCTGTTCTATTTATACAGTTGCATTTATATTGTATTTTTACTGTATTATGTTTTATGGCTTTAGTTATTATTGTCATTTATTTTTATCTGTGTTTTCTATTTGTATTCTGTATTAGTGTTTCTGATTGTGCTTTGAGCTACCCAGAGAGCCTCTGGCTAGGGGGTGGCATACAAATGCAATAAATATGTTGAATACAGAACATCCAGGACAGAGTGCGAACACACCCCGAAAAGAGCTGTTCTCTGTTTTACTGCATGTAACTGGTGCAAATAGCAATACAGATTTTGGTGTGAAACAAACCTTGGAGTTTATTTTAGAAGACAATACTGCCGCGCTCCCTCTGCTTCTTCTGCACATTCCACCATCTGTTTCCTTGCACTGTGTAACAGTGAAAGGTAAATTTGTACACCTATAGATTAAGGAAGATAAATATCGCAGTTCTGAATGCACCATCTCCAGCCCTTTACATTTTCTTTTTGTCTAGTCTGATAGATTATTTCTAAGTAATTGCCAGTTATGTCTTATGGTGCCCCCCTCTCCTACCCCACCCCACCCCACCCTCAAAGAATGGTTTTTAGTCTCTTTTTTATTATCTGGTTGATTGGCAACCAGATTAGAACAACCAGAGAGGAAGCATAATCATGGCTGATTTTGTTTGTTGCTGATTCAAAAGCTGCATCAAGCTGCACAAGGAATGTATTTATCCCCTTTCTTGAAATATGTTTTAAAATAAAAATACCCTTTTATTTTATTGTGCAATGTGCACCACTATTTACATCGCAAAGGTCTTGCTTTCTTTTTATAATCTATGCATAATTTATTTGTTCAGGATTCAACCAAGTGGCCTGGATTTTTTTAAGTAAATATTTTAAGGATTCTGAAGAAGGGAATTGCCTGAATCCAAAGAATCATACCTTTAGTTCCATACACACCAAGGTGCTTTGGACTTCTATTTCCACCCTTCCCTTGCAACACTTCTCCTTTGAAATGGAAGAAGAAATAGCATAATACAGCCCTGGGGAATCTGCCACTCCAGGGAAAAATACTTTAAAAAAAAACTTGCAATAATAATGCACAATAAAATAGAAGCTATTTTATTTAAGAAAGGGGATTATTTGCCTGTCTTGAAGCCGCTTTTCTTCTGAACTTTATAAAAGCCATCCGTGGTGCTTAACTCTGCCTCCAAAATAGGCTTACCACCATGGATAGCTCATATAAAGCCCAAAATAAAAGCTGCAGTGGGTAAGGAGCCCCACTGGTAGACATACGAATCACCAGCCTCTGCTGTTCAAAGGCTCAGGGGGAAGAATGTAGCTCTCCTTAGGCTGCAGACTCAGCCACCCAGGAGTCAGTGCCATTGGAAATTGAGTAGACGAGCATTTGCTCTTGGTTTTATTGTGATACGATGTTTGCTTTGGTGGGAAGGTCTGCTGCATGGAAGGAGTCCATGAGTGGCTGCCTGGTTTTTGTTCGTTTATCATATGTTCATTTTTTTAAAGAACAAGCGATTCATTTGAAGCCCTGCATAGCTTTAGGTCAGTGTCCTTGAAAGTCTTTCTTTACTTCTTTCCAAACATGCCTACCAGTCTGCTAAGATCTTTACTGGTCAGCCTCCCATTTGTATTTCCGCCTTCTGAAGGAAGATGGGCGGCTGTCAGAGAAAGGACATGTTGGTGGTGAGGCTTCCGCTATGAAATCCTTTCCTCACATACCTTATTGTCCTTCTGTTGCTGGAAAAAGACCCTTTGATTCGTTTTCCTAAGCATTTTCAAATTCCGTCATAAAATCAGCTCTTACCCCACTTTGCTGGGTTTTGGTGGTATTCTGGGGACTGCCTGGGAGATGCTACAACGAGTAATTAAGATGAACTGTTCACAGTGTCCAGTCGAGTCTCTACATCAGAAACATCAGACTAGATAGGTTCCAGCCTTCTATTCCTGTGAAAAACCCTGTAGTGCCACCTTCCTTCCTTCGATAAGGATTAACTTGGACAGCTGGGCCATCTCCACTTCCTTCCTTCCCCCACACCTCACCAACCACTTCAGACATGCTCTAGAGGGCAGAGAAGCATCCCTCAGATCCACAGCAGAGCTCAATAGAATTGGCATCCTCCTGGGAGCAGGAGTGCACAGGTGTTGACCCTTGGGGTGATGTAGATGGAAATCCTGCAATCTAAAGGGGCATGTGTGTGACCCTTGCTTTGATCATCTGCATGCATATTCTATTGATATATTTACAGCCAATAGAGCATTTAATGGCTGCAACACAAGTTCCTTTGCTACTTTCTGGATCACCTAGAAGCTAAAGTAGGGTGTCTTGGTTGGACCAGGGCCTGGGCTAATCAGGTCGTTTGTACTGGCATTTACCTGTTCAATTTTTCTCCATCTCTTTCTTCTTCAGCTGCCCTGAGAAATATGTTGGATGGAGAGTATGAAATTACTTCTAAAATACTTCCAAAGCTGGGGGAACTGGTTGAAGTAGTTGAATTGTAGTCACAGTTTTAGGAACTGGCAACATCACCCGGGCCGTCCTGCCCATCTGCTAAGGTTAGCAGGAGAAGACTTTCAACCTGTCCCACCACAAGCAGAAGCCTTACTGGTGGGAAACTAGGAAAGCACCTTGAACCCACTTTGGTTGCATGGCTGGTATGTGAATGCCTTGCTCTCAGAGATCCTTCTAGCCCCTTTATGTTGGTTTTCTGCCACTCCATAAGGTATGATCCTATGCCTGTTTAGACTAAAGAAAGCTGTCTCATATTGAGCTAAAGATAAATTTAGGCTATACTGAGATAGACCCTTGATCTTTTTTAGCCCAGAATTGTAGAAAAAATCTTGCTCGATGAGCCTTCCTCACAGAATGATCATGCAGTTGGGTGGGACAGGTCCCTTAGTTCCGCAACTTGGTGTTCAAGGCTTCAGCTCCCATCAGCTCCAGCCAATACAACCAGTGGTCTGGAATGCTGGGAAATGTAATCCCAAACATTTGGAAAGTACTAAGTTTGTGGAGGCAGTTCTAAGATACAAATTGCTTAAACCAAGCCCACTTTGCTGACTGGTCAACCGCCCCTGCATGACTGAGGGGCACTGAATTCCTTTGGACCATTCAACCTCAGCCATGCACACTAGAGCAGCTGCAGCAAAGGAAAGGCTCTGGGGCCAGGAGCACACCAATGAGGGAAGGGGACGCCACGTTAGGGTGGCCACTCACCAATCACTCCAAAAGAGGAAATGCATCCTCGGAGAGGACCCCAAACAGATACAAATGTGGATATAGCTATTCTAATTTAAGTTGGATTACCCTACATCTCACTGTAGTGTGGAAGACTGTGACCAGGTGAGCCAGGCACCTTACTTAGCCTGCTGTCCAGGTGCTGTTGATGAGTAACTTCAAGGTGCAGCTCACTCTTCTTATATTCTTTATCTTTAATCTGGAATTGGACAGGAAAGTCCTTCTAACAGAGGATGCCTTCAAATAGAGGACAATCTCCTCACGGCCCTCCAAAGAGCTGTCTTCTGCAGAAAAGGACACGTGCCTACCCTATCACTTTGGTGCTCTTAAAACCCAGGCTAATCCTTTGTGCCAGACTAGTATAGACAAGCACACACACACACACTCACTCACCAGCCCCATATGATGTATCCGTTTCTGGGCTCTACCGCTTCAGTTTGAGAGTGGGAGAATCCATTGTTTGACTGGGGATAGTTTCAGAACTGGAATGCCTAGGAGAAGACCCCGTTGGGGCACTCTCGCTGACAGTAGGGTTGCCATGAGAATTTGAACAGGGATCAGGCCCACATCAGGGGTAGGCACTGCTGGGAACATGCCAAAGCCCCCATTTCCACAGAGGCCCTGTGGCTACTCTAGAATTTCTGGTTCCAGCTTTTGTCATGCTTGCTCAGCAGCAAGAGAAATGTTGTGTGGAACTGCCTCCTGGGCTTCAAGGTGTTGGGAAACGGAGGTGCATGGCTATAAGCAAAGAAGAAAGCTTTGTTAAATTTCTGTGCATTGGTCTGCCATTTTGCAGGAGCAGACCCAAATTGGGAAAGGAGGGAAATTTGTTCAGCTGGCATCTTAATGTGAATTTCCACAATTTCTCACGTTCAAACTAATACGTTAATAAAAACTCAGATATCCTTTGACATAGGATTTTCCTGAAGTTCTCCACTTAAAAGTGGGATACAAAAACATGTACACGACTGGAAAATGCACACAAGACTGCATAGATTAGTGAAAATAACATTCACAAATGTATTCAATTAGGAAATGTATTTGCATAGCATCTGTTACATAAAACTGTACAAAAATGCATTTATCAAGGAAAATGTCTATAAAATTATGTAAACATCTTCAAGTAACGTTTTTTTTCCCCTCAGCATTTTGGACAATCGGAACTGGAGATGCAAATATGTCCAAAGTTTCAGATGAATCGGCTTTAAGGTAGGAAGGATAAGAAATGCAGGGTTATATTGAAATGGAAAGATTTGTCCGTCTTGGTCCCAGGTTTCTGATGGACTTTCAGTGGCAAAATAGCTAGATCTGGCCCTGGGCAGCTGCCTCTTAAATGCCACCATTTTGCTCTCTAATTTGGGATTCTGGCTTGTTAATATGCTGCCCCTTTTCTGACAGTTCCTTTTACCAAATGTTGGATCTGCAATTTCTCTCTATTTTTCTGTCAGTCTTTATACCTTTTCGTCTAAAAACAAAGAGAAACAAAGATCCTAATTATACCCACAACGATTATTCTCTGAAGAAGTTCCCAGTAATTAAATTTTAAAGAAAGAAATTATTTAATGAGCTTTTTTTCTTTCTTTTCTTTTTCTTTTTTTTCTTTTTTGCAGTTACAGCCAAGCAATACATAATTCATGTAGATAGTGATTAAGATGAAACGGCTCTAATTTGAATGACTTGATAAAAGCCCTTACTTCACGACTGTGTTTTTTTAATAATTGTGTAATTACACAGAGAAGGGCCCCTGTAAATATCACTTGTTTCTGAGCAGAATGGAGGACATGAGAAGTATACTTTCTCAAGTCATCGCCAATATGTTGGAACTGAGTCTTCTTATGCCAGTTAAAAAGCAAACATGTCTGTCTGGATTTTCAGGAATAGGTATTTGGAGATGCGAGGCTCATGCTTGCTATTAGCCCTTTCTGCAAAAAAACCCGGTGGTGTTTGGACTATGCTGCTGTGCGGGGTGTGATCAGTGGGGTGCTCAGAAGGATCGGCACAGCGGCCCAAACCCTGGGACTCTTCTTGGCAGTGCAGCTATGGGGTTGCCATGATGCGCCAGAGCACCTTGAAATTTAACACTGACACTGAGAGCCAGTGTGGCGCAGCGGTTAAGAGCAGAGGACTGGGACTCAGGCGATCCGGGTTCGAGTCCCCGCTCAGCCATGGAGCCACCCATGTGACTTTGGGCCAGCCACAGACTCTCAGCCCAGCCTACCTCATAGGGTTGTTGTGTGGGGATAAGATGGAGGAGGAGATGTAAGCTGCCTTGAGCCCTTTGTAGGAGAAAAGGCAGGATATAAATCGAAAAATAAATAAATAAAATATGGTTGTAAACTGGGAAGTATAGAAATTAAACAAACAAATAAATACAGGGGAAAACAGGTCTAGACCCCCTCATGTACCTATATGTTGCCAACAAATCCCCTTGGAGTCTCCTCTTCTCCAGGCTGAAAAGACCCAGCTCCCTCAGTCTCTCTCTCTCCATATGGCTTCCCCTGCAAACCAGCCACCATCCTTGTGGCCCTACACTGCACTGATTCCAACAGTGGTTAAGAGCATGGGACTGGGACTCAGGCGATCTGGGTTCGAGTCCCCGCTCAGCCATGGAGCCAACTGGGTGACTTTGGGCCAGTCACAGACTCTCAGCCCAACATACCTCACAGGATTGTTGTGGGGATAAGATGGAGGAGGAGAATGATGTAAACTGCCTTGAGCCCTTTGGGGAAGAAGACAGGATATAAATCGAGTGAATGAATGAATGAATGAACTTGTTTAGGGGTCTTGAATCGCAGGTCAGTGGGACCAATCCACCCTGTCTGGGAGTCATCCTCCAGTCCTTCAGGGTTTACCAGATGGTCGTGCTTCCTTCCCTTGGTCGCACCTCCTTCCTTCTGACCGCCAGTTGGTCATTTTCTGGCTTCTGCAAGGCCTTGTCGCCATTCTGAAAGGCTGGAATGGTTCCCATGAGGCTTCGTGACTTGTGGGAAGGGCTTATCTCACAAGATGTTAATATTTTGGGGGCTTGCCCATGCTCCTTTTGTCTTTGGCCCTTCGCATCCCTGAAATGTGCACCCCAAGAGCTTCTCTGAAATGGCATTTGGCCTCAGGTTGAAAGAGGTTTAACACGACTGTTTAGCCCTGGATCCCAGCTAGGGATAGCCTGTTTTTTTCCCAATTCCTGTTTTTGTTCCTCAGATCTTGTGTTCTCCCCCTGGCTTTTGATTAAAACTAAGTGGATCCCCAAAATCCAGTCTATCAAAAGCACAATCCTGTATCTTAGCTTAGAAGTAAGTCCCACTGAGTTCAATGCCACATACTTCCAGATCAGCGGATATAGGACTGAGGGCTTAGGAGAAAGGTTCCCTCATTATAGCCAATCTGTGATCAAGATTGCAAGGGAATTCTCCTCCTCAAGCTCCCAGTAGCATCCGGGTTTGAGCAGGGGACTAGCAGGCCTCCAGAGAGGGTCCAAGCCTCTGCTGGCCGGATGGAGAAACTCTGCAGCCCAGATCAGGCTTTGGGACACAGGTTCCCTGTACTTGCTGTACCTCTGTCTGATCACTGACGGCTGGAACAGATACCTGGTCTCATCTGCTAGTGGCCTGGTGGCAGCACCATCAATCACGTATCAGTATATTACAACCCAAGCCAACAACTCATGGATTCCTATAGATATCCTATCCTATTCATGCATTATTTGTTTTTCAATCCACCAAAATCCTATTCTGAACACATGTTCTCATAAAATAAAGATATTTTAAAGTATTTTATCTCAAGGTGAATATTCCTAAACATACTTCCTCCCATCATTTTTAAAAGTCAAGATCTATATAACAACATTCAGAGAAGTCTGAAAATTGCCTTCCCATTAGCATATAAGGTTGGAAGGAGTGGATGTGGTGATGCCATATCAGAATTTGCAAAGCCTGAATTCTCACAGCATCTCTCTAGGACATTAGTCATGTTGCTAAGTGCCTTCCCATTCACAGCTACATGACCAAGGAGACTACGCCCCAGCACCGCGGCAATCCAGGCCCAAGCAATGTCAGCTTGGAGTCGGATGTTGACTCACTGAAACTCGTCTCATGCACTGGCCTCTCTTTGTAGGTACCCACTGGGCTGCAAGAGATTTCCATGGAAGGTGCAAGCTCAATTGATGTTCTCCTACTGCAGTGTTGTAGGGAACTCCCCCCGCTCCCCAGCACACCAGATAGTCCCTGTGCTCTGTTCCCATATCCACCTTGGGCTGCTCCACCTTGGACCACACGGAAGCTTTCAGCAGAGCAAATGCAAGGAGATCCTCCACTCTTGCCTCATAATCATGAAACCCGACTGCTAGTTTAATAGAGTTTGTACAACTTGTGCTGCTCAAATGCAATTTGCGAAATAAACTGTTGAACTGCATATTTTCTGTGGATCCATACAGTCCATTTATATCATATTTCATGGTTGTTGTTTTTTCCCCCTCACATACTCCCAATTACATATGCCTATATGTATTCAGCATCAAAGTGGTAGTTTTCCCTGATTGAGATTCCTAAGTAGGTTTTAATAATAATGGTGCTACTAATTTGCAGAGATAGGAGACTAAATCTAAGTGATGTTATGGAAGGGATAATTAAATAGGGGAGAAATATAACGTTAGCTCTGATTTTTCAAGCAAGCTGCAGGTGATCCTCTGAATATCTATTTTGCCTTCTGCACCATGATTGCATTTGGTAAATCCCAAGGCATGTTTTCACAACATATTGTTCTTTTTTATTATATATAGACAGATAGGAGGATAATCAAGTTGGGTAGCAACTTGCATTCATTTTGCCTGTAATACATTAAACATTTCTGTGGAATTGAATTAACTCTTCTTGAAACCTACCTATGAAGACATGGGCAGCCCCATCAAGCGGTTCTATGGATGTTCCCTCTTGCAAAATTCCTGCCCAAAGTTTCCAGGAATACTGTGGTGGTGAGATGTGTGAAATGTGCTGGACTGGAGGTGGGTTTCCACTGGAAAACTGTGCATATGTGGGCGTGTGCAAGGACACAAGCCTGCATGGTAAATTTAGCCATATGGGCAGGTGGGCAACAGCCTGGGTTGCCATAACTTGAATGATGCATGCCATGACTACCTTTCTGCACATGTCGAAAGCATCCTCTGTGTTATTGAAGGATTGTGGATGACCTGCTGCTTGTCTGAAGTCGGGTAAGGCAGCTTCCTATGAACACCCACCTGGGGCACTGAACCATTTTTATTATTATTATTATTATTATTATTATTATTATTATTTATTAAAACATTTTTATGCCGCCCCATTCGCCAAAGCCTCGGGGCGGCTCACATCAATAAATTAAAATAATTATAATATAAATTAAAATATAAATATAAAATTAAAATACAACAGTACAGTATAAAATAAGCCGCCCTGGCCAGATAAAACCAATAATGTTAACAGTTAAAATGCCGCTTATTCTGGATTACTTGTGGCTATTGAATTGAAACACTGTTTTTGTATATTATAAGTATGAAGGGGAGTCTTGCTGAGCTTTTCTGCATGAAGAAATTGTCATGTGCTCCTTATTAACCTCTCATGGTTGCTAATGGGTTGTTTTGAAAATATCATGCCACCCCAGTTTTGCTTCTGCATCTTACCAGCATTTTCAGTGAGTTTTTTAAGGACAGGAAAATACAGCATCTAATTGTGAAAGGAAAAGACAGCACAATTTCCTTGTGTCTATTTATGCTAGTTCACTATACCACAGTGCCACCTAGAGGTTCTGTTGAAGACCTGCAGGAAAGAATTTGCCCCTTGTGTAGGTCTTGAAAATCAATTCTGTAATGAAGTTGAAAGTAGATACTGTAGACTAACAGCTTCATGAAGGAAAGGTATTTGTGCACATTTTGGTTCAATTCTGTATTTGGACCACTGTTTTTCCTTTGCTCAGCTTTGAAAGATATTTAAGAATTGAAAATATAAACCAGTAAAACAGAAGCAGCTGTATTAAAAGGAAGATATAGGTTCACAAGCATGTTCACAATGAATTTGGAGTAACTAGCATAAAAAAGCAGGGTCAAATGAAGCTCACCGATCTTCAAAGAGAAAATGCCATCTCACTTGGGTCAAAGGTTATCTGAGCACTGCATAAGTATGAGACTGTTATTCTAGGTCAAAAGTGGATTTCAAAGTTTTGCTTATTAATTAATGAGCAAAAAATATTGTGTAATGTTTACACATCAAGAAGCATGATACACAGATGACTAAAAATATTAGGATGCAATCCAGTTTGGATATCTGTAGCCTCTCAGAGCATTATTGATATTATGGGCAAGATAGGAGGTAAGCAGAAGTGAAGGCCACCTCCTTGTTTCTCCCAGACTGTAGAGAAAATAGGTGGCCAATTTCAGCTGCTCAAGTATAGTACTGGCTTCTCCCTTCCTTGCATCCACTGCAAACAAAAGCCCTTCCCTCAGGTCACATGTCTTGCCTTGAAGAAGCAGCCAGTGGGGTTCCTCCCAGTTTGGCTGGGGCCAGCGTGTGGGAGCCTGTCCAATTTCAGAGTCTGAGCTGGGACTCTGAAATATCCTATGACCTTGTGAATCCTGTCCAACAAACATAGGACTGACTTACGCATGATTGGAAACTTGGAATAAGGAATTATCTCCTCAAAAGTATAATATAAAATTATTCACCTCTACCTGGAAAGGTGCACGTGTAAGTCTTTTTTGCATGTTCTCATTTTTAGGAATGTTTAAAACAGTGAGATAATTGAAAAACTGAGTCTTAATTATGGGACAGTACATAATATATGTCAATTACTACAAAAATCTGCTGAATTTAGAGTGTGAATGCTTTTTTTTTAGAAGCCGACAAGACTTGGAGCCTGAATAGCCTATTTGGTACTTAATGGGAAATTTAGAATGAGATCTTTCCTTTTTAAGCTACTTAGATGAGATGTTTAAGAACCAAAAACCCCTCAAATCCCTCCAATAGATAATTCTCTTTGCTGTCTATTTATATATGTATTGTTTATTTATTAACTTTGTATCCCACACCATAGCCTGAAGGCTCTCTGGACCCATAATGAATGTTAAGCTTTAAAGATCTAAGAATCTTTAGCAACACAATTTGTATCAAGTTATATTTTGATACGATATCACAAGCATATTTTCAATTAAAAAAAGATGGATCATTTTTTCCCTTTACTAATTCTTGGCAGTACAAAACCAACACCAGATCCAGCTAAAACAATTTTTGGTAATGCTTTGTTTGAAGTGTATTGATCAGTCATGAATAGTTAATGGATGGCCAAATACTGGAACTATACTTTGAAAAAAACTCAAGAAAGGTGAAATCTATAACAAGGTTGTTGAGGCTCCTCTTTTACAAACCGCAGTCCTCTACTGGAAGGCATCCTCTATTGGAAGGGATGTCCTGTGAATGTCCACTTGAAAGATAAGGAATTGCAAAATTACGGAGAACCGGTGATTTTTTTGTCATAGAACACACCGGAACATTGTTCCGGCACCTTCTTTCGACAGATTTTCCAAGTTTTAAAAGTAACTTTTGAAAATTTGATGTTTGGTCCATGTGGATTTGAATCGCCCTGTCGAGCGTAGCAGGTCGGCGGCAAAATCATTAAAACGGTGCATGTGGGCTGCTTGTGTGTCGACTCCGATGCATGTGTACCACGTCCGCACTGGTTGTGATGGCACTGCTCGGCTTGCGGCACTGCTTGGCTTGTGATTGGTTGTGTGGCCATGAGCTGAGTGCTTACTGCGGGCGGCAGCCATTACGTTTCGTTACACAACTGACGTGTGTGGGTGTGTGCACAATGACTGACTATGTGCGAAGGGTAAATACTTTCATGAGTTCCGGCACCATTTTTCTTACAAAAAAAAGCACTGTGGAGAACAAACAAGGACTTTGAACATAAGACAAGAAGAGCTTTGTCTCTGGGGAGACACCAATGCTACCGTCTGGTCCAAAATTATTGGAGGAATTTCAATTATTGCGGCCCGATGATGTGGACAAGGTGCTTGGATGAGTACGTCCCACCACTTGCCTATTGGATCCTTGCCCGTCTTGGTTAATAAATAACTCCAAGCACGGGATTGGGACCTGGATCTTGGAAGTGGTTAACGCTTCTCTGAGGGAGGGTCGAGTGCCTGCCCCTTTAAAGGAGGCGGTAATACGACCAGTCCTGCAGAAAGCGTCACTGGATCCAGAGATGGCCACTAACTATAGACCTGTGGCCAACATCCCGTTTCTGGGCAAGGTGTTGGAGCGAGTGGTAGCGGGACAACTCCAAGCACTCTTGGATGAAATTGATTATCTGGATCCTTTTCAGTCCGGCTTCAGACCCGGGTACAGTACTGAATCTGCCTTGGTCGCCCTGTACAATGACCTGTGCAGGGAGAAGGACAGGGGGAGTGCATCCCTGTTGGTTCTTCTGGACCTCTCGGCGGCTTTCGATACCATCGACCATGGTATCCTTCTGGATAGGCTAGCGGGATTGGGGGTTGGAGGCACTGCTTTGCAGTGGTTCTGCTCCTATCTCAACAGTCGATTCCAGAAGGTAGTGCTGGGGGACCATGCCTCTGCGCAATGGCAGCTATGCCATGGAGTACCACAGGGCTCCATCCTATCCCCTCTGCTATTTAACATCTTTATGAAACTGCTGGGAGAGGTCATCAGGAGGTGTGGGCTGCGGAATCATCAATACGCTGATGATACCCAGCTCTACCTCTCATTTTCCACTAATCCAGGTGAGGCAGTGGCGTTGCTGAACCGGTGCTTGGCCAAGGTAATGGAATGGATGAGGGCCAATAAACTGAAACTCAACCCAGACAAGACGGAGGTCCTGTTGGTTGGTGGATCGGGCTTCGGAGAGGGTGGATTTGACCTGGTCCTGAATGGTGCAACACTCCCTCTTAGGGACAAGGTCCGCAGTTTAGGAGTACTCCTCGACCCGAAGCTTTCTTTGGAAGCTCAGGTGACAGCGGTGGCGAGGAGTGCCTTCCTTCAGCTTCGGCTGATTAATCAGCTGCGCCCCTACCTGGAGTACGACTGCCTGGCGACAGTGACACATTCGCTGGTGACTTCCCGCCTAGACTTCTGTAACGCGCTTTACGTGGGGCTTCCCCTGAAGACGGTCCGAACACTTCAATTGGTGCAAAATAGAGCTGCCAGGTTGCTGACGGGAACGGGGCATTATGCTCACATGACTCCAGTCCTCCATCAGCTTCACTGGCTTCCCATTGAAGCCCGGGCCCAATTCAAGGTGTTGATTATGACCTATAAAGCCCTAAACGGCTTGGGTCCTGGCTACCTGAACGAGCGCTTACGTCCGTATATGCCCGACCGCCCTTTGAGATCTGTGGGAGAGTCCCTTCTCCGGGAACCCTCCATGAAAGAAATTAGGAGAGTAAGTACTCGGAGGAGGGCTTTCTCTGCGGTGGCGCCCAACCTATGGAATTCACTCCCCAAAGAGGTCCGCCTGGCACTGTCGTTACTGGTTTTTCGGCGCCAGGTAAAGACCTTTTTATTTAAACATCATTTTAATTGTTAAAATATATGATCTGGCCAGGGCAACTTTCTTCTTCCTTCTCTTTTCTCCTCCTATATTATTTATTTACTTATTTTATACTGATAATTTTAATTTTATATTATTATGTTCGTAACTCAGTGTATTTTTGTATTTTTGTATTTAATGGTAATTTATTATGCTCTATTGTATTTCAATGTATTTTATTGTGTTGTAAGCCGCCCCGAGGCTTCGGCAAGGGGCGACATAGAAATGTAAAAATCATCATCATCATCATCATCGTCATCATCTGACCAAGATTCCATCTAATTCTGTTCGCATAGCTGGCCAATCAGCTGCCACTTGGAAAACCTACAAGCAGATGAGTGCCACCACACCCACTTGCCCAGATCTCCATTTTACGATCTACTCCCTCTGCTCCTAGAAGTAGCACCCAGCCATCAGGACTAGTAGGCCATGAAGTTGCCTGTCCGCACTTAGTGTGTGGGCAAAAGACAACCAGCACGCAGCTCACCTGGTCAGTTATCTACCACTGGGGTGAGGTGTACTGCATTCCTCTTCAAATTATAGTCATTATTTCTATATGTGCATTTAGAAATCTCAGTCTGCATACACAGCTTTCCCTTCTTTTTTGGTGAGGCATAAGTGGCGCTCCACATCTTGGCTCTGTTCTGGGCTGGGTTCTCATCTTATGAGGACCGATGACCTGAGGTATACAAACAGAGCCTGTGCCACAGAACTTTTCCCAGAATCCGCTACAATGAGTAGGTTTTCTGCGGTAGTTGTCCAGACATTCCTTGGCAAGATGGTCTGAAATGTGTCCTGAAGATGGGACTTCTCAAAGAAGCCCTTTCCACCAGGAACCTGAAGCCTCAGCGTCGGCTTCCTGCTCAGCTGCATGAGTGCAGCTATGAATCCCCCTTGCACGGAGTCACATCACTGGCTTGCTCAGCTCAGTACTGTCTGTTCTCTTGGGCAGCAGCTTTCCAATATCTAAGGAGGAGATTCTTTCACAATCCCTTGTATCCTTTTAGCTGAAATACTAGGGATTGAGTAGAAGACCTTTTGCATGAAAAACCAATGCATTAACTGTGCTGTAGTTCCACCTTGACCTTCAGAAAAATAGGGGAATAAGGAAATAACAGAATTATTTTTCTGTTAATACAGAGAATTAATTAATAATTAATTCATGCAGAAATCACTTTCTGTAGGTGGAATTAGTGTTTGAAGAGCCTGAAAGGAAGAAACCAAATCCTCAGGAGAACAGATGGACTAGCATTAGTTACTCTGGGGATACTGCATGGAATTCAGAAAATAAGAGAGTGTTAATAAATCTGGAATGATAAAAATGGCCTCTTAACCCACATATAATCATTATTTCCATTAACACTTCATTCTATATCATAATGTCTAATTATTTAACGCATTAACACCGTGCTCCAGTTGTACCATACAGATCTGTTACAACTTCAAACAATAGCGGTTTCTGACTCATCCTTTTTCTTTTCAGATTTCAGACTCTGCTGTCGTTACTTGTGTCCTTTTTCCCCCTTGGAGGAGTTGTTGCAGCTGCCCAAGGAAGCAGAGAGTTCGTGGCGTGACACATTCTCGTAACCTTTAACAAGTGACTCAACCACTGCTTGGATTCAAATGGAACGTGGCCATGTAGTCAAAATGCATCTCAGCTAACTGAAGACATCATCGGTCATGTCTGTCATAACTGAAAGGAACACAATTAACCGTTTGGTTCATTTATTTATTCAGAGCATTCTGATCCTGCTTCCCAGAGCAGCTTACAGAGATCAGTGGGATAAGGCATTAGATTGGGTTTGCAGGTCTGGAGTCTGCAAGGCTGCTTGCAAAAACGGCATAGCAAGCTGGTTCATGCTGAGATCAGAGACCCTTGGTCTGCCTAGCCCAGTAATGCCAACAGAACCGCAGGGCTCCAGCAGCTTTTCCTGCTGTATCTAGAAATGCCTTAGATTGGACCTAGAGCCTTCTGCATGCAAAACAGGGGCTCTGCCACTGAGCTCCGATCCCAAATGTCATCAGTGGGAAGAATACAGGACTAAGCCACAAGGGTGTGTCTTTACATCCATGAAATAACTCCATGGGAAAAGTCTTGCAATTTTTCAGTTTGGCTCACCATGGCTCAGGCTGCCCTGATATGACACATACAGTCCAAAAGAGACAAAAAACTAGCACTGCTTTGAGTTTTCCAATCTGTTTGTTGTTAATTCTTTGTTGGGAAATGAACAAAGAGAAATTGTGGGAGGGGAAGGGATGAGAATTTTGGAGAAATTTCTCAGTTGGCAAGGCTTTAGTGCTTATCTTAGTGTAAGGAAGGGGCTGAGGGGGTGGGGGTGCTTTGTACACTCTTTATTCTACCCTTTTTCATCCTGTTCATGATTGAGCTTTCTGAAAAGGGCACTTAACTGAAAAGGGGACCAGTTCTGGGCACCAAGATTTCAGAAAGATGCAGGTAAATTAGAAAGGGTCCAGAAGAAGGCAACAAAAATGATCCAGGGTTTGGAAACACTGCCCTGTGAGGAGAGACTGAGGGGACTGGGCATGTTCAGCCTTGAGAAGAGAGACTGAGGGGAACATGGTATCCTTCTATAAGTACCTCAAAGGCTGTCACAAAGAGGAAGGTCAAGATCTCTTCTTGCTGATACCAGAGTGTAGGACACAGAATTATCAATTCAAGTTGCGACAACCCAGATTCAGGCTGGACATCAGGAAAAGCTTCCTCACTGTCAGAGCAAGGTGACAGTGGAGCCAGCCGCCTAGAGAGCTTGTGGGCTCTCCCACACTGGAGATATTCAGAAAGAAACTGGACACCCATCTGAGTGGGATGGTGTAACGTGTTGTCCTTCAAAAGCAGGGGGTTGGACCTGATGGCCTTCATGGCCCCTTCCAACTCTACTCTTCTATGATTCTATGATACTATGAACTGAAAGGGGCACTTAACCAGGGCCTCCTGCCTTAGAGCTCCCTGGTTTTGCTGCCTGGGGAGTTGTCACTGTTCTTCTCCTTGTATAAGGGCTTTTCATGACAACAGAACCAATCCAAAACTGTCTTGCTGAAACAAGCACCCGCTCGTTTAATGCAACCCAGCACCCTCTTTCCTGCCAGGCTGCAAGTGCCCGCCCTGCTTCTTCCTGCCAAGGCCTGCACCACCACCGGAGGCCCCTCGCTCGCCCCAGAGTCCCTCGGCCTCCTTGCTAAGTGAGAGAACCTCAGAGACAAAGAGGCGTGTTTGGGCTTCCTTGCACTCTCCCTGTAGGGGATGATGGGATTTGGCTCCAAAGGAAGAAGGTGTGTGACCAAACTGCAGAAACAGTAGCGAAGGGGAAATAGGTGCACACTGCAGGGAAAAGATGAATTTCAGGCACCTTGTTAAAGCTCAGACTTCTGTTCCAAGCACGCAGCACCTCTGGAGCCTGTCCTGTTTCCACGTAACAGGTGCAAGAGAAGACCAGCAGCTGGGTTTGGGAGGTGAGGGTGGCCCAGGAGGGCTCCTCTCCTGCTGCACAACCTGCCCAGTATAGCACCCTTTCACCACACTAGCTTAACCCCTTTGCTTTCAGTGGGCTAAACCGTACCACTCTACCCGTGGCACAGAAGAGCCTCTGTGTGCTTTGCTCCACCGGGGCAGCAGGGTAGCCCTTTACACACAACCGCAAAAAAGGAACCGCAACACCAAAAAGACCTCAAAAGAGGACACCCTGTGACTTAACAGCCGCATAGGCTAATTAATATATATTGATGCAAATGCGGAAAGAATTGGCGCAATTCTTGTGCCATGTTGCAATAGTGGCAAAGAGAGGGTAGGGTGTCTTGCTCTGTCCAGCTGCCCAGCATTACAGGACAACTTCTTTGCCTCCTTAGCATATTTTATCTTTATATTGTGCTTGATGGGACACCCTTGAAATAGAGAACACCTCTAGCTGCTCCTCTCATAGAGAACTGTCCTCTGTAAAACAGAACATCTGGTGAACCTACAGGTGAGTGTGCAGGAATATGTGGGTTGGGCATGACATAACTAGGGAAGGACGTAACAGCCGTGCTGGACCAGAGCAGAGGTCCATCTAGTCAGGCCTTGTGTTCAGATAGTGTCCGACCAGCTGTTCACAGGATCCCAGAAGCTGGATGTGAGTCCCACGCCGTCCTCCTGCCCCAGTTCCCCAGAAATGGGTGTGGGAAGACATGCTGCCTCTGGTCCTGGAGGCAGCATAGGCCCATCAGGACTTAGTCCCTGTTGGTGTTTTGAGAGCTATATGCTACCTTTAGTAACAAGTGGAATGGAAACCCCCATAGGAGTTGGGTACCTGGTCAACTGGTGGTCATGCCATTTGACGGTGCTCTCCGGGCTGCCAGGTTTTGTAATATTCCACTGCCCTCTGGACCAGACCTTCGCCTCTCCTCCACCACAGCCCATCGCAACCTCACCCACCCACCGATCGGCTCCAGGAGGGTGAGTGGGCGTGACCACAGCTGCAGCCCCTCTTGGAAGACCATCTCGGAGGTGGCCCCTCCCAGCACCAGGCCCTCCTTCCCATTCAATGTCTGCCTGGGGCAGCTCAGACTCAGATTTCTAGACAGTGGACTAACGTGGACTGTTGTACCTGGGCTTAATTTATTAGAATTTGTAGTTATTTCTTCCGGGTTCTTTATTATTTTAATACAGTATTTTATTGTATCGTTGTATGGTAGGTCTTTTCAACTGAAAATTTTTATTGTGGCAGATTTATTTTGGAAATGGATTTGGAATTTATTGTAAAATGTATTTGGAAACTCAGTGTATTTGGAAAGGTGTTTCCACTGCTGGAAATGCAAACTGCCCAGAGAGGCCTATGGGCTATGGGGGTGGTGTAGAAGTTAAATGACAATGACAACAACAACATGTGGGTGAAAGGAGTCAAGTCTTTGAGCTGCAGATCCTGTGTGGTGAAGGAGGATTCACTGTTTTAGGTCCCAAAGTCAGCCTTGAGAGTCAAGTCCTGGGCAAAGACCACAAGAAGGGAATCTTCTTCCAAGGGGGTTGGGGGCTCTGGCAAAGGCATTCACATGGTGGCTGCTAGAACAGACACTAGCAGAAGATCTCTGAAATCCTCAGGGCAGTTATTATAGATGAGAAGTCAATTTCTGCTCATACATTTGCCCCATCTATTTGATTGTACGATGGATACAGAGCCAACGTCGAACAAGATTACCAAGTCTAAAAACCTATAAGTGATTGTTATGAAAAGAAAACTGTACTGCATATTAGAGTCACTTTGCTTTTCATTAGATCACAGCAGAATATCTTTGTCCAAATATTCGCTGTGGGACTGGTTTTAATGATGTATGGATACATCCCCCCCTTCCTTGTCTAGCAGCTGGGAAAGCAAGCATCTTTTGTTTGAAAGATAGGGATACGTGACATTCACCTAAAATCCATGGAATAAAGAACAAAACACTGCATTATACCTTCAAGCAACCCAACAAATTATGCCGAGATGTTCTGTGTATTAACCCATTCCTGCCCTAAAGCAGACTGCTAACTTGAGCACGGTTGAATCTGGCCCAACACAAGGATGGCTTAGAAGTAATTTTGTACCATGTGCATTCATTAAAACTGTTCAAGGTGCTTTGCTATAAGGCCTTGGCCAAGCTATTACCCAGTGGATGGAAGCAGGAAAGGTACAGGGTAGAGTGGGACCTAATGGTAGATCACTGGTTGATTTGAAGCACGTCGGAAAAGGGACAGGTTCACAAATCCCACCAAGTCACAGTGGTTCCTTGCACAGGATGGTCTGTTGTGTCATCCAAGTCCTGTTGCAGTGTATTTCAGCATAGCATGTTTCAATTTTAGAAACCATGATAAGGAACAGCAATCTTTTCCATGGTTTCCATGCTTCACCTTGGTTTCTCCAATTGACTGGACCCAGCATCATGGTTTCCACATTCCTGGTATTCAGTTGCCACAAAGGCCCCTGGAAGGAGGGGCAGCCCTGGGAGCTACTCCAGCCATCCAGAGCTGGATGGAATTTCAGGCATGGTGGCTGATGGAATATGTGCCAAGAGTGGGAAGACAAAGCAAAGAGGTCAGAAGCCATGCTAGTGCAGAAACTTGGACTGCTGTACCTGGGCCCAGGTGCATCCAAGGGAAAAACCATGCAGGGTTGTTTGTCATGATGTGTGAACCCAACCTTGGTTTCGGAGCCCCTGATGTTTTACCAGTGCAACAATTCCTGCCTCCTTTCTAATCCAGTTACTAGACTCTCATCTGCAAAAATGAACATTTTCATATGCAGGTCATCCCAGTATTTGGCTCAGGGCAGTGTTGTAGGCAATGATCTGTTGGTCATCTGTGAAGTAGAATAGTGAGAGATTCAGGACAGAGCCAAGCAAAATCTTCACCACGCAGCACATAGTTAACTATGGCATTCTCTTACCGCAAGTTGTAGTGACAGCCAACCATCTGGATGGCATGAAAAGGACAACAAATAAATTCATGGAGGGGAAGAGGGGAAGGCAGCTTATAAATAATGGATAGAAGACAATCATGCTAGGAAAAGTCAAAGGCAGAAGATGCAAAGGAAACCAAGTATCGAACGGCTTGGATCCATGAAGGAAGCCACTGCCACGAGTGTGCAAGAGCTGAGCAGGGCTGTCAAGGAGATTTCGGAGAACTTCCATACCTAGGATCACCATGAACTGGAGTTGACTTGAGGGCACAGAAAAACAAACACGATGGTTATGTGCTTCCTCCAGGTTCAAAAGCCTCTCATTAGCAGACTATCTCTGATGAGAAAAATGGCAGAAGGGATGGGAAAGCACATGAAGTGTACAGCTGGAAGAGGACAATGCATCGCATCTATCAAAACATCCTTCTATCAGGCTTTCTGGCTCAGTCGCCCAAATTTCAGTAGAACTACAAGAAGAAAAACTCAGCAGATCTCAAGCTCTTCTTTTTCAGTCTCCCACATCTGGATTTTTAAAATTTAAAATTTTAAGGCCTTTCTTTTTCACATATGAACTGTCTTTGCTAAATTCTTCTAAAAATGAACTGAAATGAAAGCTCAGTCATCTTCACCAGTCACCTTTCATAGGCATAATCACGCCCAGCATGGAGAGGACCATGTTATTATTTTTGCCCTGCATTTATATCCCACCAATCTTCCTCTTGTAAGGAACTCAAGGTGGTTTACAAAGCTCTTCTGTCCATTTTACAACAACAACCCTGCGAGGTAGGTTAGACTGAGAGGAAGTGACTGGCATAGTCAACCGGTGGATTTCGTGGCTGAGTGGGAACTAGAACCTGGATCTTCTGAGTTCCAGTCCAGACCTCTTAGCCACTATACCACACTGGCTTTTGCTTGTACCTGCCTACCATATAGCTGTTAAAGGTGTTGGGAAACAAAGAGAAAAGGAGACAGAAACTCTAATTGAGTACAACATGCACAAGTATTGAACCCCAAATTTTAAGCACTCAAAGTCTTAATCGATGAATCTGTCCATTTCAGTTTCCCCTGTATTCATTTTTTAAAATCAGCAGGAGTCCTTTTGTCCCGAATGAGAAGAACTTACTAAAAATGATCTGTAACCAAATTCTCACCCACCCTGATTCTTACATACCAGGTCAGATCGATGGTCCACCTAACCGCAGATATTCAGGTATTCTAGATTTTCTATTTATTACTCCATTTTAAATACTGCTTTACAAAGGGGTATCAAAGCTGTGAATGTTCTGCTTTCAGTTCTTGGCATCTCCTTGCAGAGCTGGGAAAGATGCAATGGCATCAGCAACAACAAAACAACAGTAAAAATAGCACAATACAAATGATTCAGCAATAAAACCACACACTGCAAGGCATAACATATTTTAAAATACTCTTGCATCAGGCTTTCCCAGACAATATACTTGATACCCTCCTCTCCTTTGAACCTCAAAATAAATAGTTCTATATATTTCAGCTTGAGACAATGTGAAAGGAATACACATATTGCTCACTTCCAGGTAGAAACATCACCTTTTCAGAGTGCTGTGTGGTCTGATGGTAGAGATTTCATTGCAACATCACACCTGCCTTACACTGAATCATTGTTCATACCACCAGCACCTATGGTAAAATAGGTCCTGCATGTTTTGACAGTTACAGAAAACCTGCATAACCTGTTTAATTAAGACAGTAATGAGACAAATAGCACAATCTCTCTATACCAATGATGTGATGGCATTTTCAGATATTTTAAAAAATATTGTCTGCCTCTAGTCTTAGAAGCAGGGTCCACTGTAGATCTCAAACACAGCAGTTTATCCAAATTGCTGACTCTGGTTGGACTTCTAGAGAAACAACTTTACATTTGCTCGTTTCACCATTTTGCTCCCAGGAAAGTTAATTCCAAGCAATTTAATTAAGATCTCTCATTAATGTGGAAGGCACTTAGCAAGTGTGGGTTAAGTACTGCATGCCACAAAGATTTCATTCTGTGATCCTCCCATTAAGTCACCCTGCGTTAGTACCGTGGACGCTTGCCTCTTCCTGCCCCAGGTAGCGACAGTACTTGAAACAGCATTAACCGGGAAGCGCCAAAGATGATGCTATTTTTGGACTGGCACCTGCTCCGCTCAGCCTAGCGTGGCAAAAGATTTGTACCCCTCGCCTTGACCTGTCCCCGTGTGCTGGAGGTCAATGAGACACTCATTCCACTTCCTCTCTTACACTGCTTTCACATGAGACCGTAGTCAAGTAGCTCACTCATACATGGAAAGGCTTTAGCTGTCACTATGGATGGGACATGGTCCCACCGATGGAAGCAGTTTTAAGCCACAAGGAAAATGGGTGCATTCAGGTCGTGGTGTCAGAGGAGAGCTTTATGAAGGACAACAAGTGGATCCTTGATCAAATCAGGCTGGAGTTTTCCCTAGAAGATAAAACTGAGGATGTCTTATTTTGGATATACCATGGGAAGACTCACTGGCAAGACTCACTCAAAGCAATCATGAAAGAGCAAGTATAAGTAGAAGAAGAAAAAGAAAAAGAAGCCAAATACAAGATGGGCTGACCCCATAAAGGAAGCCACAGCCCTGAGTTTACAAGAGCTGAGCAGGGCTCTTATCAATCGGATATTTTTGGAGGCCTTTCATTCTTAGGGTCACTACGAGTCAGAGATGACAATGCCACACAACAACAAGTCCCAAAGAATAAGGCTGCACCTATCTGGGAATAAAACATCATTGAACTTATTTCTAAGCAGACACATCCAAGATGACATCCTTTAATGACAACTCCCAAACCCAGTTTACATAGACTTCAATATGGCAATTAGCCACATAGCTCTACTAACAAGATTGCAGGTATTCCAAAGGCTCAGGAACTTGGGAAGTGCATGACTTGCATGGTGAATGAAAACATGAATGTACATGGACCATAACTGGTAAAGAAGCAATTATAGAATAGATCTGTGGAAACTAAAAACCAAGAAGTTGTGTTTCCTACCACCTGTTTGCTTGTCTGTATTACTGAAAACATGGGGGGATGCCTTGTAGAATAATAGAAGAGTAGAGCTGGAAGGGGCCAAGAAGACCATCAGGTCCAAGCCCTTGCTCGGTGCAGGACTCCAAGTTAAACCTTCCCTCTCAGATGGCTGTCCTTTTGCATCTTGAATGCCTCCAGTGTGGAAGAGCCCACAACCTTCCTTGGTCATGGGTTCCATTGCTGGAGTGCTCTAACAGTCAGGAGGTTCTTCCTGATGTTCGGTAGAAACCTGACCTCTTGGAACTTGAGCCCATCATTCCATGTCCTACACTCTGGGATGATTGAGGAGAGATCCTCTGTGTGACAGGCTTTCAGGTGCTTGAAGAGTACTATCTTATTTTATTTATTTATTTATTTATTTATTATTAAAACATTTTTATGCCGCCCCATTCGCCGAAGCCTCGGGGAGGCTTACAACCGCCCACTGGATCATCCTTGTTGCCCTTCTATAAACCCTTTCTTTCTGCATCTTTCTCAAGCAATGGTACCCAGAACTGGACACAGTACTCCAGGTGAGGCCTCACCAGTGCTGAGTAAAGGGGAACTAGTGTTTCACATGATTTAGAAGTGAGTCTTCTGTTAATGCAGCCTAAAATAGCATCTGCCCTTTTTGCAGCCACATCACATTGTTGACTCATATTCAGCCTGTGATCTACAACAATCCCAAGATCCTTCTCACTTGCAGTATTGCTGAGCCAAGCATTCCCCATCTTGCAATGACACATTTGATTCCTTCTTCCTACGTACAGTACTTGGCATTTGTCCCTACTGAAGTTCATTCTGTTGCTTTTCGTCCCGCACTCCAACCAATCAAGATCACCTTGAATCTTCTTTCTGTCTCCCAGAGTATTAGCTCTCCCACCCAGTTCTGAGTTATCTGCACATCTGATCAGCATTCCTTGCACTTCCTCATCCAAATCATTAATAAAAGTGTTGAAAAGCACCATGCTCCATAGGCCCAAATGCCACCACCAATTGTCACCTCTATGCCAGTTTCATGAGCTGAACACTTTCCTTGAGGGTGCTCCCATGCAATGAGAGCTACACTCTCATTTTCACATTATCTCCCAAGATCACCACAAGGAGGACTTGTGGGGGAGACCCAAGACATTTTGCTCCCTGAGTCACAGGGCGAGATGGCCCCTCAGTTCCATGTACAGAAGCTGACTGGATTGGATCGGTATTTATTAATACCTACTGAGATTTGTTTAAAAGCTGCCTGTTAGCACCATGCTCTCTGGGCGGCCATTACAATGCAAAATCAACAAATAACATTAATAAAATAATACTATTAATATCATAATAAACAGAATGAAATCACAATAAATAAGTAAAGAAAAATAAAACATGTGTTGATATAATTAAAAAAACAGTGTATTGATATAAATAGTCTAGATGGTGCCGAAGGTGCATCAGAAAGGGAAAGTTTTTCCTGGTGCCTGATACTCAAGAAGGTAGGTGCCTGGCAAATCTCTAGTAGCAGAGTTTTCCACGATTGGGGTGCCACCACAGAAAAGGCCCTCCTCCTTGCACCCTCTCCCTTCACCTCCTTGGGGAGAGGAATTCATAGGACAGTCCCAGTTAAAGATCTTAGACAATGGGTAGGAATGCATGGAAACAGGCACTCCTTAAGGTACTGTACTCCCAAACCATTTGAAGCTTTGCATGTCACAGCAAACACCTTGAATTCAGCCCAGACAGGAAGCAGCAGCAGGGGGCAGGTGTGATGTCTTCAGGAGGACTCCTCCTCAGCAGCAGCAGTGGTGACGGTGTATCCTCCACCATCACGGAGAACAGCAGGCGAGCTTTGAGAGTGTGGCCTTACTATCAACACAGACTCATAGAGTTAGAGGGGGAGAACAAGGCCCTTGGATCCTGTCCCCTGCCCAGTGCAGCTCTCCAAGGCAGATTGAATGAAACTGTCATCTCAGGTGGCAAATGCGCCCGAGGTGGCAGCAAGGGAGACTTGTGTGCCATGCGGCTTGCTCTGCACCCCTGAGATTAGCCTGCAGTGGCATCTTTAGTACTGAAGACAGATGCACCTGCCACTCCAGCCACCTTTTGGACATGAAATGGGAAGGAGCACCTCCTTGTTCCCCCCTTTAGGCAGCCAAAAGTCTTGGGCCACCCTGCATACTGAGTCACTGTTCCGCAAAGCAAGTGGTGAAGAGCACACTATTGCTAAAATGCAGGCACACACACACAGGTCTTTTTGGAGAGAGAGAGAAAAGCCTTTCCTTGCTTAACTTACTCCTTTCCCCAAAAATATGGATCCTGGGAATGCTCCTCATGCAGTCGAAGGTCTCATGCTCACCTTGGCCACAGGGCAGGCCATGAGATGCAGATTGCTCTGTCCTCCAGTGCCTTCCCACTGCCCAGCCAGGGCTCTGCCCTCGGAAGCACCTGCTTCACTCTGCCCCATGGAAGGGCCATCCCTGGTTTCTTGCTGTATCCACAGCCCTGTGAAACTGGCAAAGCAAAGTCACCTTGGAGTGACTTCTCCATGCCAGAAGCAAATGTGAAACATCAGACCTGACTACAAAATTCCTCTGAATGTTTCTCTGTGTCTCAGGCTGAGCTCGGTTTGCTATGTCAGGAATCATCTGGGCTAAACGGAGGGTGGCAAGAGATAAAAGGCTGCGTAAATATAGAGGTCAGAGTCTTATATGATCAGCCCTTGGAGGCACTTTCTAAAATCGTGCTGAGCGAGAGGAAAATGGCACAAAGGCAAGAAGATGCCTTCGCTATTGTCGTAAGCACTAATATTAACAGTGGCATTTGCTTATGCAGAATATCATAATGAAAAATGCTTTTCTCTAGGGCATGGGCGTCACTGGAGTGAAAATAGCTCTCAGAGGAGTGCATTAAAGGAGCAAAGGTAAACACAGGAAAAAGTCTTTTCATTGGAAGAAAGGAAACGGAGGTTGCGATGCAAGATAGCAGCTCTCTCTATTATGGCAAATGGCAAACGGCATCATGCACAGCTGATGGTAAGACAGAATGGGAATATTAGCTGTTCACACACTGTAGAACCGGGGCACGGGGACTGCGGCCCTTCGAGGTTCCTGATCCAAATCCCATCAGACCAGTGGTCAGCAGTGCTCTAAAAAGATCTGGATGGCTTTGAGTTTCCCACCTTTCTGGTAGCACATCAAGCAGATCCAGTTCGGAGGAACAATGTCCCACATGATGGCAGTTCTACAAACAGACATGAAATGTGTTCTGGGTTTGGCTGAAGCCCAGACTAGATTAGGTGTCCTTCCGACCATTTCTGGTGCTTTTTAAGGTGAAGCAGGCTCCTCTTCAAGGTGGCTAGAAGCTAAATGGACCTTCTGTGAGGCTTTGTTTGAGAATCAGCGTTGGATAGGCAAATAGCTTGTGTCCAAAAATGGCTTTCATTTCTTTAAATATTAAGAGAGTGGGAGAAGAGGGGAGCGAGTTTGAGGGTCCACTTAGCCGACTTTCCACTTTCTAACCCAAGGACACGCTTTGTCAGGGGCTCTCCAATCACTGTGCTTTGGAGAAGGGCAGGCATAGGAATGTGGATAGACATTCTTCCATTGCTACTGAGATCCATGATGTTTTCCAGCTTTTAGAACTCCCTAGGTCCTCTATGAAGTATTCTGTTTCCATAGAACCTGCCCTAAAAACAGAGCAGGAAGCAAATATCTCAATAACTTCCCCAGATGGAGGACTCCTCTTGCACAAGAACACCTTGCACACCTGTTGCTCCGAAGCATCACCATTTTCTTACTTCAGGTGACTTCCGTGCCATCTCTCATTTGCAGAACAATGGTCCACAAGGACCAAGTGGACCAGAGTGCTCCTTTTTGGATGGCTTCAAAATGTGAAGGCAGCTGTTATTCAAAATCCCCACACCTATTCATGTGAAACTTCTCGCAGTTGATGCCCTCAGAGGGCAACAAATTTTATCCATCTATGCCAACAAAGAAAAGCAGCTCCATTTATAAAATAACATAAAATCTAGCCTATGTGCATAACACAAAACCCACTGCACCTATATTTATGAAATCTGAGTCTCCTAAGAAGCTGCTACTCCTGCAAATGTTGTCAACTTTTACTGAAGAGAAAACAGCTGCAGATGATTCATAATTTCACAAGACAGTCAGGGGTGGAGGGGTAGCAAAAAGGCACAGCTCTCTGAATCTCAGCTTGGGCTTAGTAACCAAATTGAAGTGAATGAACTTGAAATTGATCAGACCCACTGCAGGCCACTTTCTGAAGGGCCACATTCAAGTCCAAGTCAAATTCTGTGTGTGTGTGTGTAAGAATGCATGTAAGAACCATGTAAGAATGGAGAAGACATGTAAGAACGTAAGAATGCAAGAAGAACCATGCTAGCTCAAGAGAACCAAACTCTCTTGTACCTCATTTAAAACTAAAACTAAACCTGGGCTGAGGTATGAGTCTGAGAAACCAAGGAGCAGATAATTCCTTGCCTTCTCCCAACAAAATACGCCAGACTGTGCTGGATTCCTTACAGCTCAGAACAGCTTCCAAGGGCGTGTGAGTCAACATGGCCGCCAGAGAGCAGGCAGATGGGCAATCAGACCAGGAGGCTCAGGCCTCTTCCCTCACCAGAGGCATCCCCGGAGGCAGGGGCTTGAGCCCTCTTTATCCTGAGGGCGGAACATAATGTAAGAAGCTTTTGGGGGACATATTTCATTGGTGAGTGATAGGCTGAAAGCAAAGAGGGTGGGAGCAAAGGCAAAAAAAGGGTAAGGCCAAAATGCCCCATTCCAAGTACCAGCATACAGTAGCTTCGCCTTCTCATTATTGGTAACAAAGTCCTGAGGTATTTCAGCCTTTCAGAATGGGGAACAACTGGCACCTTAGCCAGGCCATCATGGGGCCTACGAGGGCAGCATGGCCTCCTGGGGACCCCCTAGACTCTACAGGACCAAATTGGGACCCCAGAAGGTTGGATTTGGTCCCATATCTGTGGTTCCCCAGAACCCTGTGCGCACTCTGAGCCCCATGGACCATTTTGGAGTTGGGTGAAGATCATGATCCAAGGGACTGCAGGCCTACAGCTCCCACAAGCATGTCTTGAGCGGAGCCGGCTGGAGCTGGTGGTCAGACTAGATGACCCAGGAGGTCCCTTCTGACTTCCTCAGTTTCTGTGTTTCTACATGGGAAAGCACTTGCCTCTGTGAATATGAAACGTTGCTTTTCCCCCATGTGACTTTGTGCTGACTCCATCTCTTTGCAGAAACTTTGGACTGCAACTGCACCTTGCATAGCATTGTCAATACTCCTATGAAGGCTGGCCACTTCAGAGTCACCCCCCAAAAATGCATCACCAAAATAAGGGGATCAAAGAGGACAGTGATTTGCATGACATTTGCTTATGCTAAATTATATGTGTCGATGCAAATTTGGAAAGAGTTATGAAATACAATGCATCTCACTAGAGTGTGGAAGACTGCAGAGCTAAGGGTGGATAGGCAACCGTTCTGCTGTTTCATTATCTTGAAATGGAAATGTGACAGGACAGCCCATCAGTCAAGGGATGTCATCAAAAGGACCTCTGCAAAGGAGACCAGCCAGCCACCCTAGTTTATTTGTATATTTTTATTTGTTTGTTGCAAACCACTTCATCTAATGGGCAGCATAGAAATAAAATTATTATTACTATTAATCATAACAACAATATATTTGTCTCTTTTGCTTGAAACAAACTTAAAGAGCAAGGACAAGCTTCCAGACATGAAGCATTGCTTCTGAAAGAAGGAATGAAATTAGATCGAAACCCAAAGCAGAACAATAGCAACCCCTTTGTGTCCTTGTTAACACAACTCTGCAAACGAACATTCCAATTTAACCAAAAGCTAGCCTCTGTTACAGTATAATCTGCCTACTTCATGGAAAACTTTATTGAATTTATGCAGGGCAGACATGAAACTTATTTTATAATATCTTCTCTTCCTCCCCAATCCCTTTATTAATCTCTTTGTCCCCCTTCCAAAAATGCCTTTCGAATTGGGTTGTTGGGTCAAGGCTAATGAATGCAATTACTGATGGATTTTGTCTTCTGAAGTAAAATAAAATGAGCCCAAAAGACCTGCTGTTGATCTGTTTTCAATCTCTTTTCCACAGATCCCTCTCTTTTTTTAAAACCTCCTTGGTTATCAGAAGTAGAGTTCACAGGATTGAAGTACAGCGAAAGTAAAAGGGCCAGGGATCTGGAAACTCATTCATCTTAATCCAACCAAAGGGTGATAATCCAATTTATTGGACTTGAATGCTTTGAATTTTGTCAGCTAAATTAACATTATTAGGTACTTAGGAACACAGTCTGCCAGCTAAAGGACAATGAGTTAGAAGTACCCGTCAAAAATTACCAAACACCTAATGCTTGGCTCTCTTCTCTTCTCTTCTCTTCTCTTCTCTTCTCTTCTCTTCTCTTCTCTTCTCTTCTCTTCTCTTCTCTTCTCTTCTCTTCTCTTTAATTCTCTTCTCCCCTCCCCTCCCCTCCCCTCCCCTCCCACTTTCTCTTTCTCTTTCTCTTTCTTTTCCTTGCCTTCCTACCCTCTCCTTCTTTTCCATATTGTAACATAAGTATGGACTCGGCCCATCAACGTGAAGAGAATGCTTGCCTGTGGTGTCACAGATGATCAGTTGACATTCCTATCTGTAGCTCCTTGACTTCTGGTAGCTACAAGATATTTCTGGGAAGGAGAATAGCTGGTTGGTGGTTATTAGTGAGGATCTGGTCCACATGCTCTGGAAGGGAAGGGCTGGAAAGAAAAGGGT
Source organism: Varanus komodoensis (assembly GCF_004798865.1). NCBI lineage: Eukaryota > Metazoa > Chordata > Lepidosauria > Squamata > Varanidae > Varanus > Varanus komodoensis. The sequence goes on from NW_025335606.1 coordinate 10,325,123, forward strand.
GGGGACATACAGGGTGGGCATAAAGATCTCCCACATTTTGAAGGTGAATAAAAATGGATGTAGCTATCTAGAAACCATAAGGAAGGCTGAGCGCCGAAGGATTGAGGCCTTTGAATTGTGGTGCTGGAGGAGACTCCTGCGAGTCCCTTGGACCTCAAGGCGATCAAACCGGTCAGTCCTAGAGGACATCAACCCTGACTGCTCTTTAGAAGGCCAGATGCTGAAGATGAAGCTCAAATGCTTTGGCCACCTAATGAGAAGGAAGGACTCCCTGGAGAAGAGCCTAATGCTGGGAACAATAGATGGAAAAAGAAGAAGGGGTGGCAGAGGATGAGGTGGCTGAATGGAGTCACTGAAGCAATCAGTGTGAGCTTAAGGGGACTCCGAGGGATGGTGGAGGACAGGAAGGCCTGGAGGAATGTTGTCCATGGGGCTGCGATGGGTCGGACACGACTCCGCGACTAACAACAACAACAACATCTAGAAAAACATTGCATATATTTCTGAAAAGTACATAAAAACAGGATTGTTTTATGGGTTTTAAAAATCATATCACTTCAATCATGTTGAATCACTTTCAGACCAAGTGACAAATTTCAGTTTGGAGAAGCTCCAGGGGACCACGCTCCCGCAGTGGACAACTGCAAAGGCAAGTAGGGGCATGGGGAGAGGATGCAGGAAATGCCAGCATGGTTTATCTTAGAGCCCTTAGGGCCAGTCAGGCATAACTGACCAAACCAAACTGGCACTTCCCTCCCACAAGCAAGTCCAAGAGCTGAGTACCCAAAGCCAGCAAAGTTATTTTGGCTCAAGAACCAAATAGCAAAGCACCTCTCTCCATGCCCAGTGGTGCATCCTGCCTACACAGCTATACATTGAGCTGGCATGTTGAGTCACCTTTGCTAAGCTGGAAAGGTGTAGGCCTGCAGCTGGATGGGTGACCACATGTGGAAGCAGAGCAGGGGGTTGGACTCAATGACCTTATAGGCCCCTTCCCTTCCCTTCCCTTCCCTTCCCTTCCCTTCCCTTCCCTTCCCTTCCCTTCCCTTCCCTTCCCTTCCCATAAAAAGATAACGTTCAATCAATGAACCATTTGCTGAGCTTTCATGAAAACCAAACTCTGCTGCCCAAGGAAGCTGCTTTCCTTTGCCTAAGGGTCGGAGCAGCCCTGCTGCTAGCAGCTCAGCTCTTGGAGAAATTGCCAACATTTAGAATGGGGAAAGACTGCACAAATGCTGGGGAGCCACTAGACAATGGGTGGCTGGGGAAAGGGGGCGGGACCGGGGAAAGGAGAAGGGGGAGGGGGTTGGCCATCTGGTGAATGGGAAGGGCTGGATTAGAACCCCAAATGGGCTGGGTTTGCTCCAAAGCTGGGATTGCTGGCCTGCTTTGGCATGTCCTTTAGGGTGCAACCAATGCTTGTTTGGACAGAAAAATGCCACACACACCCCAGCATATCTCAACCAGCAAGACTGACAGGGGCATGCTGGACTTTTGAACATTTTCATGTTCAGACAGGCATAGGATTATAGACTTTGGCATTCTTCTACCCTTTCAGTGGCCCTGCATTTAGGGTGGAACTGACAGCATGGGGCCTTCCTCCACATCGTAAATAGCTGTAAGCGTTGGCACATCTCAGCTCTGTCAAGAAGACTCTTTCCAGAGGCCCTGCAGGTGCACAGAGAGGGGGGTGCGCACATAAATGCATTGGAGACACGCTAATGAATATACCGTTGGTGATGCGGGGATCCTTTTGCTCCTTCTGCAGCCCCGCTGAATGTGCCCTTGAAGAAGGATCCTGCTTTTGCCCTTATTTCCCATAGACTCATTAGGTCACGTCTTCAGGCAGCGCCTGACGAGTCCAGAGCCCCGGCAGGGCCCAACAACTATGCATGCCCTGAGCACTGGGTGAGGGGGCAGCTCTCCATTTTAACTTCCCACCCTGCACTCAGTGCAGCATCCCTGACGGGCATTGTGGGAAATGGAGATAGCAGGAGTCACTTCAGGTGCACCTGTGCCTTATCCAGGCATTCATTTCCCTAGTGGAATTAGAAAACTGTGCGTAAGAAAGACGGCTTGCTCCGGCCTGTTTTGTCACCACCTGCATGAACTGGAGGCATGTGTCGACAGTGGAGAGCAAGTTCTGTCGGATTCCTTTCTGATTTAGAATAGGGCCAGAACTTCCTAGCTGGTCTCTGCTCCTGCTCACTGAGTGGCGGATTTGGATCCCCTGAACAGGGGAATCTCCAGAGCAATATTAGGTTGGAGGCATTGTGGGAAATTTAGATGGCAGCTGCCTGAGGAGTACTGCCACTACCAGATAGCTCCACTAGGGGGAGCAATAGTGTAGGAAGGGGGTCCACCAGGAGGCCAAATCCCAACAGCCTTCTATTCTTACCACTTCTGTTCCTACCAAGCCTCTTCCCACCACCCATTCCTTCACCACCAAGTGGAAAGGTAGCAGGCAATCACCCAAACCGATAGATCTCTATAGGAGGGGTGGAGAATGTCTGGCCCTCTAGGCACTTTTGGATTTCTATCAGATCTAGCTAACCTAGACAAAAGTGAGAGCCTCCAACAACTTCTCCGCTATGCAGAGAAGAAAGTTTGCCATCCCTGCTCTACAGAAACAATGGCCCATGTTTGCTTCAGCACCAGCTCATGCAAAAGACAACCACAGTCGCGGAGAAACAAAGAGATCTAAGACACTCAAATGCCACCGTTGATAAGGACTAAGGTAAACAACACATGAGAATTAAAATGTAAGCTCTAGTAGTTAGTGGAGAAGCACAGGGTAATAAACACAGTAGGGTGTTCCTCAAGGTACTTTAGTGTCCTACTGTGTTTATTATCTACTATTGGTAAGGAAATATATGCCTGACTACATTTATGGGGCCATTTAGAACTTTAAAACAGGCTCTGCTTCTCGGAAAGAGGTCATTAAAAGACTCACCCTCGAAGCTCTTTTGAGAGATTAGCATAGCATCAATTCAGCCACAACATGCCTTATCAAAGATGTGTTCCCCCATGGTACTCCGTGGGCAAAGAACATGCATTCAAGAAACGCTTGGTGCTGTATGAGGTATCTGCTATGACGGGGAGAGAATTTAAAAGGGAGCCAATGAACTACAGCACAAAACAAGCCTTCTGAGGACCATTTCAATCCCCAAACCACACAATGCAACACAACACAACAAAACAGCAAACCCTATAACCTTAACAAAGGCATCAGAATTCAGAGATCTCTGCATCTTCCAGTGAGGCTTTGGGAAATATGTTCAGTAAGGGATAAATTACAGTTTTGATTAATGCTTTTAGCGCCACCAATGTACAAGAATCTTTCCCAAACCAGGCAACATCCTTCACCAAGACGCTTACATTATAATTAACTTCAGCAGTGAACATACTTTGCTTCTAAACTATTTACAGAGCTCCATCATGGAGAGGTTAAGCTCCTCCTCCAGCTTGCTGTGCTTATATATTAGGAAGAAATGCATCCCATAATCCTTTGCATCAAGCAAGAGCAGACGATGTCGCCTTTCAAAGGATTTCCAGAAGGATATGTGTGTGAATGAGTTCCGGGAAATATCATGGCACCTTAAAGAGTAGCAGATGTATTCTGGCATAGGCTTTCACAAGCATTGTCCACCACCCAATGCAAGAAAGGTTAGCCTCAAACTGGCAGAATTATTCATGTATGTTACAGGACACTGGGAGGGATATCAACTGTGGGGCCAGAGGGACCTGGAAGGCAGAAATGCAGAGTGGTCCTAATTGCCTTAACAGTTGCCATTCACAAAACCTTGGGTGACAATGCAAATACCATTGTATGATGAATGGATTAACATACGTAGTGTGATTTTTTTTAAGTAATGCAAAAGGAAAGACTTTGTCCTTGTGGAAACTGCAGAAAACAGGGCTGAATGTCTTTAAAAAGTGTACTTCAGCAATTTCAGGTTGCTCCCTGTCTTTGAAAACTCTTTATTCAAAAATGGCTACCTGAAGGTCATGCAGTGAACACCCTATGCACACTGAGACAGAAAAGAGTCCTGCATCTTCCAGGATTCTCCAGCGAGACATACCACTGCTGGAGAAAGATGTATGTTCACTCTTGCGTGCAGAGACTGGTCTATTTGTCTTGGCAGAATTCAGGTTGCAATCCAAGCATATATCACTTTTGAAATGCAGCAAGAGCTGGTGTTCAGGTAGACCCAGAAGTCCACCCTGTTCCCATATCTACTCTAGCAACCTATTTCGGAACCTAATAATGTTACTCACAACCTCAGGGTTTCATACCAAGGGCCATTCTGCTAACGAAGCAAAAGGAATGAAAACTATGTTTGGGGTTGCATTTCCATACAGGGTAAGGATGCAGTTTTAGCACTCCAGGTATCAAGGGAGAGTGCTCTTCTGCGATGGCACATTTTTAAGAAGCCAACTCCAGTGCCTGCCCAGCGCATGTGGGGGAATCATTCAGTAATTGAGGTGTATCAGCAACATGGAATTTTAACCATAATCCCCTTATCCAAATCTCTGGTGCAAACAGACTTTGAATCCTGTGCACAGATCCGATCATCGCACCTAAAAAGGATGTGAAGGACATCCTTTTCCAACACAGAGTTGAATAAATGCAGAGAAGGGCAAGCGCAGGTGCTACCCTATACATATTTAGATGGGGGGAAAGTGCTACAACACCAAGCATGCTGGGAGTTGCCAGACTGTTTGCTGTCTAAACATGCTTAGGATGGCATCCTATATTGATCAAAAAGCTGCAATAACTCCGTTATGAGGAAAGGTTACAATAGCTCGGATTGTTCAGCTTACAAATGAGGTCATTGAGAGGAGATATGATACAGGTGTACAAAATCGTGCATGGTGTGAAGAAAGTGGAAGGCAGATGTTGTTGTCCCATTTGTGTCTGAATGCCAGAATTCAGGTTTATCCCCCAAAGCTGATTTAGGCCAAATAAAATGAAGGGATTTTTCGCACAGCGAAGGATCCAAGTATGCAATCCACTTCCACAAGATGTAGTGACTTCTTCATATTCTTATTCCATCATATTTCTATACCATCCATAGTCAAAGCTCTCCGGCCAGTTCACAACATTTAAGTCACCCATCCAGTTTTCAACCAGGCCTGACCCTGCTTAGCTTCCAAGATTAGGCAGCATCAGGCACTTCAGGCTATATGGAAGCTCCATCAGGATTTTGGGGACTGTGGCAGGCGCCAAGGGGGAATCCAAGCCTTTCCTCCCATGCTGCAGTCCTGAGCAAAGCTCCCCTTCATCCTACACTCACTTACCTGGGAGTAAAGCGCATGCATCCCATGGGACTTCCTTTTGCGGGAGCACATATAGGAGAACCGTCTTAAGCGGGACTTTGCTTTGGGGAAGAAATGCCAGTGGGAGCCAACGTGGCAACAGCCCACATCACTGGAATGGCATGGTCCCATAGCTTCTTGTCCCCGCTAGATGGCAGCATGGGATATGCTCAGGAAAAGCCAGCGCATTGTTCTGAGAGCAGCAATGAGAAGCGTACCTAGGAAGTGTGCTGCTTAAGGCACATCTGCTATTGTCTTCTTCCATATTACTCCCGAAGAACGTTCTACAGCAGAGATATGCATCCAGTCCAATGTTTCTTGTGGTATGACTGTGGGTGGCTCAGATCTTGCCAGGAAATTTAATTTTTTTAGACATTAATAATCTTTCCTGATGTGGAATCCCATGGAATAAAGAGGCATGGCAGAGAATCAGATGTGTACCTCTGTGAGGCGACTGTAAGGCTCGACTCTAATTGTTTTAAAATTTAAAATGTGCAGATTATAAGGTCAGAATAATTCACTTCCTTCCCGACAGGGAGCATGGATGTCAAAACTTAGGAAGGCCAAAATAATTTTGCAGTGAAGTGTGCTCTATTGGAAGATTTGCTTCCTTTGGAAGGGAAGGAAGAGGATCAATCTTAGAAATAAAATTCATTAACTGGATTCCATCTGTGGTCATATGGAACGCACATTTTAATGGATGCCATCCTGATTACTCTGAAACATCAAGCTTTGGTATTGTGGAACAGAGCATTTCAAGGCACCAAGAGTGTCATCCAACGTGGCTGCCGGTGGCCCTCCGAGCTCGGAGGATTAGGAATATAAGAAATGCCATGCTGGATCAGACCCAGTCCAGCAGTCCATGCACACGGTGTCAAGCCAGCAGGATGGGTGCAAGAGCTCCTCCTGCCCAGACTCCCCAGCACCTTGTCCATGCAGGCAGGCCACCCCTGGAGGGGGAAGCACCATGCTGCCAGCAAGGTTGGTAGCCTTGGAAGGCCTCCTCCCTCCTGCCCCCACATGGGATTATGCGCATCCCATGGGAGGCAGGAGGTGCATGGAGGCAAAGTTCACCTCTGTGCTTCCCTCACCATCCAAAGCAGATGGCTTATGCCAGGCCTCTGCATTTCTTACCCCTGCTCATTCAGAGGAGGGGCTGGAGCTTGGCTGAAGCTGGCTTGCAACGCTGGAGCCACGGCCAACACCAGAACGAGATGATCTCCCCAGCTGCAAGAGCAGAGGAAGGGCGCTCCAGACTCACAGGCGATTTCCTGCCTTGGAGCATTTTCTGAGGTTGGAGCATGTTCACGGGGCCTTTCTTTGTACAAACTTCCATGGGCTTGTGCACTCGATCAAATACAATTAAAATTACATTAAAATGTGTTCATCGCCCTTGAAAATGTTAGAAAATACTGAAACCACAGAAAAGGCCAGAATGGGTGATTAATTCACCCACATTCCATCTGCACCACTCAGGATTTTGGCGAGGCTCACACAGCTAGGCGTGGAAGGGCAGGGTAACCTTTGCATTCATTTGCCACATGAAGGGCTAACACAGTTCCCATAATTCTCTTCATCTCAATCTTAGCCTAGCATCAACCACCCTGTGAGGTGGGTTAGGCTGAGTGTGTGGGACTGGACCAACATGAGAGCAAAACAAAATGACTTCAGTGAATCTAGTCAAGGTCTGAAAGGGGAGCGGCTTTATTGGTGTTGGCACCACTTCAGGACTGGCACATTGGAGGACGGGGTGGAACTTGACAGGTGCAGAGATAGTAGCGGAAGCAACACTGAAGGTAGAGCCAGGAAGCCAGTCACCTGGGGCAGGGCAAGCTAACAAGTTAATAGGGGCTAGTGTCTTGAACAGATAGCAAGTGTAAATAGCCAGTGTCAGTAGAAGTTTCCTGGTTGGGGAAAACAACAAAGAGTCTTGTGGCATGGTAAAGACTAGCACATTTATTCTGGCTGAAGCTTTCGTGATGTCACAAAACTCTCTGTCATTTTTGCTGCCACCCCAACCAAACCGCCTGTCTGACAATTGTTATGTGGACTAAGCGGCTACGAAAGTTGGTGCTCGTGTGCAGCTGAAGGTCAGGGGCTGAAGGCTGTGTTCGGGGTTTGCAGAAATATTTTGCATTTAACTAACATTTCAGAGTCTTCAAAGAGCATCACACACTTTGGCTTGGATCCGAACGTCTGTTCTATCAATTGAATGTAGTCTCATTCATGAAATCAGACTTTTCCAGCTCTCCATCTGAAAATCCAGGTTTCCGATTTGAGCAGCCTTTGAAACAGAAAGACCTGAAGTGGACTTGCAAGAGGGACTCCCCTTGCACAAGCAGAATTGCCTTTCTTCCTCTTGTTTCCACTGCAATACCTAAGCACAGTGGCCTAAACAACAATCAGTGGTGCAGTGGAGAATGTGGAGCACAGGGTCTCATTTGGACCGTTCCCACAATCACACTTTCCACGAGAGGCTAAGAACTGTGTTGCTCCACAGGAAAAAATCCCCCATCCTAGCAGCTTTTGTCTCCACCAAGTGCAGGACTTTTGTAATTGTCTGTTCAACAGGAAGCAACCTCAAACTACTTCGCAATACAAGAAGGAAGGGTATGTTGTTGGGAGAAGGAGAAGGAGAATTTCCCCCGGCTACTTCAAAGATTGCAGCAAATCTCAGAGAGCACTAGGTCTGGAGATGTGGACAGAGGATGCCCATGTCCCTACGAAGACAAACAATGTCAACTGAATGTCCTTCCTTGTGATCCCTGCTGGCTACACCTGGAACAGAAACAACCCCTCAAGGTAGACAGTATTATGCTTTTGAGATTGAACCTGGAGGTGGGATGAACGTTCCCAGCTCCCTAGTGAGTTCATGGCCAAGAGGAGATGCAAACTGAGGTGAGCTTCCAGGTGCTGCCTATCCCCTATAAAGAGTTAGAGGCTCAGATGTTCTTTTCCTCTTGATCAGTTGCTGCTGTCTATGCCGGGTGGACTATTTTATTCTGCAGTTTTCCGCTATGGATTTTATTATTGCTGTCTCACTGGGAATTTTGTTTTTGAAAATGGGAGGTATAAATTAACCAAGAAAGCACAACCAGTATCTGAAGAAATGGCTTCTTCCCTTGAATCTGCCCTCCAGATTGCTGTCCGTCTCCTGCAGACTTGCAAGCCGTTGTTTCCTGAGGCGTGTTGGCTGGGACCTGAAGCAGACTTTTACTACTGCAGTCCCCAAATTCTCGAGCGGCATTCCTGGGGAGGCTCTCTTGGCCGTCTTCCTGAGCCTGGAGGGCATGCACGCACGTCTCTTTTCCTTCCACCAGGCTTCAGACTTTCACCCCTGCAGCTCTACCTGCTGCCTTTACTGTCCGTTGTTTTGCTCTTGTGAGCAGGACAATCCGTCCCAGCCCATCCACGGGCCTCCAACACAAAGCCCTGCTGGTGTGGAGCTGGCTGGACGGGGGCTTTTTCCTACTTTCTTAGTTGGAGCATTGTGCTCAAACTCTTTTCCTCCATTCAAATCCAGGGCTGGCGTTGTTCTCTCCCCATGCAGAGGCGTGTCTGGAGAAGGAGCACCTGAGATCTCTGGAGCGTGTTCTGTGATCACCTGCTGGTTTGTCCCATTTCGTCCTTTTGCCATGTCAGAGTGTCACTATGGAAGAGAGGAGGGCTACGGAGGTTCCCGTGGGAATTGGGAGCGGGGTTCCAAGCTCAGATCTCGCATTCCATGGTCAAACTCTTCACCCCACCCTCCACTGTATGCCACGCTATAAGTTGCATTTTCCTGAACCATTTTGAGGCTTTTAGGCTGCAAGGTGTGATATATTAATTTATGGTTGCATTTCTACCCTGCCCTCTTACTTCTCCCAAGGATTCAAGGTAGCTTACCTAATCTTCCCCATCTCCCTTTTTACCTTCATAACAACCCTGTGAGGGAGGTCAGGCCGGGCATCAGTTTCATGGCTGACTGGGGACTAGAATCTGGATCTTCTGGATCCCGGTCCAGCATTCTGCCCACTGCACCACAGTGGATCTCAAAAATATAAGATGTTGCCTTCATTCTGGATTTTCTTGTTATCCACTTGGAGTGCCACTTTTAAACTGAAAGGAGGGATATACACTAAATGCATAGACATTTGTGTGTTAAACAAATCACATTCCCACATTCCCAACCATCACACGGCACCATTCCCTGCTTCCTTCATTCTGATTAGGATGGCATCGGGAGTTCCTCTCTGTGTGTCCTGGAACAGAACATAATTCCATTCATAATTCCCCCATTCACATTGGCCTTGCAAGTTTTCTCAGACCTTCCTGTTTCGCTCCTCATAGAAGATCAGGTGATGCAAGGCCACAGGTGTGCCAGCTTCTCAGCTTCCACATGCAGCAAGCAATGAAGTTGACTGGATGTGATGGAAATTGGTAAAGCGCTTTCCTAGCATCATGAATTTTGCTTTGCTACTAAGTATGATGTAGGTCTGTATATGGGGGCCATTCATGTATCACCAAAAAGAAGGACAAACTACACAGATCTGTGTACAGTGTGCATATCCAGTCAACGAATCGATGAATCCAATTTAATTTAAATAGCAACACAGTACGGCTCACCATAATGTGGAAGGCTGTGACCAGGGGACCAAGTCACCTTGTTTAAACTGCTGTCCAGGTGTTGCTGATGAACAGCTTTTCAGAGAGCCGGTGAAATGTGGTAGTTAAGTGTTGGAATGGGGGCCTAGGCGATCTGGGTTCTAGTCCCAACTCAGCCATGAAGCCCACTGGACAACTCGGGGCCAGTTGCTTCCTCTCATGCTGCGTCCAGGGCTATGGATAACTCATAGGAGAGGAAAAGGGAGGCCATAAATTCAATTTAATAATAATAACTTCAAGCTTTCCCTTCAGATATTCCTTTATTTTTGCAATGCACCAGCCTTAGAATGCCCACCCTTCAAACAAAGGATGCCTTCTGACTTGAGGTCTATCTTCTGGCTGCCTTTGAAATAAAGGACTTTCCTCTCTAAAAGAGGACACATGGCCACTCCCAATAAACAATGCATCAACGATACCTCTTTGTTTCAGCTTTGCAGCAATTAGTCAGTGGTCTTTGAAAAGAAGAATGATGCTCACCAACAAATGCACATACAGATGACTAAGTTCCAATAGAATAAATATCTTTAGTTATGTTAACATTTCTTTGAAATTTCCCAGATATCTGCTAGATAACTTACTTGATGGGTCAGAACAAAATGATGGATATATTGGAAAAGAAGAGAAAGAACTACAAAGCAAAAGCAGGGCTCAATGTCTCCATAGTTCTGCTATTCCTCTACTGTGGGCAGTGAAATGTCATGCATTCCATTCTTAATTCTGCATTCCTGCCCTATTAGATTCAATCTAAAAAGACAAAGGTTCCCGACTTTCCCTTACGACACACTGTGCTGACATTTTCCAAGGTTAAATAACAGTAAGGTCAAGAACACTAGCATCTCCACTTGGTCCTGGATTGTTTAACCTAGGAATTGCGGTGCTCAGTACATCACACAAGCCATGGGATCGTTGGGTTTCTTTTTAATTAACAATCCAGTTTGTTTTGTAGCATGTGGGTCATTCATCGGTGTGGGTCTGCCCTTGAAGACCGTTCAGAAGATTCATCTTCTGCAAAAGTATGGCAGCCAGATGAATAAGTGAGGCTGCATGGTCTGAACATATAACATCAGTTCTGTTCCACTTGCATTGGATTCCAAATGGCTCTGAATCCAATTCAGGGTGCTGGTATTAAGCTGTGAAGCCCTACGCAACTTGGGATTGCAATAATGATGGAATGCCTCATCCAGCTGCAATGTACCCAGGTGCTACACCCAACATCTTCCAAATGCTGCCTTCAAGGGAAGCTTCCCTGGTGTTGGGAATGAAGGAGGCAGCTGCTCTTGGCACTTGGATCTGAAACCCCAGTTGGGTCCACAATGGAACATTCCTTTGGGTAGTTATTCATATAATTACATGTAGGAAGGCAACACACAAAGATAATGTTTAGCTGCATCTTGGAGGTGCTTTTTCCCTTTCCTCCTACTAACACAATTGCCAAAGTGACTTGGGGTTGATTGCAATTGGCAACTGCACTTATAGTTCACAGTGGATGTTCTGAGAAGAAAGATTTGAGATGTCTCTCTTTCATGATCTCTGTCTTTAAAATTCTGACCAAATCAAAGAAGCAAATATCTTCAGGGCTGTAAGACTGGGTACAATTGCCAACAAGCCAGTGTGGCAAGGAAATGAGAATGTGAGAATAGGGTTGCAAGAATCGTAGAATAGTAGAGTTGGAAGGGGCCAAGAAGTCCATCAGGACCAGCCCCTGCTCAGTTCAGGACTCCAAGTTAAACCATCCCTCTCAGATGGCTGTCCAGCCGCACCTTGAATGCCACCACTGTGGGGAAATTGGTTCCATTTGCTGTAGCGCTTAAACAGTCAGGAGGCTTTCCTGATGTCTAGCCAGAACCTGGCTTCCTGTAACTTGAGCTGTTATTCCCTGACTTGCACCGTGGGATGATTGAGAAGAGATCCTAGCCTTCCTTTGTGTGACAACCTTCCAAGTATCTGAAGAGTGCTATCTCCTCTCCTCTTGAGGCTAAAAATGCCCAGTTCTTTCCATTCCTTAGGGCTTTGTTTTCAATCCCCTAATGGACATTGTTGCCTGCTTCTTAAACTGTGGAGGCCTGAACTGGACACAATGCTCCAGCTGGGGGCTAACTAGTGCCGAATAGAGGGGACCCAGTGCCTCGTCTGATTTGGAAGCTATACTTCCTTTAATGCATCCTAATATAGGATTTGCCTTTTTTTGCAGTCACATCAAGTTATTGACTCATATTCAACTTGTGATCTGCAACCCTTCCAAGGTCCTTCTGGCTTGTAGCATTGCTGAGACTAGTATCTGCTGTCTTGCAACTGTGCCTTTGGTTCCCTTTCGTAGGTGCAGAACCTGGCATCGGTCCCTTGTCCCTGCTGTAGGGCTTTCAGCCCAGTGCCGGAGCCTATCAGGGTCACATGGAATTTTGTTTCTATCTCCTGGGGTATTAGCTCTCCCAGCCAATTCTGTGTCATCTGCACATCTGATCAGTATTCCTTGCACCTCTTCATCCAAGCCATTCATAAAAATGAGGAGCATCGGGCCAGGACTGAGCGCTGCAGTATCCTGACTGACATTTCTTGTTAACTCATGGAATTTATTTATTTAAAGTTTTTGTATGCCGTCCTTGCTATATAGCCTTGATTGGGTTACCCAATAGACAAGGTCCATTGTCATCTCCTAGCCTCAAGTTCCTAACAAGTTTGTTGTGAGAATACAGTGTGTGTAGTGAAGAGAACAGATGCATACTGGCATGAAAGGTAAAGTAAATTATCTTGGAAGAAAGTAAAGTAATAATATAATACATAATAAAATAGTACCTATTAAATCATCTGGGATGCTAGGAGATGAAGTCTGACAAATCTGGATATATTTTCTGCCCACCCTGCTCTAGATTCCATTATTGAACATCTAGATTTTGTCCAAGTTCTGCCCCAATTGTGTTCTCAGCCATTCTCCAAGTAACACATTTTTCAAAAAAATCAGTAGGTTTGGCTATTGCGCAAATCCCTTGCAAATATGTGGTTGCTAAGCCAGTTGGAGGGGAGACATTATTCTTGGAATGTAAAACCAGCATTTGATTATGCTACTAGAGCTCAACTGTGAAAATTTAGGAGTCTTGATTATGGATATCCATAAAAATAGATTACCATTTTAAACTCAAAACTCTTGAACTCTGCCTTTAGCTCTCCACTGGGCTCTTTTGATCCTTTTTCTGTGCTTTAATTGGTCACAGGCCATAAATCAGAACAATCATAATTCTAATAATAATGATGATGATCTGTCCTCTAAAGCAAGAGGTGCTTGGTTTCGTGATCTGTAAGCAAAGGATCGGGGTGTGCTCAGATGCTTCCAGGGCAACAACAACAACAAACAGACTGACAATAAATTCCAGAATGCCGAAGAATGCTGTTCAATTTATTTCTTTCAAGCTCTTCTCAGAGTGAGGGCTGCGGGGGCTTCACTTTCATTTCCTCCTTCTGGGGAGGTGAGGCTCTTTGGGAACAGGGCAAATGATATGGGAAGTTTGCCACACCGGTGCCCACTTACCTCTCTTCCCACTAACAATGGGGGCATATTGGTTATAGGATGTGAAATAAGCTAAAATAAAGTCCCTTTAGAGCAAAGTAAGCTCTTGTTTCTCAAACAGGTTTTATTTCTTCGGCAATCTTTGTTCTTTGCTCACAGAGAACTGCACTTGTGCATGTGTTCCTGACTTGCTTTCCCCCTCAGGGCTGAATTCCACTTTGGAGAAGCTTTCAAGGGCCAGAGTTCTGTGGCAAAAAGGGTGGGATTGGGAACATTTTTGCGCTCTCTCTCTCTCTCTCTCTCTCTCTCTCTCTCTCTCTGCGTCTTTGGTTTGTGAATTGGCTTTTCAACTTTGGTTGTTGACTAGGATCTTAGGTCAATTTTCTAAGGGAAATTTTGCTCACACATCTGTCTTATTATTATTATATTGCATTTATCTCCCGCCTTTTTTACTCTTGTGAGGAAATCCAGGAAGCTGACATAGCTCCAGCTTATCCTCATCACAACTACCCTGTGAGGCGGGTTAGGCTGAGAGGACGTGACTGGCTCAGAGCCTCCTGACTTAGAATCTAGATCTCCCAGGACCCAGTTCAACCCCCACTTTCTTTCATCACTGGATATTATCCATGGCAGCTGCTTATGTGCTTTGAATTCCCCATGTTGTGTTGAACCATTAAGAAGACCTTGAGGACTATGAGGAGGAGGAGGAGGAGAAGGAAGGGACAGAGATGGAGGAGGAGGAGGAGGAGGAGGAGGAGGAGACTGAACTGATTTTAGAAGAAAGTACAGTTGATCAAATCATCAAGAGGTCACTTTTGCTATGGTGATTACTTGGTAGCACAAACAAAATCAAAGTTACTATATTCCCTACTCCACTTTAACGTACAATATGACTGGAGTCTATAAAGATGTCGCCTTTTATTCAACTTCTGAATTTAGCCCAGAATAGCTCAATAGGTGTGCAGCGATGTAGACAGGAAGGGGAGGAATTTGCAAAATAATTGGTTTTCGTCCATTCCTGTATTTGGCAGGAGTCCCAGTTCTCATCCATTAATGTAACATTTATGAAGCTTTCTTTGGGCCGTAGGTGAAAAGGGCTGTGTAAGCGGAGCCGTTTATCCTCATTTGGCACTGGTTCTCTTTGTTTCTATTGTTGGTTATCTCTCTGTGACTTTTAAGATAGCTATTTGCATTCCATTCTGTGTCCAGCCTGTACCCTAACCCCACCTCTGTGATTCACTGGTCTGCGCTGCTTGTTCTGCGGACATGTGTCCCACTTTACAGAGGGAAGCCCTCTCTTTGAAGGCACCATCTATTTAAAAGGCTGTCCAGTGCAGTCCAGCTTAAACATAGAGAATTGCAAGGCACAAAAGCTTCTTGAAGTTGCCCATCCACATTTGATATCTGAACATAAGGCTGATTCAGGTCACATGGACACAGTCTTCCCAAGTATGGTGAGATGTCTTGTATTAAATGATAGTCATTCTTTCTAAATTTGCATCTATGCATATAAACTAGCACCTGCAAATGCTATGCAAATCAAAGTCCGCTTTTTGGATGATGCATAAGTGTCCATCCTACTGGCTTGCCTTTGAAGATAAAGCAATTAAACAAACCAGCAGTGATGGGCTCTTCAATTTGGTCTGTCTGTTTGTCTGTCTGTCTGTCTGTCTGATTTATAAAGCTGTATCCAATAGCCCCAAACAGAACTCTCTGGTGGTGAATTTCTATCCAAGGAAACATCTATTTCCAGGTTTCTGAAGCAATGAAAACATTAATCTGTATCCATGTGTGTTGGGTGGAGCACCCTAACCACACTGCTTGCTCAGTGGCTTTTCGTGACATCTGTTCCAATATCTGTGAAAATAGAAATTGCTTCTCTTGGAAGTTTAACGGGAGCGCAAAGTGAGATGTACTATACTGCTCTCCACTGAACCCACTGCACTTTGGGTCTTCCACTTTGACAGAGTACACAGGTTCTATTTTCTATTTTTCCTGGCTGGAACTCTGCGGATGATGGACAATGTGTGTCCCAAATCCCCATGCTTTTGGTCCCACACAATTTAACCTCTCCACCATCACACATCTATTAGATATCATTCAATGTCATGTTCTATAGCTTATCTTATACAATAGTGCATGGAACTTGCATTCAGAAAGTGCAGTGTCCAGTCCCACAAATCCAAACATTTTTGCACATCCGAATGTTTGCTCCTTCATGATGAGGAAGAAGACTTGGGAATACAGATTTGGGCAAGCGGACATTTTAGATGTTCTGGCTGACCAGAGAGCACTTGACAACTGGAGAGCAAGTTCTGAGTTCTCCATTTGGAGGAGAATAGTGACTTAAATTTGGAACATCGTGGCCATGCACCCGTTGGAGGACTCCAGAGGATGACCCAAAGCTCACTGAGCCAAGCCACACAGTGCGTTACTGACTTGCTACCCGTGGCTGCAAAAGAGGGACTTTCCATGCTGGGGAAAATGACAGAACGTAGGCCGAGTCCACACTGTTCATACTCAGGGGCAGCCACCAATCCGACGAGCAGCTCCATGAAGGCAGGCTTCTAAACACCACGGCTCAGCCTGCTGTGGAAGGAATGGGGATGCTTCACCAGGGAAGGTATACTCAAGAGCAAGACCCTGCTTAGAAGGAGACCTTTCCTTAGGAGTTCTAAATGGCCTGCAGCTGTGCCCAGAGTGAGGCGCTGAGGACTTCACTTTGGCTTTCCTCCACACCTTGCTTTCTCTAGGCTGCTTGTCAATGTTTAAATTAATTGATTTGTTTTGAAAGTAGCAGGGCGTCAAGAGCTGTGCAAGAGCCATTGTATCTCCAATGAGGGCGTCCCTGATATAAACCTAAAGGATACCTAAAGGAAGGCCTTCTTCCATATTTGCCCTCCAGCCCCCTGAGATCGGCAGCAGAGGCCCTCCTCCGGGAGTCTTCCATGAAAGACATTAGGAGGGCGAGTACCCGGAGGAGGGCCTTCTCTGCAGTGGCGCCCCACCTATGGAATGCGCTCCCCAGAGAGGTCCGCCTGGCGCCGTTGTTTGTTTTTTGGCGCCAGGTTAAGACCTTTTTATTTCTTTTTTTTAATATTTTAATAAGTTTTAATATTATGACTTATATGTTTTTATTGCAGCCAGTGTGGGTCGATAATTTTATCTATGTTATATTTTATTGTATTTTATCTATGTGAGCCGTCCTGAGGCTTTTGCGACAGGACGGCATATAAATACGTTAAATAAATAAATAAATAAAGGGAGGCGATGAGGAGGAGGAAAGTAGGTGATTGGTTAGGGATTGCCAAGAAGGAGAAGGAGAAGGAGAAGGAGAAGGAGAAGGAGAAGGGAAGGAGAGGGGCCAAAAAAGTGGAAATGCATCACCAAAAAAGAGGACAAAAGAGGCTAGATTTGCATACCGTTGGCATATGTTCATTGATCCTAGTGGTAGATGGGCAACAATTCTGATTGTTGTTGTTTCAATCTTTTAACTAGAATTAGATTAGAATTTAACTTGAACGGCTCTTCCGAAGCAGTTTGCTAGGCGGCCTTGGGCATCTTCTGGCAGCACTTCAAAGAGAACGGGCTCCTGTAAAGCAGGACACGTGGCCCTGCCGCCGGTGCCTCCCTGGCGCACTCCAGCGAGGGCTGGTCTGTGCTGGTGACCCCTTGCAGTCGTGATGGCCAGTGGCTGTGCTGGGCAGCTGAAGGCCGTCCTTTTAATATCCCACATTGCCTCGGGGTACTATTATACTAGGGGGATTGTGGGAGACCAAAATGGCAGTGAGGCTGAGCCAGCCGGTGCTGTTCAGAGCACAGGGCTGAGCAACCAGAAATCCCAACAGACCCCTGGACGGAAATCAGCATTGTGGCTTTCCAGGGTGCCAGGGCTGGGGGGCTGGCACTTCACTGGCGCACCGAAGTCTTCCGTTCGTCATCCCATTGGGTGTGGGGAGAAGGGATGACCCCCCTGAAGCAATACTTGAATTCATAATATCTGAGCCTGACTTATCTAGTTTCCATGTTTTGTCTTAAACTGCCCCTTGACACGGAGCGTTAATGAAGAAAAAAGCCTTCATAATTGTTAGCAACCTCTGAGTGAAGGCATCTTTCCTCCCAGGTGCTCGTTTTATTTTAATAATCCTGAGAGATAGTTAATCGTTGAAGAGAAGCATGCCCAAGGCCGCCTAGCAAACATATTCACTAAGCTGAGGTTGGAACCCAGGAGAAATTAATCCATATCTAACTCTATCTGCTACTACAACATCTTTAATAGCTCAGATGGATGGTAAAGGAAGGGATTTGCCGAAGGCAAAGCCAGTCTGTCTGCCTTGGATGTACAGTCACGCTCTGCCCCCTACGTCTCTATCAACTTTCCTTGGCTTCAGCTTCCCGAGGAATTTTTTTTCCAACGCACACACAAACCCAAAGAGGAAATAAAACAAAGGTTGCACTCTATTCAGGATGTTTCTCTTACCAAATGTAGCCCATTTGGAAAAAGAAAGAAAAGAAAACAGTGACAAAAATAGATTCAGCAAATTGCCAGCCCGAGTAAGGCTAGGATCAGAACACCTGCAGCAATGAATGGCCAGCTTGCCTATTCCAGCACATGTATCTTTTGGCAAGGAAAGCTTCCTCTATCCTTTGAATGCCAGTGTGGATAGAGGTTTGGGGTGTGATTCTCCCATGTTCCACTTCATTGTTTGGTTCATTTTGTGTAGTGGGAATAAAGTAAATAGAAATGGGTGGAAATTTGAGTTGATTGTAGAGGTTTCTTCTGAAGCAATTCCAATCTCCCATCTGGTTTCTGAGCACTTTTCTTTGACTATCATAAGGACTAGAAACTTTCATTCTCTTTTCGCACCTTCATCGGATACTTGGTCTCATATTAAAATTTGTGTTTCTTTTATGTAGCACCAAGAAACTTAGAATCAGGAAACTGAGAATCTAAATTTGAGGGTAGGGGTAGATAACTGAGGATGTGGGGAGAAAGAAGCAACAAGGATAGTGACATGAGGAAGGGAGGGAGAAAAGGAACAGGAGAGGAAAGAAATATGGCAATTGTATGTGGATGATGCTGTCTGGAATAAGGCTATCAGGGTTACTAAGCAGCTTCTCTGGGCACTGTGCTCAGAGTTGTCTCTCTGCTAGAGCAGGGCTGGAATTAGCTCCTGGCACGTTAGGGCAATGGTCAAGACCTCAGCACCTTGCCAGGGCACACCACTGAGGTCTGATTCTGAAACCTCTTTCATTTATTGTTTTATTTTATTTTGTTTTTGTCTTGGTTTGCCTTTCCCAGGAGCATCTGCAGCTGGATCTCAACCTTGCCTGCCAGAAAGAACTATCAGTAAGAATATCGACACTGAGAACCAGTGTCTGGGTTTGCTTTTTTCTTTCTTCTTCCCAGTCTCCTTTCTTTCCATGCTGTATCTTTCAGGCTGTGGCCCCAAGGGCACCAGTGATCTTATAACTAATCTTTATAAATTATACCGCATATGTTACATAAAGAAAAAATATAGCACTATCCATAGGAATAGTGATATGTAGACTTCAACAAAATATTATGATTAACATTATATTTATTTGTACTCTGTCTGTTCCCAGGCCTCAAATTGGCTTACAGCATCAAAAACTTGCACATTGGGAACATTAATACAGCAGTTAAAAATATAATTAAATCAGCTAGAATATCGAAATTCTGCAAACAAAATTAAAGCAGCAGTAAAAACAATAGGGATGGTACAACACAATCTCACATCTCTAGAATATATAAATTAATATAGTAATTCAACAATGGTAGATCAAATACCTGTGTGTTTATGTATTCATAAGCAATGCCTAAAGACCACCTATTCAAACTGCAACAGTTCTCAGTCCATTGCATTATTGGAAGCATCTGTTTGTCTTTCAATCATGTAATATCAGCTTTATTGCTGCCCAAAGGGCACAGAAAATCTATTTACACTGTACTAAATTCCAAGAAACAGGTAGATAATTGAGAACATGCACTTCAGTAAAGATTTAAGAACTTCCTAACATAAAGTTTATCCATATTATTATCTCCTCCCCAAAAGAGACAGCCTTTGAGCTTGGTCAGACTGTAAGGATAAGAGAAGCATTAGCTGTGCTATAGCATTAGCCTGCAGTTAACTGATTTAAACAAAGTCTTGGTAAAAACATGTTGTGGTATCAAATACACACAGAACATACTTTTTTGCAGGCTAAGACATAAACTCAGATCCAGTGATCCTTCTGAGATGGTTGACAACAAAACAAGCCCATGGTAGGACAGGGCAATCCAATTTGCTGTTCCATTCTTGCTTAAGACCCTGCGTGTCACATTCAGCCATGAATCATCAGTATTTATAAACCTGCATGATGAGTCAATATTAGGGTTGGGATGAAGCCACATCTCTACATCCACAGACTTCCTCTTGTGTTTGGCCCAGTCCTACAATGGAAGCGGAGCCAAGAGGAAGTCTGCAAATGCTTGTGGACCTCAGCTGTGTACCTGGAAAACTTCCAAGTCAGCTACAGCTACCCAAATTGCAGAAGAGGGATGGAGGAAGGGTGCTGAGAATGGGCAGACCAGAAAATCCTTCTCGCCCACCTGGTGGCAGTTGGGGAAGAGGGGTGCTGTGAGCAGGTGGCCAGGTGCCACTCCTGGCAGCCAACCTCTTTCCCACCTGGCAGCAGCAGGCATGGAAGGGGGGGTGCCCCAACCAGATGGACAAGACACAGTTCCCAGTGTCTGAACTTCTTCCCTGCCAGGTTCAACCAGTGGCAGCAGCCCTGGTCAGGGGTGCAGCAGGTGTAACCTGTGGGGTCAGTTCTTGGAGGGCACCCCACAAATGCTAGGAGTGCTCACCAAGAACTCAGACTCTGGGCTGCTGTAATGTGGACCAGAGTTTGGGAACCCAAGTCCAGGGGATGTAATGGATTCCCACCACAAACACATTCCTGACATGATGCTAGTTGAGGTATCCGGTCAACCTGAATAAGTATTTCTGATTCTACAGAAGGTGACTATAGATACAAAATTAGCAGGGCTAAACTTAGATGCTAGCAAATGTTTCAAGTGGCATCTTTCGCCATTCAGCCAAAGCTGATGAATCATATTTAGTCCACAAAGCATAAAATGGCAGAAAGTTCTTATCAGCACCCACTGGCTGATCCAAAGGCCACCTGGAGGGATGGTTTAACTTGGAGTCCTGCACTGAGCAAAGGGTTTGGCCTAACGGCCTTCCAGCTCTACTGTTCTAAGATGCTATGACTCTGCCAAAGAACATTTTCTTACCAGTTTCGAAATCTGGGTTTCCCCATAAAGTTTATTTCACATGCAAAAATGGATCAAACTACAATGGACATGATAGTCTATGGAGGTGCCCCTTCTGCATCCGTATGCAGAACCCAATGCAATCCTTTTGGAGAGAAGATCTGAATTTAGTGCAATTCAACAAATGAACCTGATGACATGAAGCAAGAATCAGGCTGGCTAAAGCACCCTCTTTGGTCTGGAATTGCATCTTTTTCAAAGATGCATGTGGAGGAATGAAACCTTATTAGAACAAATCACCAAGCAA
This sequence comes from Varanus komodoensis, assembly GCF_004798865.1. Lineage (NCBI taxonomy): Eukaryota > Metazoa > Chordata > Lepidosauria > Squamata > Varanidae > Varanus > Varanus komodoensis. Next base: position 10,346,174 of record NW_025335606.1, read on the forward strand.
AAATACTGGCCTGGTATAGAAAGAGGCATCCCAGGAAAAAAACATATAATTTGGGGTGTAATATTAATTTTGAGTGTATTTTCCTTCTCTGATAAACTCAGCTTTAAAAAGACCCATCTCTAAATCATCCACAGGATCTCATTAGACAGCTAATTCAAATTCAACTTAATCATTAATGTAACATCCTGTTATAATAAAATTGATGTAGTGCAGCATCCAATGAAGGAGAGAAGGTGATCTCTCCTCCAAACCATTTAACTTAAGTAAAGATTTTTCCCCACTGGGCACTGCTGTCGACAGCAATCTTCTCCAACCTGGGGTCTTCTAGCCTGGCTGGGGAGTTCTGGGAGTTGTAGTCCAACACACCAGGAAGGTCCCAGGTTGGGGAATATTGGCCTAGATGTTCTCTCATTGGCCCCATCCCACATTCTTAGGTAGCGACCAGAGAAGCAGTTGATAGATGGTATATAATCCAAAAGGAAACCAACTCTGACTGCTCTTTGGAAGGCCAGATACTGAAGATGAAACTCAAATACTTTGGCCGCCTAATGAGAAGGAAGGACTCCCTGGAGAAGAGCCTAATGCTGGGAACGATTGATGGCAAAAGAAGGAGGGGACAGCAGAGAATGAGGTCGCTAGATGAAGTCACTGGGGCAGTGGGTGTGGGCTTGGGTAGACTCTGAGGGATGGTGGAGGACAGGAGAGCCTGGAGGAATGTTGCCCACGGGGTTGTGATGGGCCGGGCATGACTTTGTGACTAAACAACAAAGGTATAATCCAAGCTACCCCTGAACTTGGTAGTTGGCTGTAAGGAGGAGGAGGAGGAGGAGGAGGTGGCTGTGTACCAATGTGCATGGCTCCAAGTGGATGCGGCCTGCTTGCACTGTGGCATCGAGGGAGAGATGCTGTGTACAGGCTGTTTCCTCTTCCATGGTCAATGCACGTGCCTGCAACTGAAGGGAAAGCACTGCCTTTGTCATGTCTCCACAGCTTTCCCATCCAAAAGGAAGCTGACCCCACTCCCTGGTAGTGCTGCCCTGGATCTTCTTATTGCTTGGGGAAGCTGGGGAGCATCAAACACAGTAAATCGGCTTTCCAACTGCACCGAGAAAGAGCAAACAGCCTGCTTCTTCTGGGACTCCAACTCCGGCGTAGTGCAGCTCCATGAACTCCCGTGCCAGTGTTTGCATCATCCTGACCGAGAGACGGTGGTGCGACGCACGAGCTGGGGCTGCTCGTTGGAGCAGAATAGTTCTGCCTCTGTCTCTTTGCCTGCTCTGCGATTACATCAGCATAAATTACACAGTGGTGCCTGGCTGCCCCCTGCAGTAGCTTCCCCCTCTTGCCAGGACAAGACACACCAGAGCAGCCGCGGACACTGGCTCTTTTGCATCCAAACAAGCACCGTTCCAGAGAGCGGCCTCCACCACAGCAACCCTCCGTGGCATTGTATCTACTCAGAATCTTCAAAGGGCTGCAACAACGGTTAAGCCTCTTTCAGCTGTTTGCTACCCTGGCTTTTTTGAAGTTGTCACCATGGAGACATGGCACAGGTACCACTTCTGTTTGCTGGCAGAAGCTATTAAAAGTGTACCCAAAATCCTCAGCCAGACAGAGAGGCTGGAAATACAAACAACAAGAACAACAACCGAGAACTGTCTTCTCCGACGCGTCGCTTGAGCATGTTGTTAAAGTGGGCAGAACAAAGGAGCTAGGTAACAATAACAGACACTACAAATACAATCAGGCACTGTGTTGCCAATGACATCCATACATTAGGGGAGCTGAACACAAAATAAATAGCCGAGGAATGTCAGAAGTGAGCCGGAAAATTCAATGGGATCCATTGACATTGTTGGCATGGGGAATTCCAGTGCGCATTCGGGCCCAGCGACAGTCTCAAGGGTTTCTCAGAAATGGATGTGCGGAGAGGCACTCTTTCATTTATGGTCTAGTGTGGCACCTGCACAGTGCTGGAAAAGAAGAGACGCTTTGCCAAAGCACCCCTGGATGCCAGTGTGTATGCATACAGACACACATTTTAAAATCACAGTTTCTATTTTAAATTAGATACACTGGTCTCTCAGTTTTTTACTGGGCTAAACTGTCCAATTGCACCTAGGGGTGCTGAAGACACCTCTGGGTCATCCAATCGCCTTTTTGTACACTGCCTGGAAAGGTTTTCCCTTAAATATATCAACTGTGCTCGTGCTGGCAAGAGCCGGTGGCAGAGGCTGTGGCACCCGAGCAAGGCAGCCTCGGTGGACATCTAATCTAGCATCTTTCTTCCCATGGGGTGTTCCAGTTCCAAGGTTTTGGCTACCGCAGGTGCCCCTTGACGTGTGGCTTTGTGGGTGGAGTGGCAACCACAAAGGAAGGCTTGCATTTTATTTTAAAACCTCTCCCTTACTCCCTCTTTCCCACTAGGCTATCACTAAGGAGGGTACAGGGTAAGCTTAGAAGTAGTTATCGGATGGAAGCCCATTGCACATTAAATTGGAATGCGGAAAAACATTGCCAGAACGTGCAACAAAAGCGACCGAAGCAACAACAGGAGAAATAATAAACAACCACAGCAGGGGCAGAGCTGTGGAGAAAGGTCACATGATTGTTTGTTGAAAATGACTCTGGTTCTCTTCTCTGCTTGGAAAAGCTTCACACGGTAAGGAGTCTTCTCTCCAGCCTGCCTTCTTTCCCATCGTACTAAGCCATGCCCCAGGGCGTGGGCATCTCGTAGACGAGACGTGAGCACCGATCGTACAAAATGGCTACGGAAATAAAACCAGTCACACGGGCCTGGTGTGGACAGATTCTTAACTGTTGTTGTTGTTGTTGTTGTTTGTTGTGTCCAGTGATTCTTCCAAGGGAAATGTGATTGGAAGAATTTAATTATAACAAGCCCAGATTAGCCTGCGGTGATTTATGGCATGTTTCAAACAAGCACGCATGTTCAAAGGCAGAAATGCATGCTGCCCATAAAATTAAGGGCATGGCACTAATGCATCGGAATTGTTTTATAACATTTTAATTTAATACTATCTTGGCAGGGCAGTCATGGGAGCAGAGAAGGCATATGTGACATTTTCCATTTCTTAAAGTTGACGGCGATGGCTGTTAAGAAATCATGAATTAAGTAGTCCAAACTGGGAGCAAGTTGAATATTGAGAATATTTATTTATTACATTTGTATGCTGCCCCATAGCAGAGGGCCTGTCTGAGCAGTTTGAATACAACCTCTCCAATGCAGCAAGGGTGCACCTGGTTTCTGTCCATGACAGTCCCCATCTCACAAGCTAACATTCTTACGGGGAATCGCCCCATCTTCTTGCAAATCTTTCGCAAATAGTGTTGACTGGCATTGTTGGAACATTGCTGGGATCCACGTCCCATCAGGGGCCCATCGCGGCTGCGCTTCCTGCTTGTCATCCCATCCTATATGAATGTACCTATACACTGCGATCAACACCTGTTGTCCTCTTCCTCTGAGAGAGGTTTAAAGCACAACAAGGAAAAAGGCCTTTTTGGTGGTAGCTCCTTTTTGTAGAATCCTCCGCTTTCCCCAGTGAGGTTCACCTGGCACCAACCTTTATCTTGCTATTGAATGTTGTATTGATTGTTTATTTATTACATTGTAAGCCATCCAGAGACAATTGGTATCAGACAGGACAAAAATATCCTAAATAAATAAATAAGCCTTGTCATCTGCTTAATGCCGGGTAAGGCTTTCCTTTAATTCAAGGCTTTTGATGACATGTTCTGGGCCTTTTTGATGTTAGAGACTTTTAAATAAGTTCCTTATTGTTGATTGTTCATAGTTCTTCACTGTTTGAAACAGGTGTGTGTGTGTGTGTGTGTGTGTGTGTGTGTGTGTGTGTGTGAGAGAGAGAGAGAGAGAGAGAGAGAGAGAGAGAGAGAGAGAGAGAGAGAGAGAGATAAAAGTTTTATATTATGGTTTATCATGCTGCAAACCTCCCAGAGAGCTTTAGCTGTCAGGCAGACTAGAGGTGGAATTAATGCATGGGCATTAATACAGGACCAAAGACAAGAAGGTAAGAGCTCCGTGCACGCCTGCCCTCTGTCTCTGTGTAGCCATGGAGGTCAGGCTAAAATGGAGTTGAGCAAGAAATGGGGGAAGAGGGCATGGGCTGGCTCAGAAGGCCATCTTGCGTCTGGCGCTCCTCCCCTCTTTTGGCAGTTGCCATCTCTGCTCCTCTCAGTGCTCCCACAGTGCTCTCTGGGGTATCAGTGGAAGGACTGGGGAAGGAAGAGCAGGGAGGTGGTGCCCACAGGTCAGGAGCATCTTGCACAACCTGCCGAGGGGATTCTAGGAAGAGGTGAGTGTTGAGAATGGCTGTCAAGGACAATCAGGGAACTGGTCCCAGGGAGGCATTCTGGGAGGTAGGCCCAGCCCTGCCGCACCGGTCAGGCTCAGAGGGAGCACAGCTCTGAGGCCACCTGCTGCAGAGCAAGAGAGGGCCATCGGCTCTTGCTCCAGTGCTCCTACGTTGCTTATGGGCCTCTCATCAGTCTCTGGGCAGCCATGGGAGGACACAGAATGTTGGACAAATGGACTGATCTACAGGGCCCTGCAGAGCAGTTCTTCTGGTGGGCAGGGAACAAGACGATGGGGGTTGCTGTGAAGCACTTGTAGCATCATCCTAAGGTGCATATTAAGAAGGCACTAAGTGGAACTCTAAGGTAAGATGAATACCATCCAGATCAAACCTTCCCTGGAATTATTCCAGAGATGATGTTGATAGATGTTTGGTTATATCATCAGTCTCCTGACGATAAAGCTTGTGTGTCATGACTGGTGGAGCTGACCATCTGCTATAAAAGATAATATGTTTTAATATTCCTTTCATTAACCAAGAGCACACATAAGAACATAGGAAAAACCCTGGTGGGTCAGACCAAGTCTCAGTGGAAAGCCCACAGTGGGACATGGACACCTAGAAAGTACCCATAAATGGGGAAATTCGCACCACGTTTGTGATTTGTCTGCTCTTGGAAGGGAACAGCCTAGGATTCGAGTGAAGCCAAAGCTTGGCCCAGCAAGGAATGGGCACACACACACCGACTGCCTCTGTCTCCATGCGATCCAAACTGTTCCTGGGTGCCAATGAGGGGCTAGATGGCAGCTCTGGATCCTCTGATGGGAGGCAAGAGCTGAGAGCCCAGGCTCTTGCCTCAGCTTCATTTCCTTTGTTTCGGGGCATTTTGCCCTCTTCTGAAAGCTCACACCACAATTAGCCCTTAAGGGGCCGCACGATTCTTTGTTGTGGAATTGCTGCAGCAGAAAAGCATCACTCCTCCTTTGCAAAGACCTGGGATTTCACCGAGGCTGCTGCCAAGACACATATGGAAGATGCTGCCTGCTGTCCCACCAATGGGAGGAGCTGGGCATATGGCTCTTCCCCCATATAATGTGAATTGGTGTGGAAGCTTGATGTGCCGTGCCTTAGATTGGAACTTCATTCACACAAGGAGATCACCAACTGCTCCTACCGTTCACCCAGGGGCTGTGTAGGAGCTCCTAAGCTTCACAACAAAAGCATCTGGTTTTTGCAAACATTTTGCAAACTTTTCTCTTTGCACTTTGCAAATTTGCAAGTTGTAGGGCTGTTCTTTCTCTCATTCCTGTGCCCCTCCAGAATTCAGATCTACTAAGAATTCAGCACAAAAGGGCTTGGACTGTGAATGTAATTTGCAAATGACCCTCCGCAGAAAGGTCCGTTAGTGTGGATAGACTCACCAGTCTAGGACTTAATTAACTGTGACCAAAACACCTGGAGGATAATTAAGCTTGCCAGATGTCACGCTTTGACCATGACAGTTCAAGTTGGCCCTCATTTTTTTTCTAAGCCCGCAAGTCAGGAACGTCATCTCTAACCAACCAAAGGTAAAGATGCTGTCCGAGCAAGTCCTAATATGCATTTGCTTAATTCGTTTAATTTTAGTACATCAAACACTTCATATTTATTTAAAAGCTAATACGTGGATCTAGCAGGCATGGCAAATGTGAGATATGAGATTGGGATTAGGGGCTGTGGTCCTTTTGTTTCATTTTAAAGTGTGGGGGGTGTTGTTTTGCTCCAGGATGCCCAGCCCCAGCGCAAATGGTCCCAAAGGGAAGCGGCTGGAACTGCCCTCAGCGAGAGTCTGCCCTGAGGTTTGGAGAGTCTTCAGGCAGCAGAATAGAAATGGAGCCACTTTGGTTGGTCTTGGTCCCTCCCCCTTTTAATTAAATAGGTCTTGCTCAGCGTGGCCACTTCCCCCACTCCCGTGGCGGTGAGAAGCAACACAAATTTTTGATTGCATGTCATAACGCGTTTCTGTGACAAAACGGCCAAGGGACGGGTGGAACGTTCAAGACAAGCAGCCTGTAATTTTATTTATTATTTATTTATTTGGAACATTTATATGCTGCCCCATTCGCAAAAAGCCTAATTGTTTCTGGAAATGTACAACTCTGTGTCCATGTCACCAAAGAGGCAATCTTACACATGTTGAGAGAGGAAGAAGGCCTAGCACTCCCAGCCAATTTCTGGCTTGCTTTTCCAGGAGTAGGTTACTTTAAAAGCTATGGATTGATTGATTGATTGATTGATTGATTTCAAGCTATTATAGATTGTTACAATAGCCACAGGGCTCTCTAGATGGTTTACAGCAATTAAAAGACAATCAAACAAAACAAATCCAGAAGCTTTAACAAATTCAATAAATCAAACATTAATTCTGATAAATAAAACACCCATTTCATCAGCAAGAGCACCAACCTTGTTGACGTCATATAATGGCCAGACTGGACACATCTTATATTTAAATAGCAATTAACATTTTAAAATTCATAACTTGAAATATCAACGAAAAATTAGAATTAAAAACAGGATTTAAACTGGATTTATACATGCAGGTGAGTTTATGGGAAGTATGGAGTCACACTCTCCATCTATCTAGTTCTGGTGAAGATACTATTACTTTCAATGAAGGTGGATAAACTGAACCAAATCAGCTCAGCACTTTGGAGCCCAGCAATTTCAACGGGAGAGACTGAGGCACAGGCAAAATTGCTCCCACTGCTCTGGTTGCCGTGCCCCAGTCATTCCTGGTATTTTTTTCTTCTCTAGAACCAGGAGTTAATAGAAGAATAAATACTACAGAGTTACAGCTCATACAGGGAGCACAAGAAGTAAGAAAGCCATACTGGATCTGACCAGTGGTGCATCCAGTCCCTGTGACCAACCAGCTGCCCACAGGATCCCCCCAGCAGGACTGGTGCAAGACCTCTGCCTTCACAAGTGATGGAGTCACTTTGGCTTTAAAAACCAGAACTTCTGTACCTGGCTTTGTATGCTATTGGACCCGCTGCCATCACACATCTGTAATTAAATGATGCCACAACGGGGGGGGGGGGGGTGTTAAATGCAATGGGACTTTTTTGCTTTCCGCCACCCAATTGAAAAAAAATCCAAACTCATAGGTATCCAGAGCAAAAGCACTACTAACACGTGTATTTGTTCTTTTGCCCGGTCGATAGGAACTCTGCACTGGAACGCAGGGCTGTATGGAAAGGAATCTTCAGGAAAGCCACGTGGTTCTCCCAGTCAAAGGCTTTAGCTCAGTGTTTGAAGCTTTGCATATCCATCCAGGAAAAGAGAAAATTTGCTCTAAGGGCCACTAACTTAAATGGGGGCTATGGAGCAAAGCACTGCCCAATTTGGTAGCTATGAAGAGGCCTTCTGCAGACACAGCCCAGATCCCTTCTGCAGGTATGGTTTGCTCACATTATGCTCAAATTTGGATCCCTTCTCATTTTCACAAATAAGTGGGTCTTCCACCCACCCACCCACCCCCAGTTCTGAAAGTGCTGAGCTCATCCACAGAGCCAGAGAAAAAGATCTTTGTGCAAACACAACACACAAAAATATGACTATGTGATGCTGAGCTCAGCAGCTCAACCAGCGATGCTCCAGCTGCCTCCTGCAGACGGGAAACCTCTGCCTTGCCTTTCATGTGGCTGGTTTTGGAGTGATCTTTTGAGGCAGCCAGCTGGATCGCACTCTGTAAACCCTGGTGGTACCCACAAGCAGAGACTGTAAGAAGTACTTTTTTGTAAAAAGTACGTGGCAAGGTGAGGAGCAGTGCCCAGCATTTCCATGCAACGCCATCAGCTTTTAAACATTTGGATTGGAATCTGTGCAAAGTATCAGCAGATAAGGATGCTCTGGGGCTGCTTACAGGCAAGACTAATTATTTATGCCACAGGTCATTATGGGATAAAACTGTTCCTGGACTGTGGCTGCCAGGAGGGAGGAATGTTCCTCATTATAACATCTCCCATGCATCTCAGAAACAAGATGTCAGGGTGAATGAGTTCAGCTCAGCTTTCTCTCTGTCATGTGGGCTTGCAGTGTGTGTGAGAGTGGTGGGAGAAACGTTCAAAACACCAAGTTCCCCCACCGACCGTCTGCCGTGGTCGATTCCAGCTTCCCACACAATGAGCTGTCTGTCTAGACCTGGTCTTAGCCTCAGGATTTCAATCTTGGAAAATCTTCCATGGTGCCCTTGGCTTGGGCTCTTCTTTCCATTGTTTCATCATGAGAGAAGGTTCTCCAGTCATGCATCATGAAAAAATCTGCCCTGGTTCAGCAACCCAGTAATTCCAGGCTTCTCCAGAAACCACAAAGAAGGAAGGTTGATGTCAGTGATGGCAACCCTTAGAACAGGCTGTGTTGCAGAGGCCAATTAAGATGTACAAGATATGCTGGTGGAAGAGTTCAGGATCTGAGCAATTGTCAGTGCTTCCCCAGGGAGGCCCCTTCTGGGACTTGGGAACAATGGAGCAGGATGGAGAGCTCTGCCTGAACCCTCCATCCTTGCTTATCTAAACCACAGCCCACCTGTTTCCCATCTTCTGCATAATCTACCCCAAATTCCCTTGGCCTTCCTCAAATTATTTTCTCCATGCAATTCTGTCTTCACTCATTGGTTTATTTACAATAGTTGCAACCTACAAATAAATAGACATAAATTGCATTTCTCCACATCCGTAGATAATGCTTGACAATCTGGAGTCAGTTAGTGCCTAAACCCAAATAAATAAATTAAAAACGAGCTTGACTTTATCATGGCCTGCTTCGCTAATGCATTACACAAGAGAACAAAATATTCTGTAGCTAAGCAGAGTGACCATCCGCTCTGGGATAAATGAAGACGGAATCATTAGGCCATGGCTTCACTGGCCTGCTTTCCTAGGAACACAAGGGATGTATTTTTTGTCCTAAGTGTTGTAAATCTCATGGAGTTCAAGGGCGGCAGTAAAAATGTTCTAAATATCAATTCTGAGCTTCTCCCTCTTTGCCACAGTGTGTTCTGGCCATGCCTGCTGCATGTGTTCAGTGCTCATGGATGAGAAAGAATATGGCATTACGGACATAACGTTTGAGTACTCTTCCATAAAAATGAGCTAACACAGAAAGTAATGTCAGGGAGAAATGTCCTAGTTCTCCTAGAATGCAACTTTTCTATATGCAGGGATCTGTTGTGCTTCAAGAGGGAAGCCTTCAAACACAGGCTTCCCCCAAGCAATGCTTCCTGGGGAATTTTCTACAAACTGGGTGTAAGTGCCTGCAGGTTCACAGATGTTTCACAGAATGTGAAACTTTCCTCCACCAAAGATCTGAAGACTGGGAAGGGTTACAATCCTTTGCCATGGCTGGCCCGATCTGCAACATAGGAAATGGTACTCTTGAGGCAAGGGGCTTTCTCCACCTTGCTTGCCTCCATGTGTGCTGGATTGCAATTCCCACTATCCCTGGCCAAATTTCTTATCTGCTCAGGGTGGCACTGGTGCAATGGCGTGGAATTTTTGCAAGCAAATTCACCACATTTTTTTTGAGGGAAAGGGGGAGCCAGTTCATGTCAGCATCTGCTAGTGTTCCCCCGGTACTCCTAGCCTCTTGAAATCTCTATAGTCCAGATGTCCCTGAGCACTTCCTGCATTGTGGGACTCAGTGGTGCTGTACAGGACTTCCTGGCCAAAGCCGCAGATCAGTTGGAGAGCTAGCTGAGCATAGTGGTTAGGAAGTTGGACTGAGACTTGGGAGGTCTAGGTTCTAGCCCCCATGGGGGCAATGAAGCACATGAGGTGACTTTGGTCCAGTCACTGTACCTCACAGAGTTGTTGTGGTGAGGAGAAAATGGAGAGTGGTTGACTACGTCAGCTGCCTTGGATTGCTTGTAAAAGGAAGAAAGATGGGCTATCGGTGTAACAATAAATGAAACACATCTGTGCATTATTACATCGATAGCCCACCTTTCTTCCTTGTGCAAGAAACCCAAGACGGCTTACATGGTCCTTCTTGTCCTCTCCATTTGAACCTTTACAATACCCCATGAGGTAGGTTAGGCCAACCTTCTCCAACCTTCTGACCTTCAGAGGCATTTGGACCACAACTCCCAGAATTCCCATCCAGCAAGGCCATTGACTGGGAATTCTGGGTTTTGCAGTTCAAAAGTATCTAGGAGGCACAAGATTGAGGAAGCCTGGGTTAGGCTGAGAGTCAATGACTTGCTCAACGACAGCTAGTGATCTTCATGGGTAAGTGGATCTCCTGATTCCTAGCCCTGTTCTCTAACCACTACTCAACACTGACTCTCTCATTGTTGTGATTCATTCCAGTTATCATTATTCATTTAAGCTGCAGTCCTCATAGGATCTATTGTAGCTATTAGCCACTTGGGTCCCTCCAGATGTTTTGGCCAACAACTCTCATCAGCTGTAGCCTGTATAACCACGGGAGCATGGGCATTGCAAGCCAAAACATCTGGAGGGACCCACCCCTGATATATTGGATCTTTCCATTTAAGGATGGAGAGTGCGACCTATCCTTGCCGGAGGAGGTAGGACTGTGGAAACCCCTTCCAGGCTCGATGGTCTGTTTGAATCTGCTAGAAAGTAGGAGCAGGTGCCCTGAGAGAGTTCCTAAGTCCTGAGCCCCTCAATCCCCAGCGTGGCCCCAAAGTCGCACCATCACCCTCTCAGCAGCCCTGGAACTGGAGTAGATGAGCTCCAACTCATGGAAGCCCATGGAGAGGAAGGGTGCTTCCTTGCTTCCTTCCTTGCTTCCTTTTCTAAACACAGCTGGTGAGGGAAAGAGAATGAACCTGCCCCTCCTCCTTCCCTGCCGCCCTGCCAGCATGAGGTCTTCGGATGTGAGGGTTTCTCTGCCTTTAGAGATCCACTGTGTGACGGTAGGGTGCTCATTCGTCGTGTTTATTCAATTAACATAACAAGTTTCCATTTAACATGCTGCGTTAAGGGCTTTGCACAGTCACCCAAGATCCAAAATGCTGGGAAATCACAGCTGCCCTGAACAGATGAGCTATTTAGGCAATGGGGCCTGTTGAGGGCCCCGTGCGATGGCTATTTATAGCCTGACCACCGTCTCGGAACTAGGTGGTGATCGCGGCCAGAGTGGTGCACCTCAGTCCCACGCTTGTCTGTTGTGTGTTGTCTGTTCACTGAAACAGAAGCGCAAATCCAGGCAAGTGAGGCTGTGGTCCACTGGAGCTGCCAATCCATGTTGCAATTGCCCAACTGGCCGATAGCTTTGGTGATTGCAGGCCTAAAATATCCCACTTTTCTTCCAAGAACCCAAACCAAGAGAGTACCCAGGGCTCCTAGGAGCTCTTCCATCCAGTCATTCGGCCACCACACCTAGGTCCATTTAGTTTCAGCAAGGTGGCTATATTGTGTCCATGAGGGACCATGCCCTGGATCCATTGGAAAGGCCTGGCACAATGTAAGCCAATTTCCTTGTTTTAGCGGTTTCTTTCCCCACTTGAGCAAGTCTCAAGTGGACATTTTGTTTCCTGCTGCATTCAGTCCCAGTTTAGTTTATTTATTTATTAAAACATTTTTATGCCGCCCCATTCGCCGAAGCCTCGGGGCGGCTTACAACAATAAGTTAAAAATTCTAGTTCTGGGCACTGTCTTGACCTCTCTTTATTCAACTTCTGGAGCTTTTAACTATTAGCCATGTTGCATTTGTGGGTTTGATTTCTGTAAGCTGCCCACACAGTTTGGTCTATTAGGTGGCATGGAAATGTAGAAATAAAGAAGCAAAGCTAAAAGCTACACAGAGAGTAGCTCCCAAAGAGAGAGGCTCATTCCCAGTTGCATCCTTCAGGTGTTTCCATCCAGGTAAGGGCGCAATCCTGAATGGGCATCGCCTGGAAGACAACAGAATTCTTCAGCATCCCAAGACTAAGGCCATCCAACTTTGGTGCTTGGGAGGGCCAAGCCCACCCTCGCCAGCCTTGCAGCCAGTACAGGAAGAACCATGCCAGCGGGCTCTCCAAGAGCAGAAATGCACCTTCCAGAGGGAGGAAATGGGCATGATGGAATGGGGAGTAGAGGAGGTTGGAGCTGGTGCTCTCCTTGGCACTTTGTCTCGATCACAAAAAGGGGCCATCTAGCTAAAAGGCATCCGGCGAGGCATCTTTGGCCACCAGATGTAGGAGCTTGGAGGTCTCCATGCATCCGCAGTGAAGGTGATAGGATTCCCCATCAATGGAACCCAGATACACATCCTCATGTTGCGGCACCTCTGGAAGCTCACCTGTACAGGTGAGCTCCTTCCCTTCCTGGAGCAGGACAGGCACCTGTAATTCTCTTTCAAAGGAAAAGGAGGGACTGAAGCCATCCCATTTGTGAGGAAGCACAAAATCCCGATTCAGCATGCAAACCTGTGAAACTCCAAAACAATTAGCATGATTTGGTAATTTTGTTTGCATGGAGGGGGGGTGTTTGCACGTGTGTGCATGCCAGGGGGGGGTGCTGTTTCATGACTCATACATCCGCTGACCTTTGAGGGCAATTTTTGTCACATCCAATTATATGCAAAACCTCAACAGGACTAGCAGAGCTGAACTTGCTGGGGACATCTGTTCTAGGTTCAGCCTTCACAGCTCAGGGAAGCTCTGCTTTTAGTCAAACCACAAAATGGCTGCCAAAGTCCGCCAGAGTTATTTCCCATAGGCTTTAAGGAAATTAAAATTTGCGGATGTCAGGATGAGAATGAAAAACTGCTCAGGGTCCTACTGATGTTGCGGTCGGTTCCATTTTGGCCAGCGAGGGCAGGCCTCACTAGGGATGGAGGAGGACAGAGTGTGGCTTGGGGTGTAGAAATGTTCAGTCAATTCTCCCATCATTTTCTCCTAACCTCATCATGTGCTTGCCCAATGGCATGAGAAAAAGCAGTGTAACAGTGTTTCTCAACAGGCTGGGGGAGCTGGGAGTTGTAGTCCCACACAACTGTAAGGAACCAGTTGGGGCAGTTTCACCGACGAATTAACCCATCCAATTCTTCTGGCTTCTGACCAAAATATGTGTCACCCCATGAAGCTTGTGGTGGAAGGTTCAGGACAGAAATCGTGATGGCTACCCATTTGGATGGCTTTAAAGGAAGACTGGAAAAATTCATGGGGCAGGAAGCTATGAATGGCTATCAAACCTGCTGGCTATGTTCTGCCTCCGTATCAGAGACAGCATGTCTGAGGAGCTTTGGCAGATGAGGCCTTGCACCCAGCCTGCTGGAGGGATCCTGTGGGCAGCTGGTTTCCCACCATATGAATGGAGCGCAGAACTGGCTGGACCTTGGGTCTGGCCCAGCATGTCTCCTCTTTTCTTCTTGTCATGACCAGTCAAGTAGTTGAAGGTGCCCTTTTTAGTTTGCTGCCTGATATTCCAAGCTGCTGATTACTCAAAATTCCATATTCTGGCGAGTGCTGCTAGCTGAATAGATCTGACGATCCCGCCATCTGTTATTCCTTTCCCCCTTGCAAGGCACCTGACTGAGCCCATGGACTCTCTTCTGCAGTCCCTTCCATACGGATTCCATTGAGCCTGTGCAAATTCCATCGTGAAAATTTTCAAGTCTGTGGCCAGTCATTGAGCCTCACTGTCGTTGTCCCTCTTTCATTTCCTTAGATTGTGTTAAGAATTTGCACCTGTGCAATTTCCGAATCTCTGGTTGAAATCAACACCAGCTCTTTTTCTCTTTTCTTTTCTTTTCTTTTCTTTTCTTTTCTTTTCTTTTCTTTTCTTTTCTTTTCTTTTCTTCCAGGAGGCTCATTGAACTCCTTAAAGTTTAACTGCAATCTTTGGGTGGCTGGATTTCAAGGCTTAACACATTTCTCTCTTAAAACATATGCTGTTTCTTCTAGCTGCACACAGATGCCAGAGGAGGAGAAATTTAACCCACTCCAGTTTCTAATTTCCTTGTAAGCCTGTTTTCTAGTAATCAGCGGATCTCTCCCACATCTGTTTTGCTGGGATGTTGAAAAAAAATCAAAATAACATGACTAGATATTTTCCAGCTCATCAGCATCCAAGCCTTCCTTTGTCACGGGACTACAGCATCTCTGGGCACAACACTCTAAGGGATTCAGTCTGGCATGGGGCAAAAGCAGCTGAAAGCAAGATTGCCTAGCCACAGTAATCCGTGCTCTGGCAGCGTCTCATTTGGTCCACTGCAATTCGCTGTACATGGGGCTGGCGTGGAAACAGTCCGGAGACTTCCACTGAATCAAAACAAGGCCGCAAGGCTGTCAATGGGGACAGGCCTCTGACCTGATAATACACCAGTCCTCTTCCAGCTGACTGGCTCCCAGTGGAAGTTCAGACCTGATTCAAAGTGCTTCTATTGACACTGAAAGCCCTAAGCGGCTTGGGGCCTAATTATCTGAAGGAACGCCTCGTTGCCTATGTGCTTACCTGGGCCCTAAGGTCATCTTCTGGGGTCCTTCTCTCAGAGTCTCCTCCAGAGGAAGTAAAGAGGGTGGCTACCAGGAGAAGGGCCTTTTTGGCTGTGGCACCTTTTTAAAGAAAGAGCTCCCCAAAGAGGTGAGCCTGGCTCCTAATCCTTATTCTTTTCAAAGCCAGGTGAAAACTTTTTTTTTTCTCCCAGTGTTTAAAAAGTAAACTTTTTAATCTTAGTTTTGATTGTGCATTTTATTCTATCCTGCTGCTGCACCTCTGCTGATTTGATTGCAATTGCTGTGGTTTTATTGTTTATATATTGTCTCTGGTTTTCTTTAACTTCTATGTTTTGTGAACCACCTAGGGAGCCCTTGGCTAGTGGACAGTATAGAAATGAAATGAAATAGTAAATAGAGCCATGTGACCGGGTCTGAGAACTCTGTCACTGGCACAACTCTGTCACTGGCACATCCAACCCCATGTCACCCTCAGGGAGGAGAAGCGGGTAGATTCTGGCCACTGGTGGATCAGTGGCCAGTTGTGGGAATGGCCACTTGGACGGTGCTGGTCCGGTTCTCCCCAGCTGACGTGGAACCCTGGACAATGCCTCCTCCGTGGTGTGAATTCTGCTGTGAATTGCATTTGTGACTGGGCTGCACAATTTGCCTGCTTGATTGATCTCTGTCATATAATACAACTCACGCGCAACAACACTTGCAATATTAATGCCGATAATATAATGGTTCTAGCAGTACAAAACAACATTCACAGAATGCTGGTGGTTTGGGTCATCTTTACATGTGAAGATGAACACATTCAACGGTTTGTTCCAGTGGCTGAAGGAAGGATTCAGTGGCAGGAAGATTTAGGACCAGGAGCCTGCCCTGCAGTGGAATCGAACACCTCAGCTGGCTGCCTGATTTGGTTGCCACAAAATCCTGCCCTGCGTGGAGATGGTGCTCGCAAGGGAACCTGGGCCAGGGAGCCGGGCCTTTCTCGGGTTCTCAAGCAAGACCGCTTGCTAAGCCTTCACTCTAGAGGCACCAGACATTCTTATACACTATACACTAACAAGGAGCCCTTGGAGAATTCTAGTTGGAAGGAAGGAAGGAAGGAAGGAAGGAAGGAAGGAAGGAAGGAAGGAAGGAAGGGCGGGCACATGAGTGGTCAGCTTTCTCCTGCATCTTATTTCTTCCCTTTTTCCAAGTCAAAGTCTGGGATGTATCTCAGTTGATCCCTTCCTTTTTCCTTATTTCTTAAGCCTCAGGATACTTCTTATATTGCAGTAAATCTTGAAGGCTACAGTCAAAGTGAGAAAACCTTGACTTGCCAGCATCTGTAACTCTCTTCCCTTCTGATATTCTGCCCTCCTTCGCACCACTGGCCTCTGTGCCTTCATTCTCTTGGGCCATTCCCCCACCCCTTCCTGTGGCTACTTCGGTCACCCCCTTGCTTCCCTTGCTCCTGGGACTTGCAGCCCAACACACCTGGAAGGCACCTATTTGGGATTACAACTGGCTCCTCTCCCCCTCCCCCTCCCCCTCCGTCCCTCCCTCCCTTTAACAAAAGAGCAACATGGACCCAAGGACTCAGATGTGGGTTTCTTGTCCACCAGTTTTCCACATAACACTCACCAAAGTTAAAATTTCTCCCCAGATCTGCTACTTGTAGCAAAGCATCACTTTTTGTGGATGTGGGGGGGAGGGGGGACTTGTGGGGAAATGGTGCAGTGGGAGAGATGACCCATCTGCCCTGTGCCAGGGTTTGCTGAGGAGCGGCCATTGTGGGCATGCTTTTTCCAGCACATGTTTAACTTAAGATGTCCTCTGGTCCTTGAAGAGGCGCGTGGCATTTGCCTTGGACCCCTAAATAAAAGTTGCCCCTGGGGCATCCGCAGCATGGCTTATAGCAGGAGACTGCAGACAAGACGCCCTTTGCTTCTTGGGACGTCAGAGCAGAGGCAAGGCTGTGCAATCATTTCCCCGAGTTCAGTGCCCGGCATTTTCAGTGTGCAGATGTCTCCCCAGCCATTGTGTTATGATCTGAACATTCCCAGAAGAGAAATTAGTAAAACAGCCACAGGAAAAGTTGTGAGTGACCCATGTTTCCCTAAGAGGAAGACATGCCTGACATCGCCTCAAGAAGGGAAATGAAGGGTGACAAAGATTTTCTAAAATTATTATACTGATGCCGGATTTCCAGGCACCCTACTTAAGTTACGCTCGCATCTGTGGCATTCAATCCTTACCAGTACGGAGGCATTCCTTTGCAGATATATTACTAAAATCTTACAAATGCTTTAAAATATTGCTTTAAAGATTTTAGAGTTATCTTATTTATCGGTATTATTGTCATCATTATGCTGCAAATCTGTCTTATTTTGCTGCTAAAATAAGTTCAATTGATAGGAGATAACACTGCCTCAGCTGACTTGCATTTGGTGTATGTTAATCTCTGATTATCGTTAATGATCTTTGGGTCCCTTTTATTCCACATTATTCAGGAATTTCACATAATCTTTCCATCTAAGTGTGGCTAGAGAGACTTTAATCCGCCAGGGTATTTTTGTCCTCCGTTGGCTTTTATCCATATTTCATTGAAGGATTTTCCTCTCTGAATCTCTCTCCCCTGCTTTTAGAGCCACAATCTCTGAGTTGGTGTGTGTGTGTGAAGGCGGAAGGGAGGGAGTGCGTAATGCGCACACACACATGGAGTCCTGGTGCTACAAATGCCCTCCATTTTGGCAGGGGGTACAACTCCCAGCATTCCTCTTCATCGGCTGCAGCCGATGGAATGAAATCCAAACCTTCTATTTATTATTGATTATAGTTTTACATCAGCTCAAAGGCCCCCTAGGCAGTTCATAGAATCAAAATACAATAATAAATATAAAGCGATGATTATAAAATCAGCATAAA
Organism: Varanus komodoensis; assembly: GCF_004798865.1. Classification (NCBI taxonomy): domain Eukaryota; kingdom Metazoa; phylum Chordata; class Lepidosauria; order Squamata; family Varanidae; genus Varanus; species Varanus komodoensis. The sequence continues at coordinate 10,363,859 of NW_025335606.1, forward strand.
ACACAATAATACATGAATACAATATTACAACCACTACAGTTCAATCAATCTTAGAGGTACAGTAAAAATATAATAAAAATGGGAATAAAAATCTAACTATTAAACTATTGGGAGAATATTTCACCTGGTGCTGCAAGGACTGAAGAGTGGCCTCCAGGTGCCCCTCTTTGGGAGAAGGATCCTGCGGGGGGGGGGGGGCACAGCTCCTAGTAGCCACCCTCCTTGCTTCCTTTCAGAGAAGCAGGACTTCTCATCCACGCTCTGAGAAGGACTTCTGCAGATGGTCTCAGGGTTTGGATAGGCACATACAGAAGGAGGCATTCCTTCAGGTAACCTGGTCCCAGACCATTTAGGGCTTTCAATGTTAATGTTGCCCCTTTGAATCTGGCCCAGACCTCATCTGGTAACCAGAGGAGGAGGACTGGCTTGATGTGTTTGGGTTGGCCAGTCCACCTCAGCAGCCTCGCTGCTCTGTTTGGAACCAATTGAAGTCTCTTGACGGTTTTCAAAGGCAGCCCCACATAGAGTGTGTTACAAGAGTCCAGAAAAGAGGTTAGCAGAGAGTGGATCACTGTCTCTGGGCAATACCTGTGCAGATAGGGATGTAGTTGGTAAATCAGCCTGAGCTGGTAAAAGGTGCTCCTAGTCAGTGAGTCCACTTGTGACTCTAAGAGACAACTTGGGATTTAGGTGTACCCCCAGGATACAAACATCTATGCCTTTTAGAGGCATCACATTTGAGATGTAGCCCATATTGTCTAGATTGACCATCCGTGGCTCTCCAGGAGGTCTGTCCCATGATCTGTTACCTGGACCTTAAACTGGAGAGAGTGCCAGCTCCAGGTTTTCTTGGAAGGCATCTTCAACGGGCCCCTCCTTCGGTGAGGCAACCTTCACACCACCACTGGTGCTCCTCCTTTTATTCCTCATGACCACCACTAGCTCTCTTAAAAGGCAGGACCTCAATGAGCAAACAGGCCAGGGCGTCTCCTGCTCTTCCTCCTCATCACCACCTCCATCTGGACCAGAGGAAGTGGTGGGAGAGCATGCAGCCTCCCAAGGTGTAGAGGGGCCATTCCAAGGAGTGTCAGGCCAGGTGGTCCTTTCAGCAGCCACCCACCCATGGTGACCCTTGATGTCAACCCTGATTAGAAAAGCCAGGGATTGAATTGCATACAAAATGTGTTCTCCGTGGTGGAGCAATGCTCTCTCCGCAAGAGTTTGAAGTGTGATGGTTTCCCTGTACTGGTGATCCAAGGGACAAGAGTGCTGTTGTTGGGTGAACCATCCGATGAGAGAACACATCTGTTCTAAGAGGAGCTAGGAATGTGTGCCACCAGCCGTTGTACTGGTGGGGACAAAAATTGGACAAGCATGTGGGAAGCTGTGACAGAAGGGCCTGGGGCCATGTTTGCAATGCGGTTGCTGGAAGTGATCATGCAGAGCTTCAGAGTAGCATTCCCTGTGTTGTGGAGGAACAAAGCGCTCTGGTGAAGTTGTGGGGCTGGGCTTTGCCAGCAGGCACCCCCCCACACACACACACACACCAACACATTGTCCGCCTGAGCCTTTCCGTCTCCACAGCCAGGCAACTATGCATTGTGGCAGTCCTGCAAGAGTAGGTGCTCTTTTTCATATCCTTCCACAAATATGTGTACATCTTTAGGGGTGCAGTTTTTGAAGTCTGGCAAAGGTGGGCAGTCCCCCCGTGAGGGCTCCTCATGGCAGCCAACTTTCATACACTGCAAGGGAGGGAAAGAAGCACAGGGACCCAGAAGAGCCCACAGAGGAGATGCGGAGGGAGGAGCCAATGCCTGCTGCCCTCAGAGACCACTTGGGCCCTTTGAGGGGCAGCCGGCCCCTGTGCTTGCTCAGCAGCCCCATGGCCAGAGTGCCAAGCATCTTTGCCAGGACGCCAGAGTGGCGTCCCTGTACCCATGGTGGGGTCGTTTTCTGGGATCGGTTAACACCAGAACCCACCATTGGTACAATATCCCTGGAACAACCCATGGCTTATCGGAGCGGGTTGTTCGCATGATACAACAACCCATCCTGGGTAGCAATCCAAGATGGGTTGCTGTGCAGATCCAGTCACTGTCATACTGTGGAGCAGAGTTGCAGTTCAGCTGCTCTCAACTGCACCTGGATGGAGGTAAGCAAAACATGGCTGTTCTCTGAAGGTTCAATGTAATGCAGCTAAAGAGCTTTCTTGAGAACCGGTGTGGTGAAGCTGGGCTGGGGTCAGGAGAGCCGGGTTTAGTCCCTCTCAGCCGTGGAGCTCCCAGGGCGATGCTGAGCCAGCCACAGGCTCCCAACGCAACCTGCCTCACAGAGTTGAGATTGAGAGGAGGAGGAGAACACTGCAAGCCACATGAATTCCTTGGAAGGAAGACGGGCGGGATATAAATATAATAAAGACAGAAATCAAAGAGGGTGAGTGGGGCAACGCTGAGCCTATTGTCCCCAGATGGAATCCCCCCCTGCAAGTGGCTTACACAGACTTTACTAGGGGAGCTGTACTTTCCCCACGTCCTGGGAAACTCCTCTGCCCTGCAGCCCCTCAACTTGAGTTCTGTGTCTGGCTGTGCTGGCAGGCACCGCCATGGAGCGCCATCTGATTCACATTTCCTTGAGGGTAACAAGCAAAAATATCCCTTGACCTCAGTGGCCCTTTCGTAACACCCTCCCACGAGGCCCAGCCAGGCTGACCACAGGCACATTCCCCAGCTGCCGTGCATGCGAAGGGCTGCACACATTTCTAATCATGCCTCCATTATTTTGCCATAATTACTTGAAATGATTAAAATTCAAATGGAATTGCCCTGATCCAACTTTCCCAATGTTTAAATAATCAGGAGGAGAAACTTCAAAGGGTAGCAAGGAGTCTGGCCACTAAATGCAGCATCATTACCCAACACAGATCATGAACATCTGTTCTCTCAATACCGTTTATTTCCAATTGAAGACAGGCAGCTGGGAAGGCCAGACCAGGTGTAGAGGAATTCCACACAGGTGGTGAGAAGCACTTTCAAATGGCTTTCCAGTGAGCGCAATTGGACACTGTCCATCAAGATTGTCTCGGGTCACCCCTCCAAACCTGACTGACAGGTTAGAAGGACTTCTTCTCTCCCACCATCTTTTCACAAAGAAATCTGCCAAGAGAAAAATAAAAGTGAGGAATAGCATTAGGCTGGTGGCAACTTTAACTAGTTTTATTGATTTATATAAGAAATTTCTTACCCACTTTTCAATATAAACGAATTCCGAAGCAGGGTACAAACAATAAAACATGCTAAAGGATGCAGAACTGACAGAAGAGATAATCTAACGGCAGAGAATGAGAACGGATAAATAACAGTTTGCATGTGTGGGAAAGAAAAGCGAGACAAACGCAATAAAAAGGCAAACAAATAAGGCTTTAGCTGGCACATTAACAGAATGCCTGAATGGAAATACAGTTGTCTGCTACAGCCTTGTAAAATTCTCCAGCAAGGGAACTAAGCTAGAAGATAATATATCATCAGATTAATAAATCCTGCAATGGTACAATCCTTTCAGGATTCAACCACCTTCTTCTGATGCAGGGGGAGACCACCAGGCCAAGGACAGATCCAAATGGTGTGTGTGTGTGTGTGTGTGTGTGCCCGCAACATAAACCAATTCCTTGGTGGCCTCACTGGCATGATTTAACCCCTTTTATTAAAGAGGCCGAGCCATGGCAGTAGAGAAGTGAATAAAGATGGAGTGACATTTCCATTTCAAAGGAGGGAGCAAAGAGCTTCATGGTTTTGCCTTCCGTCTGGTTTATTTATTTGTCTGGCTGTTTCCTAAAATGGTTTAAAAATAGCACCTCCTCCCCCCACCCCCATGCAAAACCCCATCAGGACACGGAGCCATTTAAATTCTGATTTGGCACTTGCCCGCTTCTGTTGATGATGGTGTTGTGGTGCGGGATCCGTCCACCCTCTTGCTGCTGCTCGGCTTTATCTGCTTTGAGTTTCCGTCCAACTGCTGTGGTTACTCACGGGGCTTGCTTGACAGCTGCAGAGTCCAGATGCCAAGAGCCGGCCAGGCTTTTCCTACAGCAGCGGCATTGTTGTGCAGCAGAGAGAAGAGAAGGGGGTGGAAGGTGGAACAGCATCCGTTGGGTTTCCATCTCTGGCTCCCAGGGCAGGAAAGCAGCTCTGCAGCCAGCAGAGAGCCATTTCCATTGTCAGCCTCCTTGTGCTGTTCTCCCCCTCCCCCCTCCCTCCTCTTCCTCAGCTGGGTTGACCTGTGCTTCCTGTCCCTACTGCCTACCTCTGCTTCAGGCCTTGGAGGACTCATCAGTGGTGCAAAGCCTGGACAACAGAAGAATCGATTCAATGGGCAGGTTCACACACAGCACGACCCACTGGGCTGATCCACCATGATGGGGTGGTGGAACCTGCGTAACACCCGTGATGAGCCTGTCAGATGCTCAGGCCCATCCTGGGTGCTTCGGCCCCTTGATCATCTCCTCGCTCATTTCTCCTCGTGGCATCCCAGGGGGGCCACTGCAAGTCCCCTCCGGCAGCCACGCCTGTGAGCCCGTTTTGGCCCCGTGCGGTTGTCCCTTGGGAAAGTCTTCCACCCAGGTCACGAAAGGCAGCTGGAGAGCTGGCGTTCATGATCCCTTTAAGAGAGAGGCAGGAGGTGCTCCAGTAGCATCTTGGGAAGGCTCTCAGTATCCATCCACTGATTATATAATTTGTCCCTATTGCACAAACAAGGCCCAGCGCCTGACATACAACTTCCAGCCTTGACTGGGGCAGTGGACAATGGGCTGGAAGTTGACCCTGCTGCACGTCAGGGGAAAAGCCTAGTTCGCTCAAGAGGAACATTAAAAACAAAAAACCAGAACCAAACTGTGATTGATACACGTCCCTGTTGCAGAAACAAGACTCATCTCCTGGAGACACAGGAGAACTTGCGTTGCTCTAGCTGTCTGTCATGTTGGCTAGAGAGATCTCCCCTGGCCCCACTGCTGATGCAGGGCTCTGATTTGTGGCTGCAGAAGAGAGCAATGCAGTTGGGCACATGAGCAATGTAGGGGACTGTGGGAAAGCCTCTGGTAGCTGCCCAAGCGCCCTTGAGCACTTCAGGGGCAGCTGTCAGCTGTGCTTGCTTGGCCAGCGGCAGCTCCTTCCCAGTGCTGCTGGCCAAAAAGAGCTGGCTGGAGTGGCAAGGGGTTTGGGGAGGGGACTCTGACAGCCATCCCAAATTGTTGCTTGAGCACCTTTGAGGTAGCCGTTGGAGAAACTCACTCACTCGCTAGCCACTAGGCCAGAGCAGCAAGGGGACCTTGCCCAGAGGCTAATTTGTTGTTGGGTCTACAATGGGTCGAGTCATCCAGGCTCAGATGACATGACAACCGACTGTGGGTGAAGCAAACCCTCAAGCAAAATGTTGGGTTAAAGTATGGAACTGATGAGGAGCAAGAGCTGGCAACCCTGCTTCATGGCGAGCATGACCCAGGGATCCCAGCCCAAACTTTTAATAGGTAAGCACTCAAAGCCTTTGCCATTGATGGATGAATGTGTCCATTTTGCTATCTCTCACATCCAAGCATTTTAAAATCTCAGTTCTTTCCATCTAAAATGGTTTCATTAAAATGTTCAACAGTTCCTAGTCCAGCTGATATACCAGAGGTCGTGCTCCACCCCGTCTTGCTACAGACTGCCCCTCTCGTTCCTCACCTACAGCATGGAAGCCCTTCCTTGGAGCATCAGACCGCCTGCAACACCCTGATCTGCTGCACCTAGGAAGCTACCACAAGACTGGATCTGAGCATTGTGTGGCTGGAAAGTATATGAGGATCTACTCGGAGATCACTGGGTCATTTGCAGTAGAGCACCAAGGGTTTCTGAATTTAAGTTGTCAGAGAATCAAGCATTTCTCTTCCTCCTGATTTTTCAAAATGAAGCTTGTTGATTAGGGGGAAATCAGGAGTCATTTTTGCTTGGAAAGACTTGTGAGTCGGGTTCTGCTTTGGATTGCACGCAGCCCATTCCTTAATTCTCAGCATGGTCCACCCACCACAGCCTTCTCCTAGTGCCTGGCTGTGGTGGTGGATCTCAGGTAAGGCTGAGGGAATCCACCTTGGGAGTGGGAATCAGTTGGATTCTCATGGCTCAGCTCAACTCCCTGGACGCTGGCCCACTTTCTGGTAGCCATGACTCTGACTTGGCACCCATTGGCATGGGACCCTGCCACGAATCGAGCCCCACACAAATGCAATGCCCATGACTTGTGGTCTTTGTGCTGCAGGAGCTGCAGAAGAAGGTTGCTGGTTGTGCAGCTGATTCTCTGAGTGTTTGTGGACTCTCAGCTCGGCTCACTTCCTCAGCCAGTATCAAGCAGGAGAGGAAGTCCCACAAACAGAAGGCAGCTGCATCCCAAAAAGATTGTCACAACTCTGGTCTCAAGGTTCTAATCCATGGTGGTCCACCAATGCCTTAGAAGGAAGAACTTCAGTTGCAGATGGCTCTGACAGCAACCTTCTGCCACAGGAGAGTACCTCTGTGCTAGCTGCCAGGTACAATCGACCTGTAAGGTACAATCCGACCAGAATGAACAGCAAGTGTGCAAATGCACAGGAGGGCACACTCCTTGGACACTTGCGTGGGGCTAGCACACAAGAATTGTCCACAGTGGAAGTGGATGATTGTGTTTTTCGTAATTATACTGGACCCACCAAAACCAAGCAGGCAGATAGCTTTTGAACTTTGTTTGGGCTGGCTGATTCTGATGCTCCTTTTATTCAGAGATCCAGGGTTTGTGTGGCTGCACCGACCGCACTGGGAGCTACACCTCCACTCCAGTCACCGCTACCTTTGCTGCCAAATTTGCTACAATAGTGGCAGGAAAAGCTATGCCAATTTAGCACAGAAACAAAACGCACCTTGCTTTCCTGTGAAAACAGGGGGCGTTTTTTGTTTTTTGTTTGGTTTTGCAGTTGTTTGGCTGGTTTCTGCTAGCATGCCAAATTCAGCCACAGTGGCACAGAACACAGCAGGGACTAGAAAACTGAAAGGGGGTGCGTGAAATGGTCATGCTACTGGTTGCCCACCCCTGCTTTAGTCAATCTTAGCATTATACTGGGCCATAAATCATTGCCACTAAGAAGCCATGGCTCAGCAGTCTCTGCACACATGCATGGAATCATGCAGTGGATAGAAATACTCAGCATAAGAGAGACCAGAAAAGCTACAAACCCAGAGCTACAAACTCCCGAATCCAATGCCTACCATGGAGCATGTGAGCTTTTGCTTCTTCCCCTCTTAACACAAAAACACAGACACCTTGTTGCTTTGGTTTGCTCCCCCAAACATGAAGTGAGCCTTCTTTTTAGCCTGTTAAACTCTGCCGGTTTTTCATTCCAGACAAGGTCATGCTCTTCCGAATCCATAGCTTGCTAGAAAGCTATAGAAAAATGGTGGCAGGAGAGATGCTGAAGGAGGATCAGAATTGCGAAGTAAATAAACAAATAAATAAAAACCAATGGATTAGTCTGTCTGTTAAGCTTTTCTCTCTGGCGAACATGCCCTAGATTGCAAGTACAAAGCCTGGCCCATGAGCAATTTTCTTTTAAAGCACATCTTTGGTTTGAGGTGGCATTAAAAAGCAATCCCTCTTCTCCACCCTCTACAAATGTCTTTAGCAGCATCTCATTCTCATTCATGTAGGACGGAGGGTTTTCATCAGACACTCTCCAAATGGCTTTCCGTTTTAACAAAGTTAAAACAACAGCAACAAAGTAGTTCTGGCCTATTTCAGATTATTTAATCCTCTTTAGTCGTCTTTGGATCTCAAGCTTACAAGTTATTTAGTGCATTTCGATAAGTATCCGAGCACACTCAGGGACACATCTGTGCTAAAGTTTGTTTCGTGATCTAGCTTGTGTGCTTCCAGTGTCGTACTGACAGTGGGAGGTGCTGGCTAGGTTCCTCTGCCACCAGGGCAGAATCACATTTTGTTTCTAAAGTCTGCCTTGAGTCTGTCGCCTTAAGATGGACGGAAGCGAGGATGGTGCTGCTCCATTACTGGCTTGTGCTGGAAGAAGCTGGGTCGGTATGCAAGAGCTCCTCTGCATGGCACTGCTTTGCAGAGAGTGAAGAAGAAAATGGGGTACGTGGGCAGACAGTTCAGGTCTTGCTGCTGCTGCTCCTCCTCCTCCTCCTCCTCCTCTTTTTAAGTTTACTATTTTTAAATTAAGCCTTTCTCAGCTGAGGGTGGCTTGTGATGTGAATATGGACTTAAAACCAAACAGTCACATTAAATTAATAGCTTAAAGAGGAAATAAAAAAAATATGAGAGAAGTCAATGGGTGGAAACCACCTGAATAAGAATGGTTGCATCCTTGAAGTGTTGCATCTGGGGCTTTGGAAAAAAGAGGGCTCTGTTTGCTTTGCTTGACTTTTGAAGCTCTCCCCACTTAACACCTGCCCCATTCAGCAGCAGCTGCGGTATTTTCAGGGCGCCAGAGGGGCTGTTGTGGGAAGTGGGGAGCACTTCCTCCCCCCTCCAAGGAAGTGCCGTCCATCAAAACTAAATCTAATGGTCCATTCATTTCATTGCAACTGTGGGAAGCTTAAATGGTGAACTAGAACGTGGATTGCAAAGCTGCAGAGCCTCTGGTCGTCACTGGCCTGCATTGCACATCATCGCTGAGCATTTGCCATGCTGGCTGGGGGTGATGGGCGCTGGAGTAAAACAAGCAGAGGGCCATAGGTCATCATCCTCATCCCTCAAGATGAGCAGCTGGTCTAATTCAGCAGGGGTTTCTTCTACCCTTATGCCATTTTCTGGAAAGAAACACGAGAAGAACAACTCCAGGCCTCATCAAGGACAGCATCAGCCTGAAGAGGAGAGTCGCGAAAGCCGTGTGCACTGCAGGCCATGTTCCTACTTTCTGCAGAGAAGGTGTTGGAAATGAGGACTGAGATTCGGGACACAGCTGGTTGCAGATTATGATAATGATGTTAATTGTGACAATTGAGACTACTTAGGCTAGTTTCAGATAACAGGAGAAAAATCTGAATTCTTTTCTTTCAGATTGAAGTTAACCTCATTCCCTCCCTACTCACTGGACTAGTCCTTAAATGGCATGAGGCCAGAATATATGAATACTTGTCTTCTCTCCTTTGCCCCAACTTGGGTCATCTTTAGAGTCTTTCATCTAGGTGCTCCCACCAAAGGAGTTTAAGTGGGGGACTACAAGAATCGGGGTCTTCTCAGTTGTGGTGCCTGATCCATGGAATGCCATTTCCAAAAAGGCCCGCACTATCATTCTTTTTGGTGCCGTCGTACATTTGTCTCATGCTATTTCTTGTGCTCACTTGTTTTTTTACTGTGTTTTTATTCTTTTAGCAGTGCAGTCCAGCTAGGTACCTTTTGTGGATGGATAGAAAAATAACACCATCACAAAAATAATAGCAGCTGGCACTTCATAGCAAGCATTTTGGCTTCATTATCTCCATCCTTGCAACATGGGTGGGGGTCTGCTGGTGATGGGATCCTTAGCCTCAGCTGGAGGGTGGATGCCAGAGAGCATCTGCCCCTCTTGTTCACCTGGAGGATGCCCTGGGTGCAAAATGAACGGTGGCTGTGGCGGAGAGTCCCTCTGGCCAGGTTCCTGCTGCAGCACTAGCCACAGTGGGCAAGTGGGCTTGGTGGAACTCAGCAGATCACCTGCTGGAGAGGGCAGCAGGCCATCCTGGCTTGGGAGAAGGGGAGAAATGCACTTTGCCATTCTGCCCACTCCACTACCTTAAGTGGAAGCGTCATCCCTCCTTAGGAAAGGGCCACCCCTGTTCTGACTCCTTCTGGCCGCTGCCCTCTCCTTCAAACTGCCCAGAACAGTAGCCCATGGGCTTCAAGGACTGACACAGGTAGACAAATGTTTAGCAAATAAAGCAAGGTAGAGCTATTAGCCAGAGGTTGGATGGATGATCTGCCTTCTGCAGGAGGAAAGATAATGTTCCAGGAAGGTCCCACCACCCAATTTGGGGATCACCTGCTCTCTGCTATGCACTGGGGGTCTCCTGACCCTCACCATGGCATTTTTGAGGGAGCTCTAGAGGCCACCATGGAGAAGCGGGAGTGGGGAAGTCTGCTTCTTCCAATGTAGCTGATCCAACTTAAATCCAATTTCTCATGCCCACCAGGTGCATGGCCACAGAGAGGCACTAAGGTATGGTCCAGGCCCAGGGGCCACGGGGAACATGGACTCGATGTAAATGGGCAATCATGTCTTATCAAAGGGGCCATCACAAAAGATGAGGGCAGGTTCATTTAACCACTGAACACACCCTGTCCTTGCTTTATATGCATTGCAGAGAACCTGGGAGTCCGGGGAAGTCTTCCGGGCCCTGCCAGAGTAGTAATATCCTTTCAGAAAGGACGCTTTCCCTGCTTCGGCTTCCCCCTGCCTGAGGGGTGAGCAGATTGCTTAGAAACACACAGGAGAGAAGCCGTGTGCATTGCAGAAGGGCAGGTGCAGAATCAAGCAGTTTCGCGCTGGCTGCCCAAAGTGCTTATGCGTGTGTGCACAGACCCAGTCGCTGACCTACAGACCTTGCAAACTAAGTACAAAATGGTACAGTTCAGGCACAGCGTGTGCTAGATGAAGAGTGGGCAGGTTTAATTTACCCCAGAATGATGGAGATTTCTTCGAGAATGGCAATATTTCTTAGTTTGGCCAACTAGAGCTGATAAATCATTTCCCTTTAATGATGCAGAAAAGGTGCTTAGCATTTCTGCTGCGGTGGCAGCTCTCAGTGATTAACAAGGCAAAACACAAAAACAACCCATCAGCAAAAAAACTTGTGAGCCTTAAACACACGCACACGTGCACACACACACACACTGATGTATAAAGTTTGTACAAACTGGTTTTCTTCTGTCTGCTAAGAAACAAGGCTGCTACCTATGAAATGGAGAGGAAAACTTGGTGGTAGAGAGAAAGACTTGAATATCCCCTACAAAAGCAAAAATCACATCTTTCGTGCCAAGTCACTTTCCGGTTATAAATGTTACAAGGATCCCTTGAACTTGTCCAATTTTGTAATAAGACTTTGCCGCCCTATATCCCTCCATATTGGGTTTGACAAGGGATATCTCATGACAATCTGATTAACACCAGATTACAATATAGTGCTTTTTAAAGAGCTTAACGAAAACAAACAAAAACAAAAAATCCCAAACCAAATTTGGCACATGGTCACAGATCCCATATAATCAGGTCTCCTTGACTAAATCACGGACTGTGTGTTCATCAAGAACAAGGAATAAACTGATAACCAACCCTGCTCCCAGCAATCTGCTTCTTAAATCTCTCTTTCCCAGCAGTGCGTCAGCAGCACAAGTGTCCCATTTCATGCATTGTTCTCCCGCTGATGGACTCGCGACGCAAGCAGATCCGTCCTGGACGCCCCATGACACCCATCCAGCGATTCCTTCCGTGTTTCCAGCAAAACCTGCAGTTTGGAAGATCACCGTGGCTGTGAGGGCGGGGAGAAGTGCTATCAGGATCGTGTCGTGTTGTGTCAGGCAACGCAGAGTGACTGAGGCAGTGTGTGGATCGGGCTCTTTGCCCTTTCGGCCAGAGGGAAACACGACAGGCAGATCTAGCCGGGCTCGATTCATGAGACGTGTGTAACTCTTGCATTGTGACGTGGCAGGATAAGTGTCACTTGTGCGCTTGACTGACCATGAGACTCTCAAGGTAGCACTGGAGGATGTCACCTTTTCCCAACTGGATGTCCTCCAGATGTTGGACTGCATCACCCCAGTGGTCAGGCCATTGGCCCTCTTGACAGGGGACGGTGAGACTTGTGGGTTAGCCCAAGACACCATGTTGGATAAGGCTTTGCTTAAAGATGTAGTTATATCTTGATTCACAGTTGTGGGGGGGAGGTGTCCAAAATTTTTGGAACCTCCACATGTGGGAATGATTCATTTAACTCTTACTATCCAGGCCAGGTTTTATTAGTAAAACTTAATTTTGATAGCTTTATGATTTTAGGGTTATTGGTGCTAATTGTCTTGTTTTATATTGTGCTTGTTGTAATGGATTTTAATGATATGAGCCAACGGGAGAGCCTAGCGCTGGTGGGGCGGCATACAAATCAAATAAATTAATAAATACTCCCTCCCCATCCTTTTGGGTCTTGGCAGAAATTGAATGGGCTCCGCCTCCCCCCCCTTTTTTGGCTTGGCTTGAATGGGCTCGGTCGGTGATGGAAAAAGTCCTTGCTTTTATGGGGGGAGCTTGGAGCAAAACACCCCACGGGGCCCATGTCATTGGGTTCACCTTCTTCCTACCATTGTCTCCAGCTCCTCTTGCACCTCCTTCTAGGTGTCACAGATGCGACAGTTTCTTGAAAGGCAAAGCGCCAGGCAGCAAGCAGGGAGAGGCATCTACTTATTCTTTTCACCCATTTAAAGGACGTCAGTGGATCTAACCCAACTCTACATGAAAAAACAATGAATATTTTTCAGCGGTCTTCTCATTCATATGTCTCATTCTCTTAGGGAAACTTTGAGCTAGCAAGGGAATTAACATGGTATATTTTAATTGTTATGTTTGTTTATATCCCACCTTTTTTCCTTCCCAGGAATTCAAGGTGGCTTACATAATTTTTCTCTTCCTCTCAGCTTGAACCTCTCAACAACAACCCTGTCAGGTAGGCTGGGCTGAGAGTCTGTGCCTGGCCCAAAGTCACCCAGTGAGTTTCATGGCTGAGTGGGAACAAGAATCCAGATTGCCTGAGCCCAAATCCAACATCTACACAAAATTGAAAAACCCAGGCATGAGGGTAAATATACACGCACATAAACAGAAATGCCATCACTTTAATGAAGGTTTTTAACACTCTTTAATGAAGAGCAATCCATTTGCCATTTATGGACTTAGAACACTTGGTCATTTAAGAACCGAGTGTTATACTAGGTGATAGGAAACAGATTTGAGTGGATGCATTGGACCTTCCCTGATACCTACATATGCTGCATTTAGCAGGGAGGGCAAAAATGTGATGGAGCTCTGGCCCTAAATTGAGCTCTGGCCAATGCCTGAAGGCCACTCTTGTCCCTTAGGTGCCATGGCATGCCACAAGCTACCTGGTTCAGCAGAGAGCTCAGAACTGCAGCATTTTCAAAGGGACTGCGGTAGGCAAGGAAGCCTGATTTTGCAGCCAAGTCAATCTGGATCCAACCCTATTATACCTTGATACAGTTTGTGGCTTCTTAGATGAACTTGCTGAACAACGGAAATGAAATTCCTTTTTAGCGAAACTGTAGCCACATAACTCTCAGGGGTTGGATTCAAATTCAAGAAGAGCTGCTGAAGATTCTGCTGACTGTGTCAAGTTTGTAGCGATGCGAACATTAAACCTGCTTACCTCTAAACAAAAAAGAAGTCCCACTGGATCAAAGGAAAGGTGCATCTAGTCCAGTGGCCAGTTTCCCACAGCAGTCAACCAGAAGCCATTGGAAAAGCAAGAATGAACACAAGAACTCTGCTGATTCAAACCAAAGGGCTTTCTAACCCGCCATTTTGTTTGCACAGTGTCCAAGCAGATTGTGGGATGTCCAGGAGGAGGAGATGAGTGCAAGGGCGCCCTTCAGCTCATGCTCCCCAGAAATTGGTATAGAGGCATACTACCTCTGCTGGAGCTAATCTCAGCCATCATGTCTAGGAATGTGTGCGGAATCCATCTTGTGGGCCTGGGGGATCCATTCTCTTTATTCTGGTCTGCTATGACACAGCTGTGAGTCTAGCGCACCCCACATTCCTGTGACGCTCACCAGGAACCAAGTCCTATGCAAATGTATGCATAGGACACAGAAGGCTGCCGCCTGCACAGCCTTCATTCTGTGAAAGCTGGAGGGACAGAGTCCGTGAAGTTTTGACGGATCCCTAATGACGACTATCAGTCATTGATTGGCAGAAGCATGAGGTCAACTTGCTGCCGTGCATCAACAATTGACATTTGACAACACTGCTGCTTTTGCCTTCAGCTCCACCCATCCATGGAACGCAGCCCTTAAAGACTTTCCAAAATTGAACTCGGCCATCAGGCCGAAAGATGTTCAATGCCCCGGCCTGAATATTCTAGCTTTCTGCCTTTTTCTATCCTTAAGCCCTCTGCACTCCTTTCCACAGCCATTCTGCTTGCACAGCAACCCAGTTAGAACCAGAAATTTTTCCTGATCTTTGAAATCCAAAGACCGGTCCCTGAAGACATCTTCATACTGCTAAGCTAGGGTCTCTTCTGAATATGATGGGCTTGGACATGAATTCAGAAGGCATTTCTCAGGATGGTATCTTCACTTGTATCCTGTAACATTTCCTGATAATGATCAGCACTCAACTGACAAACATGTAACACTGTCTTACATGTAACACAGACGTTTGGTTTAACTCTTTCCCCCTTTTCTTAGGAAAAAAGTGGTATCAACTAACAGAAGTGAGAACACCTTCCGGATTGATAAGATGCAACAGGGCCGATCAGGATTTATTAGCCTCCCCTTGCCCCTTCAACAAGGTGTAAATACAATCAGCATTTAAAATTTACAACTTCAACAAATGTTTCATGGGGGAAATAAAGATGGGTTGACTCCTTAGTATACAACTCGGACTACAATAGTAAGGTAGAAATCGCTCTGCCTAGAGAAATGACAATAATCTCATTATCACATGACACCTGTGGAAGATGAATCCCAGCAGTACAACGTCAGTGTAAATTTCTTCAAGTTCTTAGCTTTTAATTGGAAAGATTGTGCCTTAGTTTTCCAATGGGACAGTCCTTTACATAGTTCATTTCATTTTGTTTTGGCATACATATTAGCACCTTCTTGATATTGTGCCCATTGTCCATAGGTGCATTATATCCTTTCATAGGTACATAACAGTTTTCAAGTGAAATACAGGTGCTATGTTTACAGAAGAGCTCTATATGTTAATAATCATGAAAGAAATTTTACATTGCTATAGCACCTTCCATTCCAAAAGATTTGAAAGAACTTTACAACGGAGTTAAAACTTACAAACAACTTTTTTCCACCAATTGTATTAAAGCCAACTATGGGCCAGATGTTTTTAACAACTATATTACAATGCATAGCCATATTACACATGGTTGAGGCCAAGAAGTTAAGGGCATTTGCTTCTACTAGTTATGTCCAGAAAGCAGATTCTTATCATCTACCCAAGTGAAGAGTGTGAAGAGGCCTCTAGAAGAACTCTTTATGTTCTAAGAAGAACTCAGATGATCAGAACTTCAGTTTTACACATCATCTGGAATGTGGCACTTCCGAGAACACCAATGGCACCTTTAAACCCATTGCATTTGAGGTCGTGTCTGTGATGACAACGCCACCTACTAGGTCGGTCAAAAGCAGTACTTCCTGTGACACCTACAGAAATGGACAATGCAAAATGAAATGAAGCAAAAGTGTCAGAAACAGTTTATAAAAATGGCACATTTATTGCTACAGAACGGTCATGTACATGACGGCATCGAATAACTACAGATGGGAAACAGGTAATGGCCTACAGAAAGCTGTTTCTCTTCTTGAAGGAACTGCAGCACACAACCTGTTTGGACACTTCTACAAATCAGAAATACACCAAAAACATGAAAAAAATTGAGGCACTCAGCCACACGTTGAAAACAAAGTGTAACTGTTTTATCTTTTTTTTTCTTTTTGTCCCTTTTATAATTTTTTCCCTTTTTTTCATTTTTTCTTTTCTTTTTCTTTTTAACTGTTGCAGCTATGTGTACAGTCGCAAAAAATTTCCCCACTGCGACCTACAACTAAAAAAAGAAAAAAAGAAAAAAGAAGTAGCTACCATACAATTTCATCTCGGTAACACATGGTAAAATAACATCTTTTAAATAGTAAAATAAAGTAACAAACTTTTACTCAGAATGATTCCAAAAATCTACAAAGAAGAAATATTCAGAATCCGACAATTTTTCCCCTTGCAATATTCATGGTATAAAAGGATTGCTCCTGTGAAAAATAAGCCAAATATATTTTTTTATTTTTAAATTTAGGGTTTTCTTTTATCCTACTAGGGTGTACTACAGTCTATTTTATAGCAAAAAGGTCACTAGACAAACGAAGCTTTGTAACAAAAAGCCAGGCACTGATACATGGTAAATCTCTGCTTTTTTTCTCTCTTATCTTCACTTAGTTGCATCACAAGTAACAAGAATGAAAAAGGCCACAGTTCATATATTTTCACCATTACATAAGTCTATAATACTTGAAATGAATATGGTCAAACCAGCACTGCACAAAGGTGAATCAACTTCAAGTCCCATGAGAAAGAATACGTCATTAAAAAAAAGAAAGAAAAAGAAAATAAAACAAGAAGCTGAAAAGGTCTTGGTGCCCCTTTGTGTTGGAATTCATCACATTCCATCTTTAGAATATCTTTTTTTCCTTCTCCTCCTCAAGTCAGTCAGTGGACTATGTTCAATTTTTTGTGCTTTTTCTCCCCTGATGAATTCTCTTCGTTCCTGGCAACGTATGTATTGTTCACTTTTTGGCACAGATCGCATGGTGCCTATCAGATAGAAGGATGAAAATGGCAAATTCCACCCCACCCGTCACCCACCCTCCAAATGAAATTAAACAAAACAAATCGGAAGACTGCGTCGGTACAAGTTGCATCACCGGTAGCACTGACAGTTGTATAAACATTAGTGTTCCTTGCAGCTACACTTAAGACAAATGTTAAAACCAAAACCAAAACCTTCTAGATGAACAGATTTTCCTAATTAGCATATTCATAAATTACTTGAATGTGGAGGTGGATCACTGACTAAACATTTGATAAGTTCCCACAGAAATTTTTGAGTAGTTGTTGTAACCGTACAATGCCTGGCCCTCAGTGGTCATTAGACAGAAGCCACCACTGCATCTACCAAGAAGTGGTCACTACTCCTGAGGAAACCTGCTTGAAAATGACGGAAGCAGCAAAGATCAAGCAATTCTTCATGCCTTTTGTCTTAGGGCTAAATTAATGCATGACTGTAGAACCCTCCCCCCACGAATACTAGCGTGACTGGTTATTCTTCAAGTTTAAATTCCATTATGGAACATGAAACCTTCTCAAAAACTGTAAGACAAGACTGACTTTTCATACATAATGAGCTTTTTCTTGGATGTATGTAGATCATGATCACTACTGGTGTTTAGAATCATGTTTTACCCATAAGCACACACTGAAATATGGATTTTTTTTAAAAAAGTCCATCTTTTTGTCACTGTTTATGAGTAATCTGGACTGTGCATGCTTAAATGCTGACATAATTAAATAAAATGATTAAATAAAATGATTATGCCGGAAAACGATTAAATAAAATAAAAATGTCATTTTGATTTGCATGTGCTACCTAGCTTCTATCTTATTAAGTTTCCTAATGTAACATTTTAATAATTTTAGATGCATTTTAACCTTCTGACAATCCACACAGGCAACAGTTTTACAGATTGAATGGGATGATGGTAGACCTAAGCATATTGTGTGGGGGAGGGACATGCACAGAAACGGTGGTAGTGGAACCGGTTGTCCATTTGGGTACTTTCAATTTTTAGAATAAGCTCAGCTCCTGAAGAAATAATTTCCTCCAAAAACTATGTGTTTTTTCAAAATTTTGAATCCTAACCAATATTAATATGTTTGACAGTTAAAACAGAATCCTCCACATTGTTCAGAATACCAGTAAATAAATGAATTACGGTGACCACACCCGTTATCGTTTAAAGAAAGTCTATTAAAAGTACAACATGGGTAATGAAATACTTATCTGTTGTTCTCAATCTAATATAGATATCGCTCTATTATGCTTTTAATTACAATGTTTTTAATCCACCTCCACATTTGAGAAACTTATTAACAAATAAAAGCGTTTTAAGGTTTACTGCTAGTGAACATATTTACAATTTTCAACACGTACACATAGGTAATCAAAAAGTTTATGGGATATGTAGAGGGTGGTTCACATGGTAAACTATCATATTTGTTCTTTACGTTTTTCAGAAACATAAAAATCAGATTCTCATATCATTTAAATGAGATTTGTTTCAACCACACAGTTAAAAAAAACAAAAAACGGATACAATGTATTAAAACACAGAATAACAAGAGTCTACATGTAAAAATATAACTTTTACGTACACAATTTCAAAATAATGATACGTTTGCCATTTTGTTGCATAAAATTTACAAATGCATTTTTTCATTACTATGTAACTGGCAAAACTGGAGAACAGATGGAACGTCTAGACCGTTTTCAATGGACTTATGGCATTTCCTCAGTGCTGATAGGTGGAAAATCTACTTGAACAGGGAGAGTTCGTTTAAAAAATACATGCCAAGTTGTGTGGCTATTAAAAAAAAGAAGAAGCTGGAACTGGAGACAAAAGGATGCTGACAAAGACATAATTGGGAGCACTATTTGTTAATTGTTCTACATACCAAGGTCAATCTTTAGCAGATTTGCAATGGATACTAGTTCGGTTGCAGCCAAAGCTAGTTATCGGATGAATTGCTGTGCCGTAGGTTTGATCTATGCTATTATATATATGTTCAGTAAAAACTTGATTCATACTGGCCGGAGAAATACTGTTCTGCTCCCCCCTCCTCAGGAAAGTGCAACTTAATGCTTTAGAACGGGTAAGGCTTGTTCTAACGCTGCATGATAATTGGATACTGGCATTTTTTCCCCTCCATGAATGAAGGAGGAGGCAGCATATGGTCTACCTTTCAGGAATTCCACCCCCCCTGCCTTTTTATTAAAAATGTTTTTTAAAAAAATCAAAATCTGTCACACAACCAGCAGTGTTCCCCGTTGAAATCCTGCCCGCCCCCGCCCGAATCTGACCATGTATTCTGAAACGCCTCGCTGCAAACCGTATTTAGGCTACACACATTAAAGTTAACACTTTTACTGGTTTGTTAAATCAAGCCATCTTTGCTTATGCGATGTTTTCGATGATATAAACATTGGAAGGCACAGCGGTAACATTTGTAGCATTCTAACCTTGTACCTCTGAAAATCCCAGAAAAGGGGTCTAAATGATAGCACTATATTTATGATGCGGACCCCAAAAATGACAGTTTTGGGCCAAGTCTCAGTTGCTTGCAGTTGATCTGCACATGACACGACTTGCTGAGTCCTGCGTTCTCCCTAAAAGCCTGAAGAAACCACTCTCTACTTATTTATGAATGATAAACAACATCAGGGTCAGCGTTTCATCCTGAACTGCCCCTCCAGCAACAGAGTTGGCACTACAGGTTACAATAAAGAACCAAAGGAGCGGGAGAGAAATAAGACAAAAGAAAAAAAAATCCTTATTTACAGTAAAATCTTTTTTTAAAAAAGTTAATCCGTATTTTTTTTTATTTTTACAGGAGCAAAAAGTCTGAAACAAATGAACAAAAGCTTACCATATTCACTAATTTTAATATATATATTTATTTATATATATATTTATATATATTTATATATGTGTGTGTGTGTTTGTGTGTGTGTGTCATAGGTCTATAAGATCCATCTGTTCCTCCTACCCTAAGGAATGGCTAATGTCATCACTTCAGTTTTCATTAGGACGTTTGCTGGTTTTGCAAATATGTGGGTAGCAATGCTTCCCTTTTTAATATCCAGTAAGTATAAACACTAGCTGACTAGTACACCAACGAAAACGTTCATTTTTTCTTCAGAAGTACACTTTTCATTATTGCAAGTTTACAATTTTTTTAAATTAAATATTTTTTCAGACTTACAAATTAATTATATTTTTTTTCCAAAAGAAGTTTAGGCACAAATGCATTGTCCCACAGTGTGGAGAAGACTGCCATTCAGTCTCTGGGCCGCACGAGCACAGCTCCTAACTTATGCGTGAAACATTCCGAGTGATATGTTGACGAGAGGCGCCTCTCAAGTTGCACTTTTCTTTCTCTTTTTGTTTCGAAATCGGGAATGCTGAAATCTCTTGCGTCTGTAATTCATAACTACTCAGACTTGTCTTATTATATTACAAAAAGGGGGGGTTAAGTGTTTATGTGGTTTTTAAGATAATACAGCTGTTAACGAAGTGGTCTCTGGTTTACATGAAGAGAATGTGGCAACTTGGACCTGCAAAAGAAGAGAGAAACATTTAGATCGGCCGAGAAGAGTAAACACCATGGTAGCTCTTGATGTTTCGTAAAATGTACTACAGAAGACGCCTTGCAAGCTATTTCATTGTGAGCTTATGGCACCATTGGAAGAGACATTGTTATTGTTGCTATTATTTATTTGATTTCTAAAACTGCAACCAAGAGTCCCAGATGAGACTCTCTGGGAGGTGTACATCCAAGATCTAATGACATATTACAAGTATGTAATGCACCGTGATCAACACCTGAATTCTCCTTTGAGGAAGGACAAGGCCTTCTTCATCGTGGCACCTGACGCAGCGGAATGCTGTTTATCTGGTGCCAACATTATCATCTTTTGGGCACCAAGTTTAAGACTTTCCTCTACTGCCAGGCATTTGACTGCAGCTGCTGTGTCCCCGTCCCCATCTCCGTCCCCTTCGTCATCTCCATCTCCATCTTCAAAGTTAGTCCCACATACAGTCCATTAAACTAAACTAACTTGAAGATGAGATGGACAGTAGACAGACGGGTCCAGCAAAGTATGTTTGGAGAGGAGTATATCCATCCTATATTTCCCCAAAGCTGAATCTCTCTGGGCGGTTTACAACAATGATAAGGCATTTCAAGATTTCCCCTCTTTCAAATCTGGTACTGGTTGTTTTATTGTTACTCATCCTAAATCCTTTTAAACTGTTTCAAATCCTTGCATTTCAAACTTCTTATTATGCTGTGCTTTTCCCAGAGAGCTCTGGCTACCAAGCAGTATAGAAATACCATGAATATAAAGAAATTGATGTTATGTATTTGGGAGACTTGTATGCCAAAGATGACCTAGGGTGAGTTTTTGCATAAGAACGTAAAGTTCCAGGTTCACAGATATTTGATGGAGCACCTACTTTCATACAAGTGATCCTACAGAGTGCGGAACCCCAGAGAGGTTTTCCTGGCACCAACACTGTATTCTTTTCAGTGCCAGCCCAAAACTGTTTTATTTTCCCAACATTTTCAGGTTTAAATGGTCATTTTAATTGGGGTTTTATAGGAGATGCTGCTGTGCTTTATTTTATTGTAAGACGTCCTGAGACTCTTGGTAAGAGAATGGTATAGAAAAGCTCTAAACAAACAAACAAACAAACAAACAAATAAGTTGCATTGCGTGGGAAATGCATTTCGCATGGCTCTGTATACCAGTTGCTGAGGAAGGAGAGCTGGATGGTGCTACGGTCCTCGTGGACTACCTGTGGGCTACTGGTTGGCCTCTGGGCAAACAGACTGCTGAACCACAAGGGCTTTGGTCTGGACTAGTTTGGCTCTTATGCTACCTACCTCTGAACTGACTCTCAGTGCTACATTTTGTCATAATTATGGCAAATCCATTCTTGTTGTTGTTATCCCAGTCCCAAAGGAAAATGTTGAACTGCAAATCAATCACTGAAATATTTCCTGAGCAAAATGCCACACAAACAATTTAAACAGTAACAGAATTTTAAAAAGAGGACAGGACAGGACCCAAAAAAGGTAGAATTAAAACTGATGAGGACAAATTAAAAAACAGGCCCAAGAGTCACTGGGGATGGGCTGAAACTAAACTTCCACAAAGGAGAATTCCGTACCTGGGGTGCCGCCACAGAAAAGGGCCTATCTCACATTCCTATCATCCCAAACTCTTTCAATGGTGGGATGAACAACAAGTCAGAAAATGTTTGCGATCTATCGGCAGCTTCATATGGGAGGAGACAGCTCATCTTTCTTGCATTACAGTTGGTAAACAGAATGTAGTAAATCAACTTACCTTTTTTCTTTTTCTTTTCTTTTTTTACATCTGTCCCATATGATTAGATGTGTCTCCCATTCCAGGGTGGGGTCCTGCCAATGAAAGTGGAGGAGGGTCTGAAGATACCTTCTCTTCTTCCCTTCTTTTCAGACACGCTGCTTTAGGATTCAGATTCCTTTCTGTGGGATCAAAGTCAAAGGGTATTTTAAACATCGAAAGCACCTTGTCTGGCTTGCTTCATGTGCTGGTGTGACCAATGCCCTTTACTCTGCACCTGGTATCTTCATTCTTTCATGTTTCCCGAGTAAGTGCAAACATTATCTCTTAATTTCTTAACTGCACATTTAAAGCATGTCTTCTTTGTTCTGTCTTAAATCCTTCTTTATCAAAGCTTATGAATATTCAGGATAGAGATTCACTTACTTCTTCAGAACTACTGTTACCCAGCTCAGACCCATCAGAAGATGACGTTATGGTTAGGCAAACTAGTCTTGCTGAGAAGCAACTAACCGATGTTAATTGGCACTGGGGCACACTGTATTTTATTAATACAAAGGCACAAAAATCCATCTAGAAACCAAACTGTTCAGCAGAAGTTTACTGATGTAAGTAGCCACAATCCAGAGAAGGTACTGAGTGCTTGAAATCAGATACACAGTAGACTTGATGTGAATTCTGCTAAGGGTTAACAGGCTCAAAATTGGGGGCTCACTCATTAGAATCTACAAATTCTTTGCAAAATGTGGTTGGGGTAATTTGCACGGTCAGATGGGAACACCTTGCTGCATGTGGCGGCTACCATGTGAGTGAGGCTTCAAGAAGCGCTCACATGGAAGCCTTATTATGAGATGAGCTAAATTAATTTGAGCACAATCACTGGGCCATAGCTAACGCTTCCATATCACAGGTGGACTGCACTCAGAAGAGGCGTTCACAAGGTGTCCTTGTGAACGGGATCCATCACATCCATCCCTGATGACCAAAGCGGTTAGGCAAGCCTGTTCCTCCCCAGCTGAAATGGTTTCCACTGTGAGATTTGGCCTTTCAACTCTTCCTCAAAGGAATGGCCTAAAGATACTACCTAATTTATCAAAGTACTTGGCTGAAATTGAAATTGACAGACAGTTCAGGTCATGTATCAGCTGTGGGAGGATGCTGACAGATAAGTGACCTCTATGCTAAAGGCCCATGACTCTTATGAGGGGATCAAAGCATTGAGGAGGGGGTGCTCTATTTAAAAGGCAAAATAATATTTTTAATAACTTGTCATTAAAATGGTGTCCATTGACCCAGATTTTATTTCTGGTCAGGGCGTCACTTATTTATGTAGTGATTATCCAACAGTCAAGAACTTCCTAATGTCATGATTAGAGAAATCAGTCAAAACAAGAACCTGGGAAACCCAACGAGCAGGAAATGTACCTCAGTAAATGTGACAGTTCATGAGGGAAAACTGGCATCTAACTGACCTCTGACTTGTTGCTCTAAGCTAAGTATAACTGCTACAGCTTGATGCAAGATTAAAAGTTTGGTTTGGGGCTTGTCACTCTTCAGGTGGAGCTGCACCATCCGGCCCAGTTCCTTGAAAGCCTCGTTGATGTCACGGACCCGGAGGCGCTCACGGGCATTGTTGGCCATTCTCCTTTCTTTCTCGCGCTCTGCTTTTTGCTCTGGTGTAAGGTCTTCATCATCATTATTGCTGAGAAGCAAACAGAACACAGCATTGTCTAATGGTGTTAAGAACCTTGGGCAACATCTACAATAGTTCACCTTCTGTGGTTCCACAGAATGAGCTTTGCTAGAAGTAGAGCAATTTTCTAGAACACTGTTTACACAGGGTTGCATCATAGCTTTTAAAAATATCACAGCTTTTCACATAGCATGGTAATACAGAAGCCCAAGAGACATACCAAGTCAACAATATATTTCATATTTTGTTTGTTTAAATCTTAAGCACCTACAGAAACCAAGCCACATCTTAGCATGACTTTCCCATAATCCATGGAGAAGTTCACCTGCACAAGCCCCACTGAGGCAAAACTAAATTTTGTAGGGCTTGCACAGGACAATTTCCCACGCTCACAAAGAGAGCCAAAGAGAAATGGCAATAGGGTAAGAACACACAAACAAGGGGAGGATCTCAATAGCTGCACTGTGGGATCTGCTAGTTACATCAAAGACTGTGAAAATTACACCATTAAGCCCTAACTAAGTACTATCATTCATTGCATAGTTCATCTCTGTATCATTAATTCTGAGTGGCCAGACAATTCCTTCAGCTATCTATTCACTGAAGGAATGGAAGGAGTAGAGAAGTTACAGGAAACAAGCACAGCCTTTCCCTACTAGTTATGGCAGTGCATCCAACCTGTATCTGCCTTACTTCTAGCCTTCCTTTCCCCCCTTTTTGTCTTACGTCTAGCCTTCCATTTCATACATCATGTCCGGTGCTACTGATGAATGATTCGTCTACACTGGCCTCATACTTTCTTGTTGATTTCCTATTAACTCTGGCATACCCCAAGTATAAGGTAGCTTATAAATTACATGTGATTCTGACTATAAACTACCTATTTTTCCCTATCCACGGGATCAAAGTGCAAGGACAGACTAGCTGGACCAGCACGCAACCACTTTTCTATTATTCAAGCAATCAAATCTGCACAGACAAGGGTAACCGCAGATCCTTGATGCTGAGAAGCTCCAAGGACAAATGTTCATTAATGTTTTTCCACGTTTCTTAGAACGTGAAGAACAGCTTGCAGGCTGGTGGCAATCCAAACAGAAGCGTGCTTTCTGTGACCATGGATGCCGGTGAACGAATAACACTGGTCTGCATAAGGAAACTGCGCCATTCTTGGGATCAAGATGCCATGAAATCATTCTGCTCAACAAAAGGCCTCAGATGGTTCAGCGCAGGCTTAGCTCTGTTTAACCTGATTGAGGCCACAGTGATTTATCCATTCACAGTTATGCACATAAAAAGGCAGGAGCAAAAACATGTATTCCACTGGGTATAAACTGTTATACAAATGGCATCTGTTTTAAGACACATTCATTTTCATATGTAAATTTCAAGCAAATTATCGGTGAATCTAAGTAGTTACAATAGTGTGTACACACACACACACACACAGATGTTTATAAATGTAAAATGCCCTTGTTTTTTCAAATTCCAGCCCATCCAGCGTACACGCATCCAAACAGATACTCTCAGTACTACCAGAAAGGGCTATCAGCTCCTATTAACTTTTGCTGGGCAAGAAAAAACTGTGAAGTTTCTTCCTGTTCTGTTCACTTCATCAAAGTCCAATAAAGGAATTAAATGAAGCGACACTATTATATACTGTTACCTAGATCTTGACCTAGTAATTGATTTGATATCCTTCTTGTCATCGTCTAACTTCTTGTCCTCAGAAGATTTTGCGTCCTGAAGGTTTTCATCTCCTTCGTCATCGGATTTGATTTCGGAGCTCCCTGAAGATACACTTTGCCCTTGAAGCCCAGTTGGCATGCCTATGGGGGAAAACATCATTACATGGACACATACCTCCCTGCAATCGCACTTTTGCAACACCATTAAGAAATCTGTATGCGCGTTGCTCACAATGGATATTCTGCAGAACTCTCTCTTCTACCCTTAATATTGGGAGCAATCTTTTGTGATAGGGGGGTTGGAGAGAGCAGTTGTTAAGGCCGCTTTCCCAGCTTTGATGCTGTGGGTCTGGTCTATTTTGTGTTGCTCCATAAAGATTGATACTTTCATTGCCTAGAGATCACCAAATTAACCCCTGAAGGAACTATAATTGTGAGCCAGCAACACAAGCATTCTGTAATCTTTATTCAGGGATACAAATTGCAGTACTGGCAGAGGATTCTTCTTCAGCAGCATCGAAAGGCCCTGTCCTCCTTGGTCTATCATTCTGTGCTTACACCTAAGATGCATTCAAAGGCAAGCAAAGACAGGAGGCAAGATTGCCTTCCTTGAAAAACAGCCACAATAAGGTTTAGCTCTACACATACAGTGTGTACAATGGGAGCTTCCTTTTCTGTCTGCTGCAATGGAATTTAGCATTTAGCCAGGGATGGTGTCCTTGCGTTTGGGCTAATCAGGGAATGGCCAGAGCGAACCGAAGGAGAGACTGCACCTCTTTGGTCAGTCTGAAGCACAAAAAGACTCCCAGTGAACAGCAAAGAAATTAAGCACAAGGTTCATTTCCTAGCAAGTTTGCTGCAAAATAAATATACATGTTTACTAAGGTTCCACCCAGCTCTAGCATTTGATAGGGATGATTATATATTTGGGCATTTTGTTCAAACGGGATTGATTTAAAACAGTATTTCTTTCTTTCTGTTCTGCCATATAAACATTTGCTATTTTGCATTAAAATGAAGAAAGAAACTACACTGCAAACTGGAGATGAATTATGTTTTTTCCTAGAAAACTGATGGCACAAGGGGAACACATTAAACCATGGTGCAGATTCTCTTTTCTCTATTCTCAACTACGTTGTCACAACAAATTTTGTAAGACCTTATAATGCTACGAAAACGTCAAGCCAGCCAGTGTGGGGTAAAAGAAATGTATTTGCACTGAGTGTGATCCTATGCATGGCTACTCAGATAGGGGCTCCACTGAACTGAACTGAACTTACTCTCAGGTAAGTGTATACAGGACTGCAACATAAATACTTTAGATTGGGAAGCTACTTTAGATCAAGACTGGACTGTTGGTCCAGTGAACTCAGTCTTCCATCTGCTAAGTGTTTTCCAGAATTTCAGACAGGGGCCTGGGATGAAGCTGGGACCTTCTGTATGCCAGGGAAGTGCTCTACACCCTTCGGCCTTTTCCTTGATAGTCAAGGTTCCAAGCTGACCTACATCCTGTTTTCAACAGGGCTCCAGTCAGCCTCCAGAACAATATTGTACATGCATGTATTAATATCACAGGAGCTTTTTGAATCACAGAAAGTATCTGGGACATGACGACAATTATTTGGAAGCTTGCACAGGCTGTGCACTTGACCAGCAGATGTACTACTTCAGGCCTCCCAGTTTGCCCCAGTGCGACTTCCTCACTGGGTAATTCATCCAGTCTGCAACCCACAGTCACGTTTGCTCTTGCCTCCTAGAATTACTTTGCTACCAGCGATCTTGCATTTCTGAACTAACAGCTCATTCTGATCAGTGGCTGTGTCAGCAAACAAAAGTGCATTGTCCTTCCAGTAGCTCTGGCAATGCAACCTCTGTGAATTTTCCTGATATTGCAGGGACCTTACAGCAAAGAAATCTGCCAACACCACTGTGCAGGATTAAAATAGAAGACAGGGCTGGTGCTAACCTCTGTATGGATCCGGAGGCTGGTTTAAGTCAGGAGATGTAGCAGACGGCACTGGCAGTTGTGGAACTGGAACCTGGTTTGGCACGAGCGAATGGTTGCCGCGGAGGCCAACAGCATCTTCACGATGAGCCCCAACCTGTAACAGGAGAGTGACGGGAAGATGTCAACAGGAAGGTTTTCAATGAAACAGGGAGAGAAGCAGCAACTCCCAGGGATGCTATGGGGGAATGGAAGCTGCAAAGAAAGGTAGACTTTTAAAAACAATGGCAAGGTTCCCTCTAGCTTTTCACTAGAGGGCGCCGAGGTACTACTATAGGTATACCATATATATATATATATATATATATATATATATATATATATATATATGCAAAAACACTTAACACTCAGTAAGACACTGTGCAGCATATTTAGTGACAAATATGGCAGAGGAGCTCAGGCAGGTAAAACGTCAAATTGTCTCTCCTAGGGTGTTGCAGGAGAGAGCACTGATTCGTACCCATCTGTCTTCTATCATGTCCGCCAACAGATCTGACAATTATCTTAATGCCCATATGCTTAATTGTGGGCTTCTCAATTCCCCCATTGCTATCAGAAATCCTGCAGGAATTTCAATTTGGCATCCAACTTTCATTTTAGGGGATAAGATTCTCGGGCCTGCCAGTCCAGTCCCCCCTCCCTTTCCTACCCACTTTCATCAAGCCAGCTAAGCTTCTGAGGGTGGAAGCTACTGAAGGATATGACATCCACCCCCACCCCCCAATTTTGGCGCCAATGTAATAAAAAAAATCACCTGGCTTTCCAAAAACTAGAAGCCTAGACCCATTTTAAATTGATCTCCGCTGTTATGTCATTAACCACAAAATTCCAGCTCCAGAGGGGTGCTGTTCTTGCCAACACCATGACTCTGGATAATATATCAATAAAGGTTTTATTAACCACACCAGTAATGCCATCATTGTAGGCATGGTGATGTCAGTGTAATGGTACTGCTGGCACGTCTGATTGGGCCAGCCTAATAAAGACGCCTTATTTCATATGTCACACTATGCGGTACACCTGTAAGTTAAATCTGTTACAGAAGTAAGAGAAAATGGACACGCAAGGACACTCTATGCAACACAATCTCGATTGTGTGCAACCACAACACAACCACAATGGTATTTATTTGATTTTGAATTTTAAGGCTGTTTATGCTTTGTATTGTTTTGGGGTTTTACTGCTGCATTAACTTTAGAGTTTCACTGCAGCAGGGAGTGGCATGTAAACTATCACCACTCTCTTTAACAATGAAAGAATAATTCAATAATAAGAAAATCACATTCATTTGAACAGCATTATTGAGAAGCAGGATTTATTGAGAACATGGAAAGTACAGTCACACTGCTCAGAGACTGGAATAAGGAAGACTCTCCCAGTGGAGGCGTCTAAACAGCAGGGTCCCTCAGAGAACTGCAATGGGAGCCATGCTTTTCAAATGACACATAAATGATCTGGCATTATGAGCGAGCAGCGAAGTAGCCAAATCCACTGATGGCACATTATTTAGGGTCGCTGAAACAAAGAGGGATTACATGGAATTCCAAAAAGATCTTTCCACACTGGAAGAACATGCATCAAAAGGATCCCCACTGCAGGTATAAACTGATGGGTTGTCCGCCTGTGGCAAACGACCGAGAGAGACTGGCCCTGTGGTGGACAGCTGCATGAAACCGTCAAGCCAGGGTGCACTTGCTGTGAAAAAGGCAGACTCAGTATCAGGCAGAGTTAGGAAAAGAATAAAAAAAAACCCTGCTGATTTCATACTTCCTTTATAAAATCAATGGTGCAACCACATCGAGAATACTGGGTACAATTCTAGGCACTGCATTAAAAAAGCTTGTTGTAGCACTGGAAAAGGGCAGAAAAGGACAACTAAAATGTTGCAAGGGATGGAACAATTCCCCTGTGAGGAAAGACTGCAAGAGTTAGGATCATCTAGTTTAGTGGAAATGTGATAGAGATGTTCGAAATTATGCACGGTGAGGGGAAAATGAAGAGATGAACATTTCTCTCTTTCTCTTGTAATACTAGAACCTTGGGCTATCACCTGAACTGACTGGTGGGAAATTCAGGACAAGTAAAAGGAATACTTCTTCACATAGTTTAAAATGTGTTATATACTTGCAGAAGATGCAGTAATGGCCACCAATTTAGATGGCTTTAAAAGGCGACTGGATACACTCTGAGAGTGAACGTATCACTGGCTGTAGTTACCGATGGCTATATGTAATGTCTGGTTTCAGAGGCAGGATGCCTATGCATACCAGTTGCTGGGGAACATGGGCAGAAGGGTGCTGTTACGTTCATGTCCTGCTTGTGGGTTCCCATTGGCATCCCCACTGTGCGAAGAGAATGCTGTGGAAGATGCTTGGTTTGACTCGGCACTGGTCTTTAGCTTTTATGTTCTTAAGCTTTTATTTCAAGATTAGAGAACTCAAAAGGTGATAACAGCACAACCTTCCGCTATGACAGAACTCAGCAAGAAGGAGATAGTCTTAAATTTATGATAATCTTTACACTCCAAATAGATCTAGAATGGTTTAAATAACACCCCCAAATACAATGACTTTTATTTAAGATATTCCTTTTTTCAGCTGGGCATAGTTTCATCCTACACCCAAGCTCTGTGGATTGATACAGTATGGTATTTTGATCCTTTATCATTCACAAATCAGTATTGGTGAAGATTAACAAAACCAAGGAATGTTTCTAATCAGACTCAGAAGACAATATAGGCTAATTGTTACCAGGAAGGCAAAACTGAAAGATAGATTAAAGAGAATTCTGCCAAAGAGGAGTCAAGGCCAGAAGAGAGAAA
Source organism: Varanus komodoensis (assembly GCF_004798865.1). Taxonomy (NCBI): domain Eukaryota; kingdom Metazoa; phylum Chordata; class Lepidosauria; order Squamata; family Varanidae; genus Varanus; species Varanus komodoensis. The sequence goes on from NW_025335606.1 coordinate 10,394,016, forward strand.
GAGAGAGAGGGATGTTCCCAGTAGAAAAATTGCACTTAATTGAAAGCAAGTGTAAATGACAATTTTTCATTGTTTTATTTACTTTTTTAGAAAATCAAGGTCATGGCCTCTTAGCATGATGATGAACTGAATGCATGATCAGGTGTTATTCGCAACATTTTCCAACTCGATTCAATGGCCATGGTTTGAGAAGAAATTCTAGAATGTTCAGAGAAATAGAAGGAGCCCTAAGTCTAGAATGAGGAGTCCGAAGTTGAGAATTTACAACTGAATGTAAGTTCAGCAACTGGATGCCACTGGGGCTAACTCTTCCCAAATGGTGCCCCCACAGTGGCAGAAGAGGGGTTGTGGAGGATGAAATACCTGTGACAAAAGTACTTGCTAGTACACATTTTGAGTTATTGGGGCTGAATTGTGCCACCACTGCCATGACTCCAATTGGCTGCTGAACAAATGTTAGTCAGGAAAATTGGTTGCTGACCAAATCTTCACAAAGATGAAAAGAAGCTTTGAAATAAATGGAAAAGAGAAGAGGGTTAATGAATTTCCAAGATTTAACAGAACCACGCACATGTTGTGGATTGATGTAAGGAATGAAGCTGCAGCTAACCCCATTATTTATTTTTATTTATTTAAAGCTTTTATATCCCGCTCTTTACAGTGTCTCAGGGCGGTGAATTTTTAGTGAATAATTATGAAATTCAGTGAATTTATTTCTGTGAATAAATATAATGCAGACATTAAAACTTCCAAACAAGTATCTGTCTTTATTTTGGGATGGAACTAATATAAGGTTTATAACAATTTCATCTGGATTGATTTGATGACTTGAAAAAGAAAGGAACACATTATCAAGATAATCATGTAAGTCACTCCTGACCACAGGAGTGAAAGAGCTTTCACCACATGTAAAATCTCTACTAACTATAAGTCAAAATTTTCACAGGATGGGCACAAACCACCCAGTTGACATGACTGGGAGAAAAACAACAACACACCCAGTCAATTCAATCATGCATGTAGAAGATAACATTTTCTAGCAGGTTCCCTACTAGAACACAATTTTCGTTCTTTGTTTTTAATTAAAAGAGGGAATGGATCTCTATTTCTGAATAAAAGGGAAAGGAGTATTTTATACTTTAAGAACTACTCAACTGATTATAGCACAAAGTTTGTTTTCAGTATTCAGTTAAAAACTCCTAAACTGCAGTGAATACTAGAAACATGTTGGTATTTGATCCAGTCTGTTTGGAATATCTAAACCTTCTGATGCCTAAGATTCCAGTTGCTGTCCCTGAGACATAAATATGCCCAACTCAGCCAGGTCAAAGCTTATAATGTACATTTTGCATGTGTATATGTGTGGATTAGGGTAAGTAGTACCTGAAAAGCCAAGTCCTGTTATTTCTGTAATGATTTACGTCCGTCGCAGTTGGCTGTTTTTGTTTACATTTAGTAGCCCCATCTGAAACTGGACTTTGAACACAAGCAATTTCAAGAGAATAATAAAGAAGGATAATGAACTGAAAGGTAGATCAGAGAAGATCAAAACTTTCCCATCCACCAAAACACACTCACAACTTCAAGTATGTGTCCCATATACTGTATATATTACTAAAGGGGTGAATATACATTTATCACAGTGGAGAAAGACAGAGAATTCAATAGGATTGTTTCATGTGCTGAAAATTTCTAAGATATGTGGAGAAGAAACCTAGTTAAGAAGTCATGGAATGAGAGGAAGACCTTATTCAGCTACTGATTCCAAACACACATGTGAATTTTCTGTGAAGTACTGATTGTGCCAATTCTATGCCATTTGTTTTCAGTGTAAAAGATCAGCCTGGGCATTGTCAAGGTACCAGTGATAGGTTGCAAGGGCTTCCAGACATCGAAAGTCCAATGTATTTCTGGTGAAACTCCAGTAATGGCAACAGAAGTTTGGCAAGGGATCCTGGTGTAAGAGGATTCATTCCATCCAACTCTGGTATTGTAAACCCTACTTATGTATATACAGACCTATGAAACTGCCTAGTACTGAGATCAGTGGTCTACCCATTCCATTTTGTTGAAGTTTCTAGATGGAAACTCATTCCAGCATCAGCTACCTGAAAACATTTCAGTGCTGATGCTCAGAACAGGGCTTCTGACCTTCTGCATGAAAAGTACACTCTATATAACCAAGCTTTTCGGATTGTTATTTTATGGCTCCTCTTCTATCTTGTCATGAAATGTCTTTTTTATCTGATTACAGACTGGATATTTTCAGGTAAATGTTGACCTCAGCAGGAACCAAAGGTATTTTAAGAAAATCTTTCAGGCTTATTTGCATTCATTTGGCTTGAAATTTCTTGAAATGGTAATTACACATCTTTAAAGTTTTCTCACCAAAACCCAAAAAACACCACACACATTTCTCTCTACCAGCTCAAGTTAAAGGCTCTATGAAATATTTGACATTAGCACCACCAAAGTTCAGCTGTAAATTAGCTCCCCACCACCCCACAAGAATTCAGTAAGACAACTTATTTACATCTTACTTAAAAGGCATTCATTTTAAAGTGGAGTCAGAAGTCACAATTAAAGTTGCAAACCTGATAAACTAATGACAAACATGGCCCTAGGAATCCCTCCAAATGCTGGAAGAACCTTGCAAGTCAGAAAAAGCATGGCCTCTTTCATTTCCATAGTGAACCTAGATCCACCCTGAAGGTAATTGTCTAAATTGAGACTTTTGTTAACTGAGAACTTTAGCTCAGTAAAGGTATATGTATTTTTGGTTTACAGTAATTTTTCAACAGGCTCCTTTGCTCATTTTACCAGTTTTTGAAGACATGGGGCCAGGCACATGGACATCCAAAATAGATAACATAATTTCTAATCTGTGTTTCTCAATGGGCTATTTGATTGTAAAAGGCTATGTCAATACAAGTTCGGAAGTCCCAGGCCATCTGATTGATGCTGACTTCCAGACTACTACTGAACTAGTGGCCAAGTGTTGTTCCAACATGCTATATAAAGATTTTACAGCTCTTCCCAGGAAATTGCCATCATATTTGTCTTTTATATCTGCCCATATGGTTTTAGATTGCTCTTAACTAAATGCAGATTGTTACTGAAGGTTAAGCAACACAATAGTGGCCAACTGTAGGGTGAACAGATATTCAGTTGGATGGCAGAAAGTAGAGAGGATCCAGTTTTCTTTCTTCTGGAATGCCCATTGTATCTAGATTTGAGGACTCAATACCTTGATCAACTTTTTAGTGTCAGAAATTATTCTAATTTATCCCCCATGTTATTAAACATGTACATGACACCGATGGGAGAGGTTATCCGGAGGTTTCAGCTGAAGCAATGACTGTTCTAAACCAGTGCCTGAGCTCAGTAATGGACTGGATGAAGGCCAATAAGCTGAAACTCAATCCAGATAAGACGGAGGTAGTGGTTGGTAGGCTGTTAATTCAACTGGGGAATTTTCAACCTGTCCTAGACAAGGTTGCACTCCCTCTAAAGGAGGAGAATTGTAGTCTGGGGGTGCTCCTGGACCTGAATTATCTTGAGTCTCAGGTGGACTTGGCTAGGAGCACCTTTTAGTAGCTAAAGCTGATTTTCCAGCTATATCCCTTTTTGGATGAATGGAACCTTGCCAGTTATCCACACGCTGAGAACCTCTTCCCTGGATTACCGTAATGCACTCTGTGTGGGGCTGTCTTTGAAAACAGTCCAGACACTCTAGTTCAGAACAGAGCAGCATGACTGTTGACAAGGAGTGGCCCTCAAGAACACATGATGCCAGTCCTCTTCCAGCTGCACTGGCTGCCCGTTGAAGCCTGGGCCCAATTCTAAGTGCTGTTGCTAACATACAAGCCCCTAAACAGCTTGGGGCTAGGCTGTCTAATGGAATGCCTGTCTCCATATGTCCCTACTCGGTCGTTAAGATTGTTGATGGAGTTTTTACTCTGGGAGCTGCCCACCAAAGAAGTGAGGGGAGTGATAGTTAGAATAAGGGCCTTTCCTTTTATTGCACCCCACTTGTGGAATGCGTTCCCTGGGGAGGTTTGCCTGGTGCTGACGCTGCTCTCTTTTTGGTGCCAGGTGAATGCCTTTTCATTTTCCAGGTGTTATTGTAGCTAAATTGGTTTTTAACTTTGCTTTTATTTCCGATTTGCTCCATGCCTTGCTTTTATCTTCTTTTGTCATTAATTCCCAGATTTTTTTACCAATTTAAATTGTTTCTTACTGTATTATTACTTGTTTTATTGATGTACTGTTCATTTTATTGTATATTATTACTGTAAACAACCCAGAGAGCCCTCTGGGCTACGGGGTGGTATATACATGTATGATATAAATAATTAATAAATAACAATGGCATTATTAGTAATTACTAATACAAATTACTCTATTAGTATTAGAGTCATAGTATTAAAGATAACTCTGTGTTAAACAAAAGTGCATTCTTACTGGCTGGGACAGAGTATTTTGTGACATACTACACTGATAAATTTGTTAAGTTAACTCTATGAAAGAGGAAGTCTTTTATCTCACCGTATTATAAAATAGGCCATTATTTTAGAAAATTTAAGACTTTTTGTATACATTCAATTGTTGATTGTTACATTATCACTCATTGTCCTATTATTATATTTAATATATTTCATTTTGTTATATTTTTGTTATGTCAACACATGTGGCTGCCATCTTGAATATATAACCCCCACTTCAGGGTTGTTGAGCTTTGTGAACCCAGTGAATGTTGCTTATGTGGAGGTTAAACAAAGCTCGCAAATCCCTTGCTCTGTTTTAAGGTTGTGCAAGACTTGCTCAGTGTTTGCATAACCTGCACTAAGCGGAGCAAAGGCTGGATATGCAAAGTGATGCCCAGGGTTAAATCACCCATGAGAAACTGCCACGTGAGGGACTAACCCAGTCTCTATTTCTCTAACTTCGTGGTGTTGGTATGTGCATATGCAAAAGCCTAGTTCATTATCAATCTATAATCTATCATCAAGTTAATAAACCATAATATGCTGCAGAAAAGTTACAATTAAGTGAGCTATAGTATTACTTTTAAAACTCATGTCCCAAAGCACAATGCAATAATCCTATCTTGCAAACAGCCCAGAGAGCGACTGAGCAATATAGAAGATGATAACAACAGCAACAACATTATAATATCTCGTTGGGAACATTGTGCGGGATAAACTGTCAATGGCTACTAATTGCAGTGGTTCTGCACGATCTCCATTATCAGAGGAAGCTGATTCTCAGTACCAAGAGCCTAAGTGGGAGGGTGCTATAATACTCAGGTCCTGTTGTACGCTTCCCATAGCCATCTTCTTGGCCAATGGAGGAAGAGAACGCTGGACGAGAGAGGCTCTTATGTTCTTATCTGCGTGGGTAAGAGCAACTAAGATCAAGGCAAAATGAAGAGCAGAAAGTTCCCTTTTTTCCAGACTGAAATAAGGTAATCAAGTGCAACATCTGGTGTGCTACAACAGCTAGAGCATTTGATTAGGATGTGGGAAACCCTCCTCCAAATCCCTGCTTGGTCATGAAGCTCACTGTGAGCCGATCTGATTGTTACTTTTAATATGTAGCATGCAGCTACAGCTATTCTTCTTAAATATTCACAAGTAACTGCAGGGAACCAGATCTAGATTGGCAGAGTAGCACTGGGGGGACGAATTTATTTTCCCTCTGCTGTGGTCCCAATTCAGATCACCCCTCCATGTACCACATATCCCTGTAGTTGGTAGATGGAAAAAGCTTCTATTTGCTTCAATTGGAGCTTTTTCCATACATAAATTGCAGATGGAGAATGCCACAACCAATTTAGAAGAGAGGGGTGGAAAGGATTCGTGTGCATTTTGAGTGTGTGCAATTTAAGGTGCATGATTGGAACAAAACAGAGATTCTGCTGGCATAATGCTGTATCTCTGCTCATATTTCTCCTTCCAATAGAGTCCTTCCATTTTATTGTGCTGGGGGGGGGGGGAGGTTCTACATACTAATGAAGGCAACTTGTTGAAATGGCTCAGGACCTCATGGCCTCCAGATGAACTAAGCGTCTGTCTCAACTGGTATCTGACCCTAACTATTCAGCAGAGCGCAGTCTGTTGTCTGATGTCCTGCACAGGATGGGATTATGGTGAGCTGGGAGATAAAGGAATTTTCTATAGCTCTGCTGCTACGGCCACATTATCATCTGGTGTGGTCTAGAACTGCTGAAACTTGGAGTTTCTGTGGGAACAGGGGACCAGTTAAGATGGTCTGCCCCAGGTGGAATCTGAATGATTTCCTAGCCACTCTTGCAGATTTGCCTGTCTTCTTAGCAATGTTTCTAGGAAGAAACTGGTTGGCCAGCAGAATGGGGAATCGGAGAGGACGACTAACATTATTATTGAGTAGAGCCAAATGGAACCCCTGGTTTTCAAGGCAACTGGAGATGATAGACTAAGTGGGATGGCAAGTAGAATGATCTTGGTGGAAATCTCAAAATATGTGTGATGCACAGAGGCCACGACGAAGAATAAGGGATACTCCATGGGAGTGGGGAAATTATTCTTGTCTACCACCACTGTGTCTGCACAGAGTTGTCTAACAGAGCTATTTCGAGGTACGAGTTAAAATAAAATCACTTGTATTTATGCTGACTTGGATACTATTGTTGGCATAGCTTCAGCTGATGGGATGGTGTAACTCAGTGCCCTGCAACGGCAGAGGGTTGGACCCACTGGCCTTCTGGCACCTTCCAACTCTACTATTCTTTGATTTTAACTTTGTGGCCTCTGTTTGTCCAGATGTAATAACCACTTCTAAATTTTTCAAGCCTGAGGACTGGGCAGGATCCTTGGGCCCATAAGTACTACTGTGCCTTTCTTTAACACTTGCCTTTCGTAATTTATAAGAGAGGCCACCGAGGGACTGGCTGAATGGTAAGACTAGTGCTGAATCCCTTTTAGAACAGGAAGTGCTCCCATCATTTCCAAATAAAGATGTGGCAAGACACTGCTGAAAGCACCCCCACTTACCAGCACCCCCACCCTCCATGGGCCAATCTTCATATTACATAATTTCTAGTATTAAGCCATTGGACAAATTATTCTAATGCATCAGGCCACATGAGCTCCAGGGGTTTTGGGTGAGGCAGATTATCCCAAGGGAGGCTAGGCTAGGGTTGTCCTTCTGGTGGCAGGCATCTTCTCTATTCAGATGGAGAGGTGTCTTTTGTCTTTTATGAGGTTCATCTGCTGAACAGGGTACTATTTAATTTCTTCATTTTACTGATGCATTTTAATACTGATGATGAGGCTTGAAGTGCTGAGATCATTTTCCTTCCAAGGTGGTAAACCTGGAACCCAAAGTGGCTTACAAGGTTCTCCTTCCATCCAGTCCTCACATCAGCTGCCCTGTGAGGGATGTTCACCATCCCCTCTTGCTGTTTCCAGACTGTCGTCCAATTTGGCAGCTGCATGTTCCTAAGGCACCGAACAGTGAGGACTGTGCCCGAGGCATGGCCCCTGGAGACTTGTTAAGCAGAGCAACCTCACGTTCTCTGGCCTGGGCAGTTCCAAAGTGGCAGACTCTGATTTTCCTCTGAGCCAGAGAGGGAGTCTGCATGGATTGTCCTGTCCTCTAACAGCCAAATGAAGTCTGAGTGATGCTATCAGATCTTGCTTTCCTGCACACCTCCGGGTATACTAATAACTTGAATTAAATCAAATTTGCACACTGGAATTTTATGCTGTTTTATTGTGTTTTCATTCTATCTTTTGTATTTGATTAACTGGCATAGAAATGAAATGAATAAATAAATAATAGAATAATTGATTTGCTTCATGTTTTCATTATAATTTTGAAATTTTGGGATTCCTTTCCTATTTTGTTTTGTTAGCCACCTTGAGTATTATCTGTAGTGTAAAAATGCACTATTTGGAGCAGCTCAGTATGGTCAGCTGGAGTTCTAGTCCAAGACATGCTGATAGGAGATGCAGAAGACAGAGGAGCTGTAGTCTAAATAGCTGAAACATGCCAGATTGGGAAGGCTGCAATAATGCAATTATAACTTTATGAGAAGTCTATGGTGATTAATATGCTCGGTCTTTTCCCAAAAGCTCCTTCTTCTCTGCATTCCCTTTGCAACAGATTAGAAAATGCAGGTATGTGAGAGCATGACATGGCTTTGGGAAAGTTTCTTCCTGGACATGTATTTTGCTTACATGGAGCACTGCCGTTGATAATTGCATTAGGCCATAACTTAACTATCCATTTGAAAACAGAACCCCACTGGCCTGAGCTGAGGTTGTAAGCAAAGACAGTGCAGCTTATTGTGCTCAGTCTGAGACTCAATAAACAAAAACAACAAAAGGACATTTGCTTGTTTTCACTGTCTTTTGTTTCCAAAAGCAGCTCCCAACAAAATTATTGTAAGGCAGAATATTTCCACAGAATAGGCTGCCAGAGATGTATTATGTTTTGTTTGGCAATTTTCCAATCATTTTTTGCCACATTTTCTTACAATTTATTTATTTATATTTATTACATTTCTATACCACCCAAGAACCAATGCTTTCTGGGCCGTTCACAACCATTTAAGCATCAAATGTAAGATGATAAAATGCAATATAAATGCTTAAAACCACAGTATAAAAATAAAAATAGTAATAGCCCACAGCAAGCATTTGATTTAGACAGCTTATGCAGTGAATTTCATTAGTGCTATGTTGCATTCTGAAGATCACTTATCTTAGAGCATGAGAAGAGAGGTTATATGCCTACCTCAGGGTAGCCATAGGGTATCTCAGATCTTTCAGCACCACACCCTACTTTTACTTAAGTTGGATGACTGCAGAAGCAAACCTCTCTTCTGTTTCTACTGATTTCATGGCAACATTTTAGGTCTGTATCCGTTATCACTTACCCTGGCAGACCATCTCAAATGAATTCAACCTCTTGGTTTATGTGCATTCATGGGACTGACCGACTGACTGCCTAACAGAGCCGGAAGGGGCGGCTCTTTCACGTAAGGCTGCAGTGTGGTCCAACATGGTCATGCAAGCGATAAGCAGAATCTGGTTTTAGGAGCAAAATTCTACACTGAGAATATGTTCATTTTCATGAGCTAGTAGCTGACACAAGGAGTCTTCCTCATTTGTTCGGCCACAGTTTCTAGCCTTTCTGAGGTCTCAGGAGTTTTAGTGGTCAAGAGATGGCACCTTAATGCACTTGAATGGCTTTTCTCTGGATTCTACCTCGTTTGCCAGAAAATAGTGCTTTCCCCTTTAAACACATTGATGCACTGGAGCTACTAATCATCCACCTCTTGCCTATCTTTATTTCTTCTGTCCCAAATCATGGATGACACAGTGGATGAAAATACTGGTAAAGAATAGGTGGAAGGTACAACCTCTGCAGGGACCTGTTCAAATTATCCTGTGGACTGTCCATCCTTCATCTGCCCTTTCTTCTTTCACTACCTTGATCCCTGTCAAAGAGTACATTTTAAAAGGGGTAACCTGGATTCAGAACAAAAGTAATGCAAATGAACAAACAACCCCCCCCACAAAACCAAACACATCAAACAAACCAACCAACCAGGGGGGCTGAAAATGGGATGGGATTTTGAAAAGTAACTTACTCTAACTTCAGAATTACTGAGCAATACAAAGCATACTATGTAGCCTTAAATCTGATTGAATAATGAAGGTATAAGCAAACAAGGTATAATCCAAACAATACCATACTGGATTGTGTCCTGGCAGGGGCACTAGCAATGCTTCTGAGAGTAGATTTTTCTGCACAGAGTAGACACACACAGTCTCCACACAGCTACATCTGTGCAAACAGGCACAAAACTCTCATTCACATTAACTTTCAAGTATACATATTCGATAGATGAGATCATTTCCCTCCAGTAAACACGGAAAGAAAAGTTGATGTATTCTCACTGTAATTAGACACCCATCGACACAGAAAACTGTTTTGGTGTCTTCGAATTGTAATCTCCCCATGAAATATCAATTATACCTGACAGGCTCAGAGTGCTGGATTCCAGTTTCAATTACCCTGCCAGTATCTGTCATATCAAAAGAAAGCAAAACTTATTCGCTCTAAAGTGGGGGTGGGGGAGACATGATTTAGCCCTAAAAGTGCATCTTTTAAAAGTGGTAAGAAACAATCGTCCAAATGTTAACTTTTATTGCACACAGATGGGACTCTGAAGTTTGTGAATTGTGGGCAGCAGATAAAAGCTGCAAAAAATTAAAGCAATGGGAGAAGGTTTCTTATGAAGTTATGAGAAGTATACCCTACTGCTGCTTACAGTTAACTCTTTTCATACTGAGGGACAGATCTTCAAAGTAGTCTTACTTCTGAGGTATAATTACTTTAGAGAGAATTGAAACCAGTTCTCAAAAGAAAGCAAATGGGGGAAATTGGTGTGTCTTCACAGCTTTGGCATACTCAACCACAAACATCGGGGCAGGAAAAGGTCAGGGGGACAAAAGAATCTCCTATCACACCATTTTCCAGCTGGATGATGCTGAATCCCAGGCAGGCTACTCAGAAGTAAGTGCTAATGAGCTTAATGGGGCTTTTTTCTAAATCAGTGTGCAAGGGAGTGCAGTCTTAGTCATCTAGAATTCAGTGTAGGGTTCTAATAGCCATAATCATGTGGGTAGAGTACTAATTTTTACTGATTTATAGCACAGCCTTTCTGATGGGTTCAAGGTGGGCAACACACACATTATGCATGAAATATGTACTGTATTCTGTCCCTTAAGGGTATACAGACTATCAAGCTAGGCTCAGAGAAATGTATGGCTGAGACTTTTCTTTTTGATGGCAGCTTTTTTAGGAGAATGTGCTGCTGAGTAAACCTTACTTCTGTCCCATTTCCCCTCTTGAACATACTGTAGCTTTTCTCATGACTCCGATGCATAAGAGTTTCAGGATGGGCAGATCCACTGCAGTCCCCCAGCCAATTTCTGGTGGACAATCCACTTCCTGCCAGATAGGAACATACTAGCCCTGTATTACTGACTCTGACTGGCATGCCTTCTCCAGAAATTTTTACTGCCCTGTTTGGAGATGCAAAGAATGATAGCTGGGGCCTTCTGCGTGTAAAGCTGGTGCTCACTCTCCCAGTGAGCTATGGGCCCTATTGACTCAGTTGCTGCAGTTCCTGCAATGAATGCTGGACTAGGCAAGCCTTGTTCTGCACCATCAAGGCACTTCTTGTGTCCTGACGCAACAATCTATGCTATGAATCATTGAATATCCATTAGTTACCCTTAACTGCTAAGATGCCCCAAGTACCACCTTTACACACAGCTGTGGATTACAGGGATTCCAGTAAAAAATAAACAAGCTAGACAATGCAAGATTCATGTTAGTCTACCTCTGCTTTGTGCTGTATCCTGTTGTTACACAGGTAGGCTGGCATGTCATGGTCCACACCCCATTCAGATCAAGGATGCTTGAAGAATTCAATCCCTTCCAGTTCCAAATCAAACCTGCCTGGCCTGCATGCACATCCCTGACAATTCATGCATTTGAACTCACATTATTTATCTGGTCTTGCACTTCCTTAATGTTTTAACACAGTTCCTGCCTCATCAGAATATATGTAAAGTGTGCATTTGAGAAAATGATGCTTAGAAACGTTTATACGGAGAGTAGAGATATGTTTAGAAACACATATTTAAACTGTAAGAAAATGCAAATTTTCATGCAGGTTTTTAAAGCATTGCAGATTAATGTGGAAAGAAAACAGGGTAGAGTTTGAGGTTAAAAGATGCACAAGTGGCATGATTCTTTAGTAGCAGAGAGATCTGCAGGAGTAGGATATCAGAAGGAAAACAAAGAAAAGTGGGGTTATAAGACTTTTTAAATGACCTTCCAAATAAGGCAGCATGTTTGGACAACCCTCTATGTCACATGTTACGGATGGTTTCCCAACAAAATGCATCTTTATTATTGCCACTCCCAGCAAGCCTTTGTATAACTTGCAATTGTAGTTAGGTGACCTTGCTTAAGTTAATCTTTTCTGTTACAAATACCACCTCTTTGATTTTAATAATGAGCTAAATATGTAGTTTAGCACAAACTATGATAGAAGTTATCTTAGAAACAACTCTTCCTCACCTGTTTTACATTATCTACCACTTCTTTGCCCTGATCAGCATGCTTGAAAGGTTCAATTATTGTCAGCACCTGTTGCTCCACAAACAAATGACTCCATGTTTCTCCATGCTGGACCAACATGGCTACCTGGTTGTGACCTCCTTGGACAAAAAGGATACTGAAAATGGGCAAAGCATGTAATGTAAATTAGTGTTTGAAAAGGATCTGAAAAAATTTAATTCAACTGCCTCCCCAAGAAAGTGTCTTCTATACATATGTCAAATATGTTCAGTGGTTGAATGCTTGTTTGAGTGGAAAATGCCTTGGATTAAAACACTGGCATTTCCAGTTGAAATATCTATTGTAGCAGGGGTGAAATGAGCTTTACCTGAAATCAGTCAAGGGAGATGGTACCATGAGGGGAAATTCAGTACATAAAGTGTTTTCTGTTCAGATTAACCACACATGTATTATAATGTGACCAATACAAGAACTGCCTCAAATGCTTACATTTCTTTAGTAACCCCACCCTGAAAGTCTGATAAAAATGGGCAAATGCAACCTAATCTAAGAAGGAAGGGGTCTGCGTATCTACATTTTAGTTTAAAGGAAGTATTTCTTCAAACAGTGCATAGTTAAATGATGGAATTCATTTCCCAGATGTAGCAATGGCACTAATTTGGATGGCTTTGAGAGGAAATGGACAAATTCATGCAAACAGAGCTAAATGAGGCTACTAGACTTGATGTCTCTCTGCTACCCCAGTATCACCCAAGCATACCAGTTGCTGGGGAACATGGGTGGGAGGGTCCCATTCCACTTGTGTCCTACTTGTGGGATTTCCATGAGCAGTTGGATGGCTAATGTGTGGACAGAATGCTGGAGTAGAAGAGCCCTTAGTTTGATCCAAGACCAGCGTGGCTGTGCTGTACTTATTTTCTAAGAGTTTAAGAAGTGTGTTTCCCTTGTCGAACTTACAAAATTGCACTGTAAAAGCAATTATTGGCTAATATATATTTGGAAGGATGTGGCTCAACAGATAAAATAATGGCAGAGCTGGATGCATAACGTATTTAATGACCGTTCAAAATGATGAGAATTTTTAAAACACACACACATGCACAATCAATTTCAAAGTGTTAACAAAAAAGAAAAAGGGAAAGAAGATGACAAGCAGGCTAAAAGGTGATGTGTGTTAACATGAGCCCAAGATTGTCAAAATGTGTAAGCTGGATGGAAAGCAGGTTTGTGCAAAGCCTTTATAAACCTCCATTGCTAAGTAGAGCGCGAACGATGAAGGACACTTCAACGAAGCTGGGTTTGCACACTGTGTGTGCATGTTGTTGGTCCGAATTATTCACTCTTATTTAACTGCACTGAAAGTCTTTCATCTCCATGCTATACAATAATAGTTTCCATATGACTGGTGGCTTAGCTATAAATAAGATCAAAAGCAAAAGAAAGGATTTCATAGAAACAGGGGTGGGGGTTGAGTCAGTACGAGCAGCATTAAATCAAGAAAAATAGCAACGTTTAACAGTTTTCTTTTAATACAGAAAAGTACCACAGAGTAATAAGCAGCTTTCCAAACATCTTATTAAAAGGCATTCTGCAAGTGGCAGTCATATGCAAAATCCATTTAAATGTAACCAAAAGTGGCAAAGCAGAAGTTTGGCTTTTAAACTGGGGGGTGGGGGGGGTAGATGCCACGTCTTAAGTAGAGACAGAGACCAGCAATAAACAAATAAAAAGAAGAAAACTGATTTTTGTGCTTTGCACACTGTAAAAGGCTGCGTGGCTCTCCTCCAAACATGTCTCCATGCTCTTTCTGTTCTATTTTAAATTGGGGTGGGGAGAAGTGGCCTTGGGTAATCCAGTATTATTATTATTATTTTTTTTTTTAAGAAATCACAACATTGCTCAACTCAGACCCATGAGCTTCACGTAAAAGGGATGTTTTATTTGGCATTGCAAATCAACTCAATTGGAAGAGCCAACTTCCCAAACTCATTTTCTTATGGAGATGCAAAAATAACAGTGCTAAGCTCCATTCCCTACTGGACAAACAGATGTTAATAATCCATGGGAGGGAATGCATTTCCTTTGTGCCTACAGACAGCCAATGTGTACAGTTTTGTAATGTTTTAATACATTGGAGGAGAGGTTTTGCCCTTTGGGATGCTATCTTATGGGTAGTGCTTCCTCTGTCCTACTGTTACCACACATTTCCTCTTTCCCCCAAGTGCCTTAATTGGCTGTTCTGGCATTCTTTGTTTAATGCACAAGGTGAAACAACTGCAGTGCTTTTAAAAAGTGAAACGAACCACCATGGGGAGCAGCGGGTCGCCACTGCCAATGAAATAAAGTCAGCAATGATTTCCTTCCTAGCGAGATGATTATTCATTTTCCATACTGTTGGAATATGGAGATGTTCAGGATCCAAAAGCGACAGGATTAGAAATATTAGTGTTTTAGCTGTAACAAACGGCTTGCCAGTGAAACCCACCAAATAAAAATAAACAGTGAAATGGGTAGGCTGGATGTTCGATTCTTGAATAAAAGAAAACCTCCTTCAAGAAGCTCTTGCAGTGAGCAAGACTATCCGTCTTTCTTTCCCACTTGTTTCTAGGCACCTGTTGAATGGTGACCTCAGCGCTACACCTCAAGATTCAGACGTTTTACTAACCAGTTTTTTAAACAAAAGCCAGCTGTTTCTCATCTATGCTACAGGGGAAATAGAAATCAGGGCAGTGCTGGGGAAATGTTACCCAGAGACTTCCATTCTCCAATAACTTTCACACACCCAGCTGCACAATAGAGCCATCCATGTGTAGAAAAGTAGGGAACACTGGCTAATGCTAAATTAAAACTTGGAAACCGAATACTACTATTTTAACAATGCACCTAATTAGCTAGTTCCAAATGAATGAAGTCATTGTATTAGGATATATGTTTTAAAATGTGAAGTTTTATATAATGGCTGGATTTCTACCCTACCCCCTCCAAGCATCAACACTATCATTCCAAAATGATTTTAAGGGTATGATATAATTACACAGAATTAGTAATGCTAACTAAATTAGGGGAGCTTCAAACATTATATAAAATAATTTGCTGCAGCTCCTTTTAAAACATTTCAAGATGCTTTGTCTTGCTTTTAAAAAAGAAAACTTTTAAAAAGGTAATGTGTTGTTGATAACTGATTGTACTATTATGGTAACTCCAAATGGGCTATATTTATTTATTTAGTAAACAAGGTACCACCTTTAAATCATCTTAAGTTGGGTCCTCATTTTGATTTTTCTCCAAATGCTAAAAAACAACTGCTTTATAAGCTGGTACTTTATTTCCTAAGGGTGGAAAATTCCATGAGTTAATCTAATTTGGATGTTTACACACACCCCACAATGACCTTCATATGTATTATCATGTGAAACAAATTGACAGGGATTTAGCAGTATCACAAAAATATAGCAGGTCTGATTCAAAGCTACTCTTTCACCTATGGAATATGTCCAGCTAACAGAGGGGCTAAAATCCAGCAAACTGAGCGGGGAGTGATTTTTGCTGACTCTCTTTTTCCTGCAGCCTCTGGCATCTTTTGCTTCCCAGTTACAAGTGTGCCTCAAGCATCCAGGGCAGATTTTGGGGGGCTGCAGGGGGAATGGGTAACCAAATGTCTAGCACACCCTGTTCTTTGAACAGAAACCATCCCGCAGGGTTCTGGTCGACTCAGGCACGTTTGGGTCACTCAACAGTTGTAAATTCATTTGTGAATGAAATTGTAAAAGATGTTCCTCTTTCACAATTTCATTGCGGAAGTTACTGTGCAAATGCTTCATTATACAGCTCCCTTTTAATGCCTCCAAATAAAATCTGCAATATTTCTACAACTGTAGGAGTCACAAATCTAGATAGGTGACTATTTGATTATGACAGAAAAACCTCATCAGCAACAGCCAATATACTTATGTTTTAGAGATGGACTACAATAACATCCTCTTTCAATTTTCCTTTGATGGATTCACAAATAATAATAATGTGGTGCATTTTTGTGCCCCTAACATTTTATCTTTGGATTCCTTGAAAGCCCAGTTTTATAGCACATCCTGTGCATTATATTTAAACACACATCCCTTGCATTTTTAGGACTATAAACTTCACAAAGATGAAAAACTTCTCCTGGCTATATGGGGACACAACTTCTAAGTTGACATAAAGGCAGAAACTTCCTTTGCTCTCCTTCCTTTCTCCCAGGCCTGGTCGCTTCCCAGCATTTCCCCATCCCATGCTCCTCTTGGGGCTTAATTCGCTGCCAGGGATGTCATGAATTGGTCAAAAAAGGAATGCCCATACAAGTGAGCTTCCCTGTGGTTATTAATGACTTGGTTTGGGTTGAGCTAGGGTTGCTCATGCCCTACTATGAACAGGCCTCACTCAGTCGACAACACCAGCAGCCCCTGTTGCTACCCCCTCTCTGCCCCAAGGGGTCACACAACTTATAAAGGGGGGTAAGGAGGAGCACAGGATCACCAGCTGCTCTGCAAAGCACACTTTCCCAGCAAGGCCACTGGAACTACAAGTGTACAGTGAGAAAGTGCTGCTATTCATGATATTTTCTGCCACTGGAAGCCATGCAAAGGATCAAGTCCCCTTTAGGCCTCAGTGCATTTCCCAAGAGAAAGATAAAGTAATGAGGAAACATTACTTGACTGTCAATGGCAAAGGATCCCCGTGGCCACCTTAACACTAGGTTCTCATCACTGAGAAATTAAAAACTTCATAACAAAAATGAAAAACATCTGGCTTGCATTGCATTGCTTGGCCCAAGGACATGCAAATCAAGAAAAAGGCGCGCTTTAATATCCCCAAACTGGGATTGACAGGGTCTGAACTTGCCACTCTAATGTTTAAAGAGCTTTACTGATAGCCAACTTGTTAGGCACAATTCAAACTGCCCGTTAAGGCTTCAACCGGCAGAGCCTCGGGTAGCTGAAGGACCACCTGCCCAGTGGTTGCATCTTCACCAGACGTTTCCTTCCTGGTGCCCTCACTTTCTAAGGTTAGGTGGGTTCCCACTTGAAGCAGACTTTATTTTGATGGTCCATTTCCATGGCTTTTAGGAACCAGGTAAAATCCATTCTATCTACTCAGCAGGCCTGTCTTCCCCAGCTCAGTGCCTTCCCTCCAGATGTTTCATGCAGCACTTCCATTAACCCTGCCCATGCTAGCTGGGGGCCTACAGGCACTGTAATCTAAAAGATCTTGATATTGCCATGTTGATGGAACTTTTCAGGATCTTTTTCTGTAGTAGGCATTGAACATACTTTCCATTAACTTGATTTTACTATAGCTTTTGTAATTGATTTGTAGGTTTTTTATGCGAGTTGTATGACTGTGTTCTGATGGGTGTTTATTTGTTGGATGTTCATTTTATTTCATATTTATATTGTTTTAATAATTCTGATAAACAATCTTGGAAGCTTTGGCTGGAAGGCAGAACACCAGGCTCCATGAATGCAGTTCACTAATCCTTATTAAGTGGATGGAGATGAATGAACTGTCTGGAGGATGAACAGGCTAGTGTTTAAACCTTGTAGCAAAATAATGGAAAGAGGCAAGGGAACTAGTTATGATACTAAAATAAAACCTCCACGTGCAAAGGCAGGATAAAGCTGAATGCGTGATGAACACGCTGTCACAATCATGACTTCCTTTTAGCATTTGGTTGGCCAATGTTAAAGTCAGATGGGTTTTGGTCTAGTGGAACAATGCAACACTTCCACTGGAACTTTTTCTTAAATCCCACCTATTCCATTTTATGTACTGTAGTGGGAAAGGTAGAATCCGCATTCCTGGAAACCCAGCAGCTATAGGCAAGAGGCAAGAAGGTAAAAGAGATCTGTGTTTCTGGGAACCAGTGAGCTGCTTTCTTTCAGATAAAACTGCCATTAGGCCCAAGATATATGCACAAGCCCTTGGCTGGTAATTAGTCCTGCAGTTCTCTGAATAGCCTTGGAAGTAGATGTGAGTTAAAGCTTTGTTAAAACAAGAACGAGGCATAATCTAATGATCTCTTTGAAATCCCAGAAGTGACTCCACTAGTTAGGTTAAAAGATTTTCTTTACATGCCTACTGTACCGCAGTCTGTCATTTCTTCATGTTATGAAGACAGAACCATTCATATACATGACACATTTTAGAGTTTCATTAAAAAAAAAAGGACCCCACACCAAAGAGCCTGAAATCAAAGTTTGGGGAGTGGAGTAATTTTCTTAACCTAACAGTCCCATGTGGGCTAATTCCTGCCCCCCCCCATTTTTCATTTCATTTCGCCATGGGGGCTGTCATCTCATGATGGGTACCTGTGGACTCCATTACCGCGTGGCTCCTGTAGGTGGCCAGCTTATTTTAGTTTGCTGTGCCATGCCAATCCAGGAGGTGTGGGTTGCAGGAATGGGCAGCCATTGTCAAATAATCCATGAACTGCTGGTGGGTCATTGCTCACTCCTAACAAGCCCTTGCGTGGGTTCACACCACATAACAAACCACAATCTGTTGAGCACCTTCATGTTCCTATAGGCTCCTGGCATGACACAGCAGTCCCTGCAGCTCAAATACGACATGGTGGGCTACTCCGTCATGCGAACCATGCAAGTGGAACAGGCAGCAGAGGGGAAAAAAAACAGGATCACAAAGGAGGATGCAAGGAGGCCCAGTTATCATATACAAAGGCTTGACTGGAGTTGAGATTGTCCTTGAAGACCGGGATTAAGGTGGAAGCCAACAATTTGGGAGTGGAAGACAGCTTGAGCAATGAATGGTTCACGTCCCCTTGCACCTTATGGGGCTGCAGAGGGAGGTTTGCTATCTTGGTCATTTCTCCCTCCAACTGCAGCACTGCAAAGGCAGCCCTCAAAATGCAGTAAGCTTCCCTGGCCCTCTGGCAACATTTTCGGGAGGTATGAGGGGGCTACAGGTGGATAAGGAAAAGATGTTGTGTAAGCTTATTTTCTGCTTGCACCACGTTGGATATCAGTCAGAAATTTAGGGGGCTAAGTTGATGAAAAGATGAATTTTGAAGATGACCCCAGAGGAAGGAAAGAGAACATTGCATACATGCATTTTTCACTGTTATTAATCTTTTTATTATCACGAATCTCATTGTTTTTGCTATTCAGCAGTAAAATTAATACTAGGGATGTGCTGGCTATTTGATAAGAAAGGCTTCCTGGAAATCAACTCACACTCTGGACAAACTCTCAAATGACTTTCAACATACTTCCATCCCTTTTGCCCCCACAACAAAAAGGTACAAAGCTGACAAAGGAAGGTGTATAGTGGGGCAAGGAAACTCCCACCAGCACATTCTCAACAAGTTTCCGGTCCATACCTCCCACTGCTACTTTATTTACTGCAGCTGGCCAAAGTTTTATAGCCTGTTTCGTGTATTAAAATTCAAATGTGGAAAACATTACCAGTGTCCTCCTTGATTTTTTTTTACCCCCCCCCCCCAACTTCCTTTTCAGTGTGGAATGTATCAAATGGTCAAAGGCTAACTTAAGACTGACTCTACTCAAAAACTATTTCCTTTGTTCTTGTGTTTTTACTTCAAAATTCAGACCAGTTTTCCAGAAAGAAAATAGCAGCCCTGATGCCTTCTTACAAGTTATAGTCGCAGACAGTGAACTGTGTCGCCTGTAAACTCCCAGGAGCTGGTGTTTTTTCCAGCAAGGAAAAAGCAAGAGTGACACACGCAAAACCTTTCATGGGTAGGGGACTTTGTGTGTGCATCTGTGTGCGCATCTCCGAAATTGTCCGTCACTGAAATTTCTCTTTAAATGTGCTTTGTTCTCATGATCCATTTATTGTTTTCTGGACTTCACATAAACAAGAACTTGAGATCAATGGTAAAAGCAACCAAGTTTCAGGCATTATGTGTTGCTTAATCACAATCTGGTAATCAAAGCAAACAAACATCCAGAAAGTGGAAAGCCAGTACTGTCTCACTGCAGAAACCCCCAGTCAAGGGTCATCGAGAACTGTATGTGGAGCTGACACTTCTAGGGTTCTTCCCCACTCCCTGCCCAAGTCTCTCCTCGGCTACATCTGGCATATAAGAGGGAAGTACATATTTATGGAACAACTCTCTCTGAAGTGATGCCCTGGGTGCATGCTGCATCAGTTTAACATATGCAAAGGGGGAAAAAAACCCTTCCAAGGGAGGGGAGACATCCTTTTCCCTTGATTGAGAGCAGATACAGAGGAATAGTTGCAAATCACAGATCTGGATTTTAATAGAGCCAGGTTGCTTCATTAAAAGCAGTACTGTTTAAACATGACGTGGTGTGTGTGTGCACAGAATCACCCAAACCTTAAGCTTCCATGTATCCTGGGAGATACATAATGTATCACCTGAGGGTAAGCTAAATTACAATCCACAGTATGTTTCTGTGAATTCTCAGCAACTGCTATACAGAAACAAAATCGTGCCTGTTTCAGGTTTATTGGGAAAACAGGGAGAGGGGATATGGAAAAAGCATCCTTCAACCTTCTGAGTCTAGTGGGCAGTTTACTTCCAGAAAACGTTTATGCCGTTATCTATAAACACCAGTGGTCCACTTCTAGGCTATAATAATGTAGTGTTCAAAACACGATTGCTTTTAACTTTAGTTTTAAGAGGTGATCTCAGTAAGCTCCTGCGTGTAAATGGTCCTTCTCCCCCCATTTTTAATAACAAACAAAACTCACTGGTAATAACTGCTATAAATTCAGTGCCTTTCATCTTGGTATGAATTGGGAGTCTGGCTAAATGGAGAAATACTGATTTGTGACCATTAAACCTGGGCTAAAAGCAAGGACACCTGGCCCAAATCCCTCATTTTCAAAGGAAAACTCACTGCATGCTGGAATAACCGGGCAGGCTCAATGTAGTGTATTTGCTGCAGCATTCCCACTACAATTCCTTCCAGAGATGCTCCTGGTGTCTTCCATCATCTCCCTCCCAGTTGTGCTAAATGCTAATGGCAACTCCATAAGCCAGTGCATGTGTGTGTGTATGAATACCTAGCCAGAGTGATAGATCAAACTGGTCCCTCCTGTACCATCAACTCAGCCGGCTTTCCACTTCGACCACGTTTTGTTTTGTTGTTTAGGATTCTCTCAGCACACATGTCAAGTGACATGGAACACATGCAAATTCCGTATGACTAAATGCAGGTCAAAAAACAGAAGAGAGTGTAAAGCGGCCATTTGGAGATTTCATCTCAAAGTGGTAAGATCTACATTGTGCTGTCTCACTAGCCATCAACCGTAGTGCAAAGTGTCCTGTGCCCAGAGGATCAATGTCTGGAACAGATAGTGTCAAGCATGTTATGAATACCAGATCAACGGACATGTCTACTCAGAAGTAACCTCCATTGAGATCAAAATGACTTACTTCTAGATAAATGTGTGTAAGACTGCCACCTACATTGCTTTAAGAAAATAAGCACATGTGGATCCAAAATATGAAACCTGCAGATCTGTAGCAGAGAAGTGTAAGCAGAGGGTGGGATTTTCTGATCCTATTCAGAAAAATAGATGCAGAACACTGACTGAATCTATTCCTCTTCAAGGGCTCTAATCTTTCTCCTGGTGAAGTATTCTGGGCCTTAACGGACCCTATCTCTGATGTCTTTGCTCTATCAAAGCTAGGAAAGTTTTTTCTTCAGCACGACTACAAACAACTTGTACTATGGTTTTGAGAAGTGGGTATGGCCAAATATTGAAAATGTAAGATCCATCTTATTTATTTATTTATTTATTTATTTATTTATTTTCAAACATTCATCACACAAGGTATCCTTGTGTGATGAATGAAATCCTAAATAGATATTGATGAGATATGGAAGAAAATTACTCTGTCATGCTAAGCTTTCTGGTGCATGCTGGGAATTCTAGGCCTTTTCCCACCTAAATTTACATAGGATTGCATCATTACTCAATTTGGACGTCAAAGATCTAAGTGTGGGCTGATCTGAAACTTTTCATCAGAAACCTGTGCTTGTAATTCTTTCTCCCAGAGGAAGCCAAGCCTCCAGGATAACATTTATACATCTAAAGATGCAAAATATGACTATTGGAACTTTCACTCCTTTATTCCTTGAGTCATACCACGCTTCTTCCCTTGGATTTGGACATGGGAAAGCCTATTAATGACATTTTGGCTTTTTTACTGTAAACGTAACAATTTAATCATAAGGAGAGCTTTGATAAGTGTATGACTGCCGGTTTTGTTTTTGTCAGTAATTGCACTGCAATTTTATATCTGATTTCAATTACAGTTGGAATCACCAGGTATACTGGAGTTTGTTTGGCTGCCATTCACAGTTGGTGAACTAATTGTTGTATGCTGTAATGGTCAATTGGGTAAGCGATAAACCAGAACTTGTCTTGACAAACACTAGAATGTTTGGCACCATCTTTGTGAAATGTCCATACTGTAAAGAGAAAATGGTTGCAACTAGTTTAGTCCCATCTCCTTAAACGTTTTTATACTGATTGACTGCCACCATCATTAAGTTAATATCTATTATCA
Source organism: Varanus komodoensis (assembly GCF_004798865.1). Taxonomy (NCBI): domain Eukaryota; kingdom Metazoa; phylum Chordata; class Lepidosauria; order Squamata; family Varanidae; genus Varanus; species Varanus komodoensis. The sequence continues at coordinate 10,416,721 of NW_025335606.1, forward strand.
TTTCTAATTTCTTGTGATTATTTAGGCCAAGGTTCCATACATTCAACCTGATTATTTCAAATAATACAGTGCAAAGATGACACAGAAATCTACAACTTAAGAAATTATTATCAATGTAAGCAAACACAGAATGTGAGTCTAAGGCAGGAATTTGTTAAGTGGGAAGTGATTCCTGGCTTGAGAAAGTTAAGTTGCTTTTCCTATCATTATGGTTAGCGATGTGTGAAGAATCCTAAAGGGAACTGAAAGTACAACAGATTTCCATAATCTGCTCCCCCCTTCTGGATTGGATGCATTCTGGATTGCTCTTACTTTGAAGAAAGTGCTTATTAGTATTATTTGAAATGCATGCTGTACCTGAACAGAATAAAATCTGTTACAGAGTATTTCTATCTGAAAATTCCACAAAATATAGTATTGAAAACAGATAGTCATACTGTCTGAAAGAATATTTAAGAAATCCAGACTGGAAGAGGTAAAATGGATGCTGCTTCATATTCTTGTTACCATGTTTTAAGATTGCTTCAAAGACTTTCTGTTTTAAGAAGGCCTATCATGGGTTTGAGTCACAATAATATAAAGGAGTAAAGTATTCTAGTTGATTTGACAAAGTAAAAAAAATGCAGCATGGAGATTATTCTCCTTTCTTTCTAATCCAAAGAAGTTAATTTTGTCTTAAGAAACTGAGTAAAGATAGAAAATTTTGTCTTAAGAAACTGAGTAAAGATAGAAAGAAGAGGGGAGAGTGTATTTTGGATGCTTGCTTATAACAAATGTATGCTCCACACCGCATAGGTGCTGTGGAACTTTTTGAATGGTAGCCTAGCCACACAGAAACTGATTTTGTGTGAGTAGTTCCTGGTATGCCTTGTAGCTGGGCTGATGTTTCAAACATCCATGCTTGTGGAAAAGGGTTGCCCATGGAACCAGCAGCTTGGCTGATTTAAAATCTTTGGCTATACAGTTCCTGGAACTGTAGATAAGCACAATCCATGGTCTTTCCTTCCAAAGACTACTGCTCGGCAAATAAGGAAGAAGATTTTATCTAAAGCTCAACCATAGTGCCATTGACTCCTTATGTCTGCACAGATGTACGTCTAACTTTCAGTAGAAGGAAGTGGCAATAGCACTCAGAAGAGAAGAGAGAGCAGGACTGAATTCTGATCCTGCCAGAGATCCGGAAGACTGAAGGTCAGTTCCTGTTCTTGATCTGGTCTAGAAGGAAGGAAGGGGCATGGACCAACCCCCTTCCCAATGCAATTACTGTTTTTAACAGCATCTGTAATCAGCAGCACCGAGTTATCCAGGCTGCACCCCAGTGTCCTGGTAGCCATAGCAAGCAGAGGCTTCAGGAAAACCCACCAACTCAGTACAAAAGTCTGGGCTTCTACTAAAACAATATTGCTTTTAGAAATACCTCCATTGTGATTAAGTTGCAGTTTTCCCATCCTAAGTTCTTACTGTCCATAGGAAAAATATACTTTAGCCAAAAATATCACTGTGAAAATAGACTTTTTGCAAACATTGATGCAACAGAATAGCAGCCTCTTGCCAATCAGAGATCATAAGCATGACCAGAAACCATTTGGAAAGCACTGTTTTCACACAGAAATAAATATATACAATATAAAAGCAATATATGCCTTCTTAACATATACAGAGAAGGGATAATAAGTGTCTGAGTAAATGTTTTAAAAGCAACATCTTGTACTACAAGTGGAATGTTATGTAAGTTTAGACAGAAAAAAGGCCTACAATTCCCAGTGGCTGGGGGATGCTGGGAACTGTAGGCCTTTTTCTGTCTAAACATATGTCCCTAGCTATATTAACCCAAACTGCTTTAGATACCACGTATTTTTTGAGTGAATCATTTACTCCCCACTAAAAGCCTGGATACACAGCCCAACAATCCAAACTGCTCCATGTAAAAGTCTAACAGTGTAGCATTTAATCTTTACAGCTTACCATTAGCGAATGTCTATTGGCCGAGAGAAGACCGGTCCCATATCCTGATCCAAGACCTCCCATTGCTCCATTGTGAGAGGGCCCTATTAAGCCATGCATGTCGCTATGACTACTGGGCATAGCAGTTGAAGGCCCCACTGCATGGTTCCGGAGAACATGAATAGCATCATCCAGTCTTTCCAAGCGGTCCTCAATCCGGCTTTGCTGTTTGTGAAAAACAAATCAAGAGAAGCATCAGCAAATATGAAGTGCCCTTTAACGTCTGAGACAAAGCTAGTCAACGTTATGAATTGTACATTTAGCACCTATATTTGCTATGCGCCATACAGGGGAAGGGGAAGAAGTTTACTTCCGGGGGTGGGGGGGACTGCTTCTGCATCTATATTTATGTTACGGACACCACTCTGGTTTTTGTTTTCTTTTGTCACCTCACAGCAAATTGTAACATCTTATATGAAACAATGAGACTCGAACTAGCATTTTAAGAAAATAGGAAAGTTCTGTTCACAAAAAAAACAGCTTTCATTTTCATGGGCAAAACAGGTTCATTGATTCCTCATGAACATAACCTCTACAGTACATATGTTGCTCTCTGATTTTGAAACATGTTCCATCGCTTTGAAATATCAAATGGCTCTGACATTTTAAACTATTTAAAGACACTGAACTGCAATCCAGAACTTTTATTCCTGATAGACCTATTCAAGTCAAGTGAAAGTTAGTGGGTTGTGTGCTGTGACCTATTGCAGGCTTTGTTAGAGTATATTATTCCTTTAGAATCAAAAGAAATCTGAGGCAGCTATTCATGTCCACAGTTTTGCCTTCTTCCCCATAGTACATGTACCCAAATAGCTTTCAGAACATTAGCACAAGTTAAACAGGTTTACTTCACATAAACAAGTCTACGAATTATGCAGCCAGTATTAGAGTAACACACACACTCACACAAACACACAAAACAAACAAACTCATGTGATAAACTGTGTAATTCAGCCTTGTCTGCAACACAAACAAATCCCCTCATGTGCTTTTGAGAAGCCTCCCTCGCTACCACTGCGTTTTCTCACTGTTTAAACCCAGTAAGGGTAGTGGCATTGATTCTGAAGAAATTTAATGTCCGCTTCAATGGGCTACTTCATTAAAAAGAAAGAAAGAGAAGAAAAGGAAAAGAAAGAAAAAAGGAGTTACTTAAATTGACAAATGAAGTACAGCTATGTATTCGTCAGTCTACATTCCACCAAGGAATCTTTGTTCTACAGTTCCCAAGAATGCTTCTGAAGTAAACTATATTACTGCAGCCAGAGGGAAACTGTATCAGATAGTTTGGACATTAACTCCCATCAGCCCCAGCAGCCAGCATGGCTAATCATCTGAAATGCTGGGAGTCGTGGCACAAAATATCTGGGAGTACCAGCTGGGGAAGGCTGATTTAGCACAAACTATTTCATGCACAGCTTTATTACCATTATCTTCATTATTATTAATCATGTTTCTATACTGCGCATAGCCAATGCTCTCTGAACCTGTTTGAGCCTAATGGGGTTTTCTGATGCCCCACCTCAATGGGAACAGCACATCCTTTCCCCTCTCTCAAGTTCATTTACAATATTCAACTAATACTGAATAATATTAGCTGGGGGTGTAATACAGCTAATACAGTGGTACCTCGGCGCATGAACGCCTTGGTTCACGAACAAATGGTCACACACAAAAATTTCATGAAAATTTTGATGTGGGTCGCAAACTCTGCACTGGGTGGTGACCAAGATCGCAGCTGTCTTCCCCCCCCCCCCGCCCCAGTGGACAGATGGCCACGATCGCAGTTGCTTTTGTGCAGGGAAGGCGTGTGTGATCAGAGGCACACTCCTGCAGGAAAGACGGGCGCACTCTCGGCCATCCCGCCCCCCAACCACCATGATTGCACCCAGCTTCCCACCCCACCCCTGAGATGGCCACGATCGTGCTGGGGGCGGGGGGGGGAGATGGCCGAGATTGCGCCCATCTCTCCCTCCCCCAGCGCACCATTTGCGCCCATCTCTTCCTCCCCTAGTGCGCCCGTGATCACGCCCGTCCCCCCCCCAACCGCCCCAGCATGCCGGGATGACGGGCACCTGCAGGGATGACAGGCGCGACCTTGGTCATGCTGGGGGCGGTGGGAAGAAGGCCGCGATCTTTGTTGTTGTCCCTTTGCTTCACATTTTTCTGATTTAAAAAATGGTTACAGAACGGATTAACCTTATTTACACTGAACCTTATGGGGAAATCGGATTTGACTCACGACCAATCTGGGTCACGACCAGAGTCCTGGAACGGATTAAGTTCGTGAGCCAAGGTCCCACTGTACCATTTTTAAACTTATGTTTTGGCAATGCTTCTTTTTGGGAGGAAGTTATCACACAGGTAAATCTTGTACTGGAACAATCTTTAATATTCATCACTGTTGTAGTCACTCTTAAATTATTCACCTGATTTGTGAAACTTAACAAATGGTCAAAATAAACAGATTCTCCTCACCCTTTTGATAACTAAAGGCTGATATTACAACTTGCTTCCTCTAATGCAATATATTGAAGACCTGTCGTGCAATGGATTGAGGACAATTATCAATATGTGAATGGGTGGAACACAGATGTGACCTTCAAATGGATGCTTATTTGGGTGTTTGGCCCACTTCTGTTGAACCTTGTGTATAACTGCTAGAAAATAGTATGTACTTCATACATATCTGCTATGGATATTAATTTTTAAAGTAAGTTTGTAGGTGCCTGTGGGTGCCACATTGTCAAACCCTTGACAGATGCCACAGGAGGTGGCCACTGGTGCCATGGTGCCTGGGATCCCCATTATAAATTTTCCAGAAACTATATGGGGATAAAGCCAATTTCAAGCTACCATCACTAAGTGTGTGAGGGGGAGTTGGAGGATTCTGGGATCTAGAATTTATACCACTGCTGCTTGTGTTGAGTTAAACATGTTGGTTACCATCACATGTTCTGAAAGCTGAAGTTATGTAGGCTCAATGGGCATGAGTAGATGTTTCTCAGGGCATCTTCTTCTCAAACAGACGTGCAAAATCACTGGCTGGCAGAAAGTGGTTTATGTTGATTTACCTTGAGTCAGATGTACTGTGGAACTACTGATTCTAAAGATGATCACAGCAACACACTTGCTAATAGTCTCAGAAATTCCTCATGACAGTGGCATTGTATTTTTTAAGGGCCATGTGTTGTGATCCAAACCATTCCTGAGTGAAGCAAAATTCTGATGCAGGAAGTCCTCACACAGCCTCTGTTTCTTCAGCTGAGGATATATTTACTTATTTATATTTTTACAGTCAGTGATGGAGTGCTGAAAGTATACTTACGAGGTGGTCCAATTATAAAAACTCATGAAGATTTCTTGTTTATTTATGCATAATATGCTTTTGGCTAACTACTCTTCTCATTTCTACCATTTAAATAAAGCCCTTTTTTATCATTCTCTCTTGAAATTTTCCAATTCGAACATCCATGGATTTCACTTTCTTATACAAGCATAACCTTAACACAGAGTAAGGTTTGTTTTACATAATGTCAGCCTGCTCTTTATCTTCTTGGCATTTTTTTCTTTTCTGATGTTCACCTCTGTTTTCAGTATTCCGCCCCATCTTCTACATCTAATTCTGCATTTACTATTAGTTACTTGAGCATAGATTACGAACATGGTAAGATATTTCATGATTTATGGGTGGACCCCTGCTTCTATCAAGTTTGGAAACAGTAGGAAAGAATGTCAAAATCCAAGGATGTTGCAATGAGCAGCAAAGGAAAACCTGTGTTAGAAGAGGGGTTGAGGAAAGGAAGAAGCAGACAGCAATAAAATACTAACACCAAGGAGGTCACCAGTCAAAAACATACCAAAGAGTGTAAGGGACCTTCATAATTGGGAGATGATGACGCTTGCCCTCCATTTCTAGACCAAACAGCTGTGCCTGCTAATAGTAAAATGGGAGTTACTATTGGAACTATGCAAACAAAATGCCTTTTCAAACATTCTGGATAGCACTGCAGACATCTGACATACAGAACAGACTTGTGGAGATCTTTCAGAACATACGTGTATTAAGGAAAAAAAAAAACCTTTGCAATAACACCTATTGTCCACAGCCACCAAGTTCCCCCATGCTACTTGCTAATGAACAAGTTTCCATTGATTTGGGAGCAGTGCCTACTAAAGCCGCATCAGAAAGAGAGGGGTTACCATGGGAAGCAGGCACCAGTCTTTTAAGAAGTACTATGGGAACTGCTATACTATGCCGACTTCTAACCAGAGCAGAAGACAGTGTTAGTGTTCATTAATGCTATTACAAATCATCAAACCCTGCAGGTTTTTTAAAATGAAACATTACTTTGTAAAGAACGAATAAAATAAATCCTGATGATCCATACATTCCATTTATTTCAATTCAATCAGCTGAAGGAAAGGTTCCTAGTGGATTGTGCCTGTTTGTGTTTTAATACTTGTACTTGAAACCAGTGGCTTTTACCAGTATGGAAAAGGTTTCTTTTGGTTTAAATTCTATTTAGTCAGTCAACCCTCTTCCTCCTTTTACTGCTCTTAAAAGGGTGAAATGCAAAAGGGTCAACAGTGAATGCATTAGTTTTCTAATGAAGGCACAAATCAAATGTTGTTTTGGGAAGTCTCTGCTTGCAGAATGTGCTCATGAAGTATAATAACCTGGATATTTGCAATGTCACTTCCCTCCTGGATGACACAACTGGTCCTCCAATTCTGCATAATAGTAGAACAGCATCTTGTTTTCTAGGCTATCTATCTTGCCATGTTTCTGAAGTCCAAATTAAGGTTTATTTTTTCAAACATCCACAAGATATTTCTAGATCTTTGTCTTTCTGAAATATTAATCACAATTTGACATTCTTAAGAGAGAGATGGTCAACTTTTACCAAAATCAAGATTTTATTTTTAGCTCTTGTTTTTTAATTTGCTGCTGGATATATTATGATTGCTACTAGATATATTAATGGCTCAACCTACTAAGGCTTTGGGACATGCCTGATCATTAATTTTATTCAGGCTGCTAAATTCTCTTGATTGTGATATTTTTCAATTCATCCATTCATCAGTCATCTGCCAAATGATTTACTGGATGAAATTTAAATGCTTTATATATTCTAGCTCTGCCTTCAACTTTATGTGTAATTCCTTACACTGACATGACAGGGATTGATTGTATTCTTCCTCTAAGCATTTGCTGGATTTGCAGAATGTTGTGTTTTGGTGGCTTGTTCAAGAGTGGAGAGGCAGCATACGAACCATTATGACTATGGTGCCCTTCAGATGTGATTGGCTTGCAATATCCATCTCCCCTCTTCATTGGAAGGGCCACTCATGCCCATGACTGATAGAAGATGCATTCCAACAATATCTGGAGAGCCGCATACTGCTCAATGCCACTGCCCTAAACTCTTACTTGAGACATCTGCAGACTATCTATAATCTAGAACTGAGGAACCAAGATCTTCTGAATCATGTGTCCATGACTTGTCAGTGCTGTCATATTGCCTTTGCAGAGCAATGTGACTGGCCTCACAAGAAGTGAATAATGGAAAAGTGGTTCTTGCATTGCAAGTAAACACCGCATTTCACTTGTTCATTTGGTTTTCTCTGAAATGAAGGGATATTGGCTGGGAATCGGACTTAGTTCTGCACAGTATAGACCCCCTGGCATCCATGGGACTTAAATTAGCAATTATTAAGTTATCCCATGATTTCAGTAGATGTAATCTGTATATAACTAAGTCTGGACTGAACCCAATGGCTTTCATACACTACCTGGTACAGCCTCAGGTCCACATGTATGGGATAAGTTTCTGAAAACTGGTAAGTCCAGTGAAAACTGGATAATACCCAAGAATTCTCCCTCTCAACTGCAGTCTCCCATAATGGCCGCCCTCTGCCCCATATACACACAGTCTGCTCTGTAGGGTTGGAGAAATACCAGAACAGATTTTGTGGATGTGAGGCAGGATTGCAAAGGTGAGAACGGGAAGGGAAACTATTGCTCTCTGTGTGGCTTGTAACCTTCACATGACCATTACTTGACATCTCCCGTTTCACACATTTAGTTAAGCTCTCCCTTACACCTGACATAGCTCGTTTAACAACATTCAGATAAACACATGCACTCCAAAACATATGACCTGGGATGTTTGATAATCAGGATGCTTTTTCATCACCAAGGTTCTTTACTGCACCACTCACTCTTTCCTTGGAAATGTATAGAAGGGCTGAGCATACTAGAGACCACCTGGCTCTACTCTGGGGGCAAAGGAAGTTGGAAGAGGAACTGGCTGATCAACTAAGCTGGCTAGAATGCAGCAGGATTCAAAACTTAGTTGTGCAGGCTTGTGAGATTCAGCACTCTTGGATGCTACATCTGGTAGCAGACATTCCCCCCTTTTATTTGAGCATTTCACAGACGCAGAGGCCACTTTAAGCAAGAGGCGGCTCCTGTTTTGCTAGAGCTAATCACAGTGATCATGTGAAGGTCCTCCATTTCTGGGGGGTGGGCTGTGTAATAAAGGGATCCGAAGGAGGCTTGCAGAGTTTGTGAAGGATGTTAGAAAACCAGGATTCACATTATATCCTGTTAAAGTGGCTTCGGGTGAATTTCTATCCAAATCTGAGTGTACAAATCCAGCCTCGTAGGATATTCAGAGCATATTCAGGAAGCTTTCTTATGGCACGCCAGACCACTGGCCCATCTCGCTCAGTATTGGCAATGCTTTCTGGCAGCGGCTCAGCGGGGCTCAGGCAGAATTTCTCCCCTTCCGGAACCTTCTGCATGCAAAGCTTGTGCTCTTCCATTGATCTATGGCCCTCCCCCAAATATTAATAAGGTGACAGTCTGATCCTGTTGCCAGATTAATTTAGCTTTCCTAACCTCACATAGTAGGAGTATATTTAAGACTCTCCTACTATATTATAAAATTGAAATGTTCAATAAAATATAATTGTAACCACAATACCTGAGAGAGAAGGGGGAGAACCAACAGGAGTTGAAGGATTTGATGAAAAGCTGTTGTTGGTGTGATCTGGAGAATAGATCTTTAAAAGATGATAAAGAATTAATCTAACACCATTCATGAGTGGATGCAGACAGAGGCATGGTGCTTCTATTAATTAGGGAAGGCAAATCTCTCTCTCTTCCTTATCATTACCTCATGAGACAAAAAATATGCTATGAAAAGTCAGAACAGCATGACAAATACATTTTGAAGAAACAGACAGTTGTGATGGAGGACAGTTCTTACTGTAATATTTTTTCTACCTTATTTATAATAATAATCTAATAACCTTTATAATTTGCGCTATGATGGAAATGTATTTTACATGATGGTTTACATACAAATATAAAAATAGGTTTCAGAGAACTATTTTATTTTAAGCTAAACTTTTAAAATAACTGTAACAGAGTAAAGATTTAGGGATGGGGCAATGCTTGTTATAGCAAACTGTAAAGAATATGAAACTTGTAATGAGAATGGACATCCTGATACACGTGCAGATTTTGGTACCGGCTATACCTGCTTAGGCTGAGTTCTTATATGACATTATTCAGGTGAGACCCACATGACGGTACTTAATAATCTGAACAGGTGAAATTCTCTTATCACCTAGGACATGATTAGACATCATAGAGATCACTGACTCTTATCGCATCAAATAATGATCCAGTAATGGGCAGCATGCTGGGAACCCGTACTAACAACTGTTAAGCTTAAAATTCAAACACTTCCTTTGGGTCTTGAATAGGCAATCTAATTAACCCCCTGATCATCTCCCCTGTTAATCAATGCTTCAGGGCATCAGTTAAAGTAGATTTTGTACTGTAGTCATTATTTGGGAATTGTGCAGGTTTTTGTCATAACATATGTTATCTGGACATGGAAAATGTCAATTCTCATGAGAACTCAGCGGAACCCACTCTGCCCAGAAAATAAATTACAGTGATCATTCTTTTAAAAGTCAGCATACATCCATGTTTTACAGCAATATTTTAAATAAAGAATTGTTCTCCAGACCTGAGATAGGAAAAATGAACAAATAAAATTGGTGATAGGCAAGCTGGAGGTTAACACTGACTTTTAAATATCAACCGTTGTAAAGAAACAGATGCAAGGGCCTTTCAAAGATTACCATGGCTGTGCAGGAACCGTTCTCCTAAGAGCAGCAGAGAGCAAAACCTTGAAATTACTCCATCACATGATCGAGGGCTGATGGTGCAGTTCCTAACCGCAGAATTGCAGGTACTGCCAGTACTATGGGAGACTCACACGATTGGCCCTTGCCTGTGAGTACACGTCATTAAAAATGTATCCTGCAATGCAGGAACGGCTTGCAGAGAAGCCGCTCCTGCACAGTGAGGGCAACCTTTAAAAGCCCCTGAGGCTAGAAAGGAAAACACAAAACTGAAAGCCAAATCCCTTCTCAATGAATTCTTTCTCTGTCTCACTGCTCAAATTACATTTGAAAGTCACAGCTGCACTTGTTTTTGTGAGAGGATTTGTGTTGGGACAACTCTGGCCATGGCTTATCCATTCTCTTGGATAAATCCAAGTACTTATAGTTCCAACTTCCAAGGGAATGTCCACTCCACAAACTTAAATGGGTTCACTGCCATGGCTACTCCCAAAGTAACTCTGGGAATGAATTCTGTGATGTGATATAGAAATTTCAAGCAGAATGTTCAGGAGACTTACAAGAATGAAAATTCCCAGGGTTTCTTAGATAAAACATAGAACTGAAACTGACTTAAAATGGTTAATCCTTATAGTGAAGATGTACCATAGGTCTGCACAGATGCAGGCATCTGGGAACCCATGCTAGTTCTCCAGTGTCACTACAGAAGCAATGACCGTGAACTGCTAGAACTAGAACTAATTCTACTAGCAAGCGGTATCCTATAAAATTCAGATTTTCAAGTGGATGGAATCAACAATCACTCCTAAATATCTGCTTTCCAGAAAGCTTTGTATACACTACTTTTATGTGAAATTATTTTAATTGCAAGCAATGAAATCGATCCTGCTTGGTGCTCAGGCCCCCAAATGTTTGGTAACTTGTTCTGACTCAAGTTCATCTTACACAAGCGATCCCAAAGCAAATATTTCCTTACAGATGCAAGTGCTTTCCCCAGTGCATCGCCTGTCTGTGAACTTCCTCCTGCTCCACTTCCTCTGTTTGCTGAAAAACAAAAGAATGAACATAAAGAAAGGCAGGAAAATAATTGTTTTCTATTCTAGGGTTCATGTATCCACAATTCAATTACATGTTGATGCTAATTGTTTTACATGTATCTTTAATTGGTGTTAATTTTGCTCGCTAAGGTGAATCTCAAACATAACCTCAGCCACCAGCATTCCTTATGCATGTTGCACCTCTCGTATTCTATGGAGAGAGAACTGATAACTTCAGGTTCAAATCACCAATGCTCCCCTTCAAATGAGCAGACAAGTGGTTTTAGCTTTAGTGCAGTCTCCGGTACATCTGCATGGGAGAACAAAACCAACCAAATCCTATATGGGGGTCTAACAGAGCAATTCTGTGGCCCCTAGAGACAGTTATGCGCGTGTGGGAGATCCAATTGTGGAACTTTCCGCCTGAGTCCCACTCTTATAAGCTTCTTGCTATAACAGTGACCTCATAAGAGAAATCAGAAAGGCAGAAGATGAAGCAAGCTGGTGGGGATGGAAGGGATAGAAGAAGCTGCATTATGAAGTTTCTTCTGGCTGTTCCATTCCCTCCTAAACCACTGAAAGGTAAGCCAGATGGGTGAGCTTAAAGGGCTACCAACCTGTAATGTTTTTTTTTAACTAAGGTGAAACAGCCTCTGTTCTTTACTCAGCCTGTCTGACTCTTGCTGGCAAGCATAGGAGAGGCAGAGGGCTCCAGATCTGATACTGACTCCACTATATCTTCCATCATATCAGGAAGACAACCCCAGATCCAGACTGTTAACAGCAGTCATTCCAAAAACTCTAACCCCTCATCCACCACAGTGGGCTAAACAAATTCTGATGACCTCCAGGCTGAATTGGGGACAAAATCTTCTTCAATTAAGGTCAGAACCAAGCAATCTAGGCAGCCTGTCACATTAGTGAAATGTGTAAATGGATAACCTGTAAATAACATTGTGATTAAATTACACACATGCATGTATATAAGAGAAAAACCTGAAAATGTAGTGAAAGACTTGGCAAAAGAAATTATTACTCTCACAGGCTTCTTTTGTCACTTTTTGACTTAGGTGGAATTACCAAGTGGACTTTAAAATGGAACAGTTCCTAGACTTATCTGCTTTAAGTACCAATCTTGAGCATTTGTGTTTGGGGACCTGGGACAGTTTTGGGCCCATCACTCTTCCTTCCTGCAGGGGATGATCTCAGATTTGTTGCTTAGGACTCCCAAGACGATTGTCCTCAGAGACCTAATGCTAAGACCATCGGTTCTGGGGAAGTTTGGGACATCACAGGCATCGTAACAGCCACAAAGCTGTCCTCAGCTCAACAGATGTGTTAGGAAACTCTGGAGTTGTTTTTCTCATTTGCATAGTCACTGATGCATTTAAAACATGGTGCTGGAGGGGAGTTTTGGAAATACCCTGGAGTGACAGAAAGACAAACAAGTGGGTCCTAGATCAAATCAAACTAGAACTTGTACTGGAAATGAAAATGATGAAACTGAGGCTGTTGTACTTTGGACACATCAGGAAGAAGTAAGGCTTCCTGGAGAAGGCAATCATGCTAGGGAAAGTTGGAGGAGGAGGAGGAGGAGGAGGAGGCAGCGGGAATTCATATAAGAGACAGATTGACATAAAGGAAACCACAGCCTTGAATTTATAAGAGTTGGGCGGGGTTGTCATGGATAGGACATTTTGGAGGGGTTTTCTACATAGGGCTGCCATAAGTCAGAGATGATTTGACAACAATAACAACAATGGTCAGATCATTTCCTGCTTAGTTTTAGCCTTTCCGTGGCCAGGATGAGACTGACAGTAGACTGATTTGTGTAGGAAAGATAGATGACACCTTTGGCCTTCCACAATTAAAGTAGGGCTATTCCACAGGTCCAGCTCTCATATTACCAGAAACTCTCAGGAAGATGTATTTCCCAATACATTTTGTCACTCTGAAATGAATACAGTCCTTGAATTCAAGGAGTCCCAATGCAATCAGTTTGCAGCTGGTCCCAGAAGAGATGCAAAACCTAGCATCTTGCAGAACGAATGAGAGAGAGAGAGAGAGAGAGAGAGAGACTAGGAAAATGCCTTCACTACTGACACCCTCACTCTCCACAAGCTGTGTTCTAAGGTAAAAACGGTTTCCCTACTGTATCATTCTGTGGAAAAACATTCATTTTTAGAAAAGTGTTTTTTTTCATAAGGACACAAATGGGACAACCAGAATGGATACAAGACTAGTAGAACTGTTTTTTCCCCAGGTGACTATCTCTGCAAGGAGATGGCATCTCTGTCTCTCTCCACCCTTACAGGAAGGGACCTGAGGTCAGAAGGAGAGACCAGACCTCAGAGCCTGTTTCCTGACAAATGTCTGAGTGTGGTTCTTCTCAGATGCCAGGACAATACTGGAAAGGAGTAACAGGGACTGTGTTAGAAAACCTGTAGAACTGTAGGGAAGGATCCATAGCTCTGCCAGGCTGCAGTGATGCCCCGAACCATCAGCAGATCCATGCCAGCCCTTGAATGTGACGGAGGAGGTGTATAGCATTCTCTTATCTCCTTGGCCTTTAAAAACAATATCCCTCCTATTGAAAACAATGGGAGGCAATTATAGGGTTGCAGCTGGCCAGACATGGGAGAGCTAAACCAGAAATGCTGCTGCTCCCTCACCTTCACCCCACTGGCACAAGTCCAGCAGGTCATTGGATATTCAGAGCCTCCGTTGGATATTCAGAGCCTCTGTTGTTGAAAGTCCGCTGCCCACAGGTAGGATTTGCAGTCTAAAGACCCCTTATTGAATTTTTCCCTCAATTCCACAATTTAGTTCATTTTTTTTCCGTTATGGCTGAGCCAGGCAATTTTCTGGGATGTCCAATGGATAAGGAAATGTCCAAGAATTTTCCAGGGAAAGGTATGTGTACGACATTTGCCATGATGGCAGTGAGGTAGCAGAGGGTTTCAGTGATTCTTATATGGAAATGAAATCATCTGTTGCCAGTTCAAGCAATAGCAGCGCAGCCCAGCTGCATGGCTTGGATATCACTGGCAAAGAGGAGCAGCCACCAGTGTGCTTGACCAAAGGTTCTTCTGTTCTCATAACAGAAAGTCTACAACCCTCTGTAATTCCGTGCCTGTCTGTCTGTATACCATATCAACCCTGAAAAAATATTTCAATTTTATCCATCCCTCCAAACAATAAAAAAACTTTTTTACCCCAACATAACAAAAATTGCTGGGCTGGGTACTTTCACTCATTATTACTTTGGTTTTGCTTTTTTTGCCTAATGTAAGTCAGAGAGGAATTCTAAGTTATATCTCAATTGCTTTAGGGGTGTGTCTGTAGTGTGCGGGGTGAGGGGTATTCCAGGAAATTTCTTATTAAAAGTCTTTTGGAAAGCCGACATCACTGACCACCAGCAGTGGAAAGAAGTAAACAGGATTAAACAGGATTAACCATGTCAAGATGAAAGAAAGTCCCAAATGGCTCAAGCAAATAAATTTGCTTCCTTTAGGAATGTTATAGGTTCCCCCCTTGAATGGGTATAAGAAAAGCATCCTACACAATTGCTTGTGCAGTGGTAACCTCTAGTAGAAAGGGTTCAGACGAAGGCAACAAAAATGATCTAGGGTTTGGAAACATTGCTCTATGAGGAGAGACTGAGAGAACTGGGCCTGTTCAGCCTTGAGAAGAGAAGACTGAGGGGGAACATGATATCCCTCTATAAGTACCTGAAAGGGTGTCACAAAGAGGAAGGCCAAGATGACTTCTTGTTGATGCCAGAGTGCAGGACACGGAATAACTAGCTCAAGCTGCGACAACCCAGATTCAGGCAGGAAATCAGGAAAAGCTTCCTCACTGCCAGAGCAATACGACAGTGGACCCAGCTGCCTGGAGAGGTTTTGGGCTCTCCCACGCTAGAGACTTTCAACATGAAACTGGACAGTCATCTGAGTGGGATGGTGCAAATTTGTGTCCTGCAACAGCAGGGGGTTGGACCTGATGGCCTTCTTGGCCCCTTCCAACTCTACTGTTCTATGATTCCTCCTACCTTCCAGTCTTCCAAATAATCAGCACAATAATGCCAGGAGGACCGACAAGCATGATACCCCACATTTAATAACACTATGCTTTGTTATCATTTACAACGAAGACACAATCCCCTGCAAGTTTAAACAAAACAAGGTCTGCAACTGGTGGTATATCCCAGCAGCAAACCATGCGTGCTGGGGTATGCTGGGAGGTGCAGGTCTTTTGTTTTGGTCTAAAGTTGCATAAGATTGAGCACTAAATAGCTGTTAATGTATTTGCCCAGGTTCTGGCTGCATGATTCAGTCTCACACTAGTGGCCCCTAATCACGACTGTGAGTAAGCCAACCAAGTCAGATGCTGCACAGAAAAAACACTATACAACCATCTTTCTAAGGAACAAATTGATATCGGGATTAACTCCATGTAATCTTGGTGTTCCGCAGGAAATAGGTTATAACAGTTGAAACCCGTTATAAGAACTGGCTAATGCAATCCTGAACATGTGGGATGTGGGAGGATCGCTAAGAATTGTTTAGCAAGGATGTCCTAATGATGTGATTGCATTTTGGGAAGGGAAGATCTCACATTCTCGAAACACAACTATTTCCCATGGGGATGAGACTGTACTGGGTGAGTAGTGTGTTTAATCCTCAGATAATACCAAAGAAGCATCTCCTGCACTCACCGCCAGGGTTATCTCCAAGGTAATAGTGTGAGGTGTTTTATTTGGTGAGCCAAGAAGGGTGCAGGATGCGGCTTTTTCTGTTGAGGCACCTAAGAAATGGACTCCCTGTTGCAGGTGAGGTCACTTTGTCAGTGCTCCATCAATATCTCATCGCTTTTCTGGCTGCATTCATTTATTGTGATTTATTTAATCTCTGCTTTTTTAGCTTTAACAGTTGCAAGTTTTATTGCGGCTTTGTCTAACACTGATTCATTTCAAACCAGTGTGGTGCAGAGGTCAGGTTGTTGGGCTGGGACTTGAGAGATTGGGGTGCTAGTCCCTGCATGGCCATGGCGCTCCCCTTGGGCCAGTCACTGACGCTCTGCCCAGTCTAGGTGGCTCATGTAAGCTTGGGTTCCTTGCAGGAAGAAAGGTGGGACAGAAATCTGGTGTATTTGTGAACTGTCCTGGGAGCTTCCGCTATTGGGCGGTAAGAGAAATAAAATGAATGATAAGAAGAATTCTACTTAAAGTTATTTAGGGCTTTACCTGAGGCACTCTGGGTGCTTGGGTTCAGAGGGAGAAAGCATCACTCCCTTTAGTAAGTAGGCACTGGGTATAAGCCAGGCGTTTTCCAGAATGGACTCATGAAGCTTGCTAAAAAAAATGGGCCCTGGACAAGAAGCATCACAGTCATGTGGACTGCTGACTAATGATGGACACAGCAGCTTAGAGCTGAATAAAGTGTTAATATAACACTAACTGGGCACCAGAGGACAAGAATCCAAAGCTCCAGCATCTCAATAGGCCTCAGAGCTGAATACAAGCACTGGCTAGATTCAGGAAAGAGAGAGAAAACTTGGGTCAATTTGATATTTTTACTCTTCCCAAGATAAGATGTACTGACACAGCAGGATAAAAATTCATGTCCCTTCTATGCCATACGACAGTTTATCACCCCACTGCACTGGAAGCTTAACACGCTTGTAAAAAAATTAAGTGCAGTATTATGTGACTGTTCTAATAATAAAATCACAGTAAAACCAAGGCCTCAAGGGAAAGCACACATAATGTTTCCACTAAAAAAGCCACATACTGCCATGCACCATGTCATTCAAACATGTCATTTAAAGTGAGGGTAGAAAGCAGGATTAATACATGAATGAGGAAGATATTTTGGAGTAATCTTTAGCATATGCTGCATTAAATCTCTCCTGGTAAGTGGCTGCCTAAATGCCACATAGCTCTGAACCTTTGAAAACACATGGGCAATACTTTGCTCAGACTTAAGCATCACTTAAGTTAATATTCTCACATTGTCCACCCAGAAAATTTGTTTGCAACTGCTGTTTCCACAGTTCTCTTTAGGATATCACCAACTGATATTCCTGGCTTGTACCTGTATTCCTCCTCTGTCAGACAAAACTCTAATTCTGCAGGTAATTCTGGAGCAGCAACCAGATGAGAAATTAATAAGGCAAACACCCTTCCTGAGCAAAGAAAAGGACTGAGCCAAGTAACTGGGCACAGCTGAAATTCTGAGGGACATATGCCTTTGCTGATTCTTTTCTGGCTGCTGATTTTCTTCCAGCAGTGGATTCCACCAACCCCACTGTACAAATGGAATATATTGCTTATGCAAGGGTGATTTAGCATTTCCTAAAGTGGACCTTCATATAGGTAGAAATTCTTGTTTCTGGATGGAGACAAGTCAGTGGATTCTCTTATGCAAACCTTGTAAAAATGAGTGTTGCTGCTTGCTTCTGGTTCCTCCGTTTGGTGCTAAACCAATAACTGAGCCTATTTGTGGAGTGCAATAGGTGAGGCATAAGAGAGTTAAATCATGTATGAATGCCCTGTTGAATTTTGCCATCAGTTCCACACTGAAGTTGACTTGAGCTTCCTATAGGCATCAGTGCAGCGAGGGCTTCCAGAAGACAAACTGTTTCATTCGGAGCTTTTATAAAAATCTGGAAAGTTTTCACCTACAGTGTCCAGTGAAATCTGACCCCTCCTTTTGCAGAAAAGAGTTAGGAGAGAAACAAAAAGAGGTACTGCATCCATTAACAACAGAACGTTCTTCCACTCACCCATGATGCTGTCTGTTCCATTTGCAGGTGGTGTACAGGACGAAGCGCTGTAATGGGTTGTGCCACTACGATGGAAAGTGGACATTGGAGGAAGACTGGAATTGATGTCTGCTGAGGAGTGTGATGGGTAGCTCTGTGGTGGAACACATGGCAAGAGAATCTTTCAGCCCTCAAAGCAGTGCATCATCATTGCATCTGTGTGGTAGGTTCATTTTCACCTTCTTTCAACATATGTTTTGCATAGGCTTTTTGCTTCTTAAGACTATCTGATATAAATATCTATACACGTCTTACATGCCACTGATGAAAGGTTCAGTGTTGTAATTGCTTCGGGTTCCTATGTCCCACTTTAGGCCTTCCAGCTCTTAATTATTTTCAAATAAAGAGTGTCAAAACTTCTATTTATATCAAGTTTTGCCAGCTCCCACAGAGCCCCAGTGGTCTCTGTTTCTAGTGCACTCTGAAGCCTATTCACTATAGCCTTTCTGGTATGGATCTGGAAAGACGGGAGGTAAAAGCACCACAGGACATAAACTAGGAGACCTGTAGATCATTGTTCCATCTTTGCACCAAGCAAGTTCACCAGAGATTCCGGTGCCCCTCTAGTTCACAGTGACCACCCACAAGCAGAACATGGGTGGAAGTGCACCTCTTGCTCACGTTCCCTGGCAATTAGTGTATGCAGGCATCCTGCCTCTGATACTGGGAGTAAGCACAAGGACTAGAAGCCACTGATAGCCTGATCCTCCAGGAACTGGTCTCAATGTGTGGTCATCACTACATCCAAGCATGAATTATCCAAGCATGAGTTTAACGATGCACTTCCAAAGAAATGCATCTTTTTATGTGTCCTGCATCTCCAACCAACCAGATTCATGGAAAGACCATGCTGGGTTCTAGTATTATGAATGAGGAAGGAGAAAGGCCCCCTGTCTACTTTAATCCTACCAAGCACTGTTTTGCAGACTTCACATTTTCCCTTACTCACACTTTTCCCTTCAGTCTGGGCAACCCATCACTGAGAGACAGGTTGCCAGTTTAGTCCCCTACTGGATTTCCACCTGTCAGTGAAGAGGTCAAGGTGTGAACCTTCTCCTTGGAAATCCTTATATAGGCATGTATGGGAATTTTGCTTTTGCTCACAAACCATGCACACGTGCCTTGCTAGCCACTTGAAACTCAATCACATCCATGTGCCTGCAGAAAATGTTTCTTAAATTGCTTGTATGCAATTTGCACAAATTTCCTAAATACATGGATATTTTGTAATCTGTGTAACTTTTCCTCCTAGACAGAATAAGCCCCACTATGGAGAGACAGAGTATTTAGGAGAGTTACATACATTAAAGAAATTTGCACAAATTGAACAGGGGCTTATTCAAATGTTCAATTTCTGCCTGATTTGTGTAATTTTCCCCTTTGTGCATAGTGAGCAACAGCAGATGCAAACAGGAACTGGGTATGAAACAAACTACATGAACATTCTCAGAGAATACACCTCATACAGAAGGACACCATAAACAGGAATGTGTGCTATGTCACATTTTAAAGACATGGGATCTGTTCACAAATATTCTGCCCTGTACCAGGATAGTTATACGTTTAAATCCACACCATGCATATAAAGTTTAAAAACATCAATCAAAGTTGAAATCCAAACTGTGGTCAAGATTTTCCACATATTATAAACAACATGTTTCACTCAGCCAAAGGAATCTATTTGACCTTCAGGATCCACTGAGGTGAATGGAAAGAAATCAAGTGTTGGTTTAACTCTCATGCAGTGTAATCCTATACTTATTTACTTGGAAGTCAGCCCACTCTATTTGTAAAAGTGTTTAGGGACATCAGCCCTAGTGAATCAGAGGGATTTTAAAGGGTTGAATCTCAGCAGGAACATGCCCAAGATTTAGCGGGCCTAATTTAGCATTGAAATACCACTTAGGCTTGTCAAAAGAAGTCATTTATATACAACAAAGGCTGATTTCCACACAAGGTTGGATCTGTAAGAGCAAACTTGTGCTTCTTCCTGTGAAAGATCACACACAGGGAAATGAGTTGGTGCAGGGATGAAGATCTCAAGAACATCAGAAGAGCCACACTGGATCAGACCAAGCCCTATCTAGACCACTATTCTGCTCACTCAGTGGCCAACCAGATCTCTGTCAGAAGACTGAGAGTCAGTTCCAGTGCCAGATCCAGGTGTTTGAGGGCCTTTGGAAAATTTCACCCAATGGTCTCCCTTCCATCAGGTGGTCTACACCTCACCTCAGCTGCTCTTTCTCCTTATGTCTGCCTATGTATGTATGCATATATTCATGCATGGGGGTCATACACTAGCAGAATGGAAACTTCTAGTGGAGCAGAAACCACTAGTGGGACGGGTTTCTCTCTCCACCTCCAGGCACCATATGCTCCCAGGAGAACAGAATCAGAATGGTCTCCAGAAGAACAGTGAATCCTCTGGCGCAGATCTGGAGTGCACAGAGGGAGGAGAGGGTTGGCAGGGCAGAGTGGGCGACAGGGAAAGTGAGTTGGGCAGAAAACATCTCCAAATATGACTACAGAATCCAACAGGTTAACAGAGATGAGAGTGTTATGCAAGGAACTGGAAAATCTCCACAGACCTTCTGTCAGTTACCCCTGCTTGGGGATTTCCAATGAAACTTATAGGAATTATCATTCTAACATGCTCTCTTTTTCTTTCCCCTCATTTTCATCCATTTAAAAACAAGGATCTGTTAACACAGTCCTTAGGGAAATCTGGGTTTTGTTAAAAGCAAATTAACGATTAATAGGAAAAACATTGCAAGGAATAGACATGTTTTGTTTTTGTTTTTTTTTGCAGGTGGCGGGGGACAGGTCAAGTGGGCAGGTGTGTGTCTGCCTTAAATTCTTCCCAATTGTGTTTTTTATTTTATGGTACACATGTGTTTTGTTTCGAAACAGAAATACAGTCTTACCAAGCGGTCATGAGGATGAAGACTACAATAGCTACTGGACTGTGGAATATGAGAAGAATTGCCCAACATTCCGCCATAACCAGGCTGATTCATCCCACTGGAGGAGCTCCATGGGTCACTGCTGTGATGACCGTCTGTAAAATGGAAAGAAAAATATGGCTTTTCTGAAGGCTTGGTTATCTAATATTCTGATGCTGTGTTTCCAGTAAATGTTAAAATTAGCATTCTAATAGGGTTTGATGAACACCTTACGTGCCACTCCAATGGATAATGGTTTACAATAAAAAACTGCCATCACAAATAGGAACCTATGTTATCACCCCTTTGTCTCCTAAGAGCTACACTAATTTTGTTTAAGTACATATTCATGAGATGCACACACACACATACACACAAAGTTTCCTAAACCCAACAGCAAATGGCATTTTTCAAATCACCCTGCATTTAGTCATAGACTGCATATGCAAAAGTTTTACTCTAGCTTGTGTTATATTTATAAAAACCTGAATATTATACATCTTTGCAAGGGCAAAAATGGAAGCTTAAAATAGTTTTTGCTGATGTTTGATCAAAGTCCAAATAGAAATCAAAAGGTCAGTCCTGTCCCATACACAAAGCATTTTCTCTAGAGGAGTTTCAATGTCTCACTGGGCTACTGTCTACAAGCTGTAATGTCATTGCATCAATCAATCAGAGATCATAATTACTGATAGGAATATTGGAAGTAGATTCATCTCCCATGCCTTCTAAAGCAGGGATATGCAGATTTCAGGGCTGATCAATACCCTAAGCACAACTCTGTGTAAGTTTAGGCACAAGAAAGGCCTACAACTTACAGCACACTCCAGCCAGTGGTAAGTTGGGAGTCTTCTGCCTAAACATGCCTACGTTTCTGCCCTTTGTTTGCCGAGAGAGGTGGTGGGCTCTCCCACACTAGAGACACTGAAAATGAAACTGGACAACCATCTGAGTGAGATGGCATAATTTGGTGTCCTGCAACAGCAGAGGGTTGGACTGGATGGCCTTCATGGCCCCTTCAAAGTCTACTATTCTATGA
Organism: Varanus komodoensis; assembly: GCF_004798865.1. Classification (NCBI taxonomy): domain Eukaryota; kingdom Metazoa; phylum Chordata; class Lepidosauria; order Squamata; family Varanidae; genus Varanus; species Varanus komodoensis. Next base: position 10,438,731 of record NW_025335606.1, read on the forward strand.
TTCATTTTTTACTAGAACCCAAAGATCCACAAGTGGAGCCTGGTACAAGAAACATATGCTTATAATGTCTGAAATGAATTAATGATTTATAAGCTTAGCAATTCATTTTGTGCATCAGAACTGAGCTGAGCTCGCTATCCTTCTGTATTCTGGCTGCCTGCCTCTTTTCACCTTTCTTTATATCAGCAGAAGTGGGGGATATTTTCTGACACCCTTTTGACACAGCTGGGAGTTATAAACTGCTGCCCATCTACTTCAGATCACCTTGAAATCTAGCGACAAATCCTAATCTAACAATCTTCTGCCACCAGGAAAGGCAGGGGATACCTATATTCATGGGAATCCGTAACTCTGTAAGAGCTATCCATGGTGCTAAACCTTTAGATGTTCAGCACCCTGGAAAGCTCTTACAAAGTTCAGAAGAAAAGCTACAATGGATAAGGAGTGCCGCTGACATGGGAACCACCAAGCTCCCCTGCTGCCCACCTTCTCCTAAACACCTGCTGTAATGGCAAGCGCAGGAGAATGGAATGGGGGTGAGTGCTGTGTTGAAAAAATCCTTCTTCTTCTTCTTCTTCCCTTCTTTTTGACCATTCTCATTTTCTGATAAGGTTTCAAAGAAATGCAAAGGGGAAGAAAATTTTGAAGAAATTCTTATTGGTTGGGTTCAGTGTTACTGCCCTCACCTTCCTTATTTTGCAGCCAGGGACTATGTGTGAATGTACTGCTTTTCATTAGACATGTCCATAGAACCTTTCTGGCTAAAGGGGTGGGATATAAATCTAATAAATACATAAATAAAATCTGTTCTCTGCAGCCTCTTTCACTTCCTGCACTTCAGTTTAACCCCGGGGAAGATGTCATGAAGTAATTCTTCCCACAGGGCTTTTGACAGCTGCAGAGCAATGGAGTGTTGTATAACAGAAAGGAAAAATAAGTTGCCCAGTTGGCCACCAAATAATTTTTTCCACAATTTTATGGGGGCCACCTCCTCACACACACACCCCTCAAATAACACTAAGTATTTATTTATTTATGCACATATATTTATAGGATGCCTGTAATTGCCAAGGCCTTCCTAGGTGGTTTACAATGCATAATTATGGAGCATGGTAAAGGATGCTATGCTATTACAACAGCCGTGACAGCACAACCCTGAGGAAAGAAGCAAGAAATTGTGATGCAGCACCCTGATCCTGACCCTGCCTAATCTTGGAAGCTAAGTAAGGTCAGGCCTGGTTGAAATTTGGAGGGTGATTTAAATGTTGTGGACTGCCCAGAAAGCTTTGACTATGGGAGGTATAGAAATGTAATAACAACACCTGCCAGTAGTGAATCCTACCTATGAGAAACTGTTGGAGAATTTATACAAGAAGAGATTCAGTCCGTGTAATTTCTCTACTTAAAAATAGGGTGGAGAACGTCAAGAGGACATGGGAATCCTCCATTTGTACCCATGGTGAAGTCAACCATGCCCATGTTGTTTACTAAACAAGAGATACTGCTATAAAAATATGAGAATCAGCAAAGATAGGCAGATGAAATATCGTGTAGCATATTTACCCATATAGATCTACTGGAATCTTGGGAATGTGATGGGTGAATAACTAATGACATGGCCTTCTCTGTGGCGGTACCACAAGATCCTTCCCTGTGGAAGGTTTGGTTTCGCATGGAACTTTTCTGAGAACACTGTTATTCAGACAGACACACATTAATGTGTAATTTCATCCTACATTAGCTCTTTTATGTTTTAGGATTCCATCCAATTAGAGCTCTTCCTGTGACAAAGACTGTTGCAGTGGAGGCTTCCATCAGCAGAACAGGGATGAAGGCAAGCTTTGGTGGTTGTACATCCCCTCTGCCATACTGCTCCCAGGGCCTGCAAAACCTGCTCCAGAAGATCCTTTGGTTTCCCTTTATGAATTTAAGAACTGGATTTCTGAATCAGCACAACTAAGCCACTGGATCCGAAAATGCACGTGCAGCCAACTTTCTTCAATAGCACTGTCATACCTTGCATGAAGAAGGAACTAGGAAAAGTGCTGCCTGCTGGTTTTGAGGATGGATAGCCTGGTGAATCCCGATTGTAGTCGGCAGTGCTTGCAGAAGGGGCATAAACCTAGAGAGAGACAGACAGAAAGGAAATGTATTTGGTATGCTTCCAAGAATGACTGGCAAATATGCTACAACGGAATACACTGAAAAGGTGGAAGTGAAATGGTGACCTTCCACATGCCATATACCATGTATCCAGATCATAACAGCACTGCTTAATAAAAACCAACCAGAAAAGGGCCCAGTTCACAATCAGGTGGTAAACGAATTTGGCTGATACCTTTTCAGACTGAGTAACACCTCCATATGAAAAAGGATTCTCCACCACACAGAAAACTAACATGCCAGAGAAGCTAGGACAGAAAGTTTCTTTCTAGTAACTGGTTCTCTACATGGAAATGGCCTTTTAAAATAAATGAATACTTTTCTAATTCCTTTGTGTGAACTTCTGAGGAGTATCACATAACCACAGGACTAGATCCAAAGGTGCTTTACATGTGCAGAATGTCACTTGCTCACATCCCCCCTGCGTATTTTGCTCAAGAGTCTGTGATGGGGTGGAGAGGGTGGAAAACAAGAGTGAGGTTCTGCTCATGCAGTGGGTGTTTTCCATATTCTCCTCCCCAGTGCAGACTCGTGGGTAAAAGGCACTGACAAGCTCTTCATCTTTAACAGCTGGAAATAGCCTATTGAATATGGCTGGTGCAGATGGACGAGGATTTTACTGCTGTTCATTTTTATAAGAATTTGCCAAAATATGCAAAGATGTCCATAGAGATTTAAAAGAAGCTGCATGCAGGCAAAAACAACACTGGCAGATTTGCCCACCCCATCCCAGATAAATGTGGCTGAAGTATCATTGTCATTTTGTTGGGGATAAGAAGTGGAGGCACGACTGCTAAGAATGGCATCTACCTGGAATTCTTACAAAGCCCAGCAGAAGATGAGAGAGTGGGTCAAGCTGTTAGCAGTGGTATAGTGGTCGGGTTTTGTAACACAGCTGCTTATCATGAGAATCGTCATAGCAGCAAGGAGACGCTGAACGTTTAGGCAGCTGTGTTCATCCATAGTAACCACTAGTTCTATTTATTTATTTATTTATTTAATTTCTATATCACCCAACAGCTGAAGCTCTCTGGGTGGTTCACAATGGCATATTTAAAAATAATATAAAGAACCAATTAAAACATATTGAAACATCATAAGAGTCAGCCATACAAAATGTACAGCCAAATAAAAACAGAAAAAAACAAAATTATACATTAAAGAGACCCTGTTAAACTCTGCCTAATAACCAGCAGGCCCCAGTAACAAAGTGCCATGTAGCAGAGGGCGGTTTTACTTGGCACCAAAAGGTTAGTAAAGTTGGCACCAGGTGGGTCTCCGTGGGAAGCTCATTTCACAACTGGAGGTGGGGGCACCACAGAAAAGGCTCTTCTTCATGTTGCCGCCATCTGAGCCTCAGGGGTGGCAGTCAGAGCAGGCTCCCGAACTTGATCTTGATGCCCAGGTAGAGAAAGGGTGGGAGAGGTGTTACATCTATCATGGACCCAAGGCATGTAGGGCTTTGTAGGTCAAAACAAGCACCCAGAATTGCCCAGAAGTGTATGAGCAGCCAGTGCAAGTGGCCCATAATTGTTATTATGATTAGACCATCTTATCCGATATTAATCTGGCTGCCACATTCTGCACAAGCAGCAGCTTCCAAACTGTCTTCAAGGGCAGCCCCACACAGAGCGCATTGTAGTAGTCTAACTTAGAGATTAGTAGGGATTCTAGCAGTTTTATTTCCACCAAGAACAAGTCTTTTCTAGAGTTGCTGAGTCTGAGTTTCCATTTTAGAACCAGACATGGGCAAAATACTTTTTTTTTTTTTAAACAAGAGGGAACAATTTGTTGTTACTGAGAAAAATTCCTTTCCCTCCTTTTCTGGGGGAGGGATAAAAGTCAGAGGAAGAGGGAACTGGGGGACTGGTATGGCAGTTACGTCACCGTCCCTGTGAGCCATGGCTCCACTAAAACATGGACTGTGAAGTTGTAATACAGAAGCCGTGAGCAGTGATATTAATTATATGCCCTGAAGTATGGGGACAGCCAAAGGGGAATGCCTATAAATTGGGGCAAATACCACAGAAATCCACGGCTGTAGTGAATTCTATCTGCTTTGCCTGGTTGTAAACACTCTGGATGTGTATGCAGAGTGGAACTGTAATATCATGGAATTTAAGATAATTTTTTAAAAAGCCGTATCGCTGCTGCATTGTGTGGAAATGTGCAGATTTCGTACATTAAAAGAACAGTGAAAGAAAGCAAGAAATCAGGCCTTTCTTCCAACAACTGAAAAATGGAATTTAGAAAGCAGCACTCAAGAGAACTGAAAATTCTAAACATACCCCAGGATAATAACCTCCTATGGTCTTTGGTCTTTGCTAAGAAGCTTGAAAGAGACATTAAAAATCAGGATCGGCACAGGACCACCAAGGCAGTGTGCGTGTACTTTGGGAGAGGGGGAACCTCCTTTTTAGTACTTAGCATATTTGTATGTGCAATAAACTTAGCAAGTATGCCAAAAACCTAATTTACTTAACATTTGTTTACTAATACAACAGAGATTTTTCTAACCATTTCTTCGTAAGGGATACAAACAATCTCTTTCATTTTTTGTTTAACTTTGATTTAATTTAAACAGATTTTTTTAATGCCTCGACATACTTTTTAAATTGTAGTTTAATGGAGAGGGGTTTAGTTTTTTGGTTTTTTTTTTTTTTTTAGTTTGATTCAGTTTGTATTTTTAGTGCAGAGAACTCTATATTCAAAATACTTCTTCCAGTTTTTTAAGACCTTCATAGCCCAGATGGTCAGGAAGACCAAAACGTTCCCATCTCCTTGCTGAAAATGGATACCTTCCTGCCTCCATTTTGAAGCAACCAGCAGATCACAGATTTGGCAGGAAGCCATTCTTACATTCCCAGGTCACAGCAAAATATAAAGAATTAAAAAAATTAACAAAAGAAGGGGGAATTACCAACAAAAGCAGGAAGATAAGAGAAGAACCCCTCACATCACACCAATATCACAATAATTTCAAAGAGCAAATGTCACAAGCAATGAGAAAGATCCTGACAACAAGAGTAATGATTAATGAATAATTTTAGCTGATATCTAATGAACAAAGTAATATACTTCAATGCAAAACTATCTTGTAAGGGGAGTTTCCTAGCATGCAAAGTATAATTTAAGGTACTATAATCTAACCACGTAATCTTATAGAGAAACATATTTTAAAACTTGCTTTAAAATGAAAGGGAAAGCATTTGAAAGAACTGTGTCCTACATTAAGAATAGTATCACTGAAACTGGGGGGTTGGGCAGCTGATAGAACTTGGTGATGTCATTTTTAATGTTTCATCCATTATGTTTTTGTTAATTATTTATTAAGCAATTTTATTATGTACATGAGCCCAGAGGCCTATTTAGCTTTTTTTAGAATGAGAAGTGCTACGCGCGTAATTACTACTTCTGGATTCAACCGTCAGTGCTAAGTGCCGGGCACCCTTGGTGCTAACAGAGTGGTCTGAATGCAACCCAGGCTCCTCACCCTGACCCAATGTGAAATCCCAGCACATGGAAAACCATTTTATATTTTGGACAGCAAGGTTTAGAACGCGGATTTGCTTTTTTGTTCCCAGCATGTTTAGCTGGGAGTGCATTTGACTAGGTGCAGTGAACAGACAAACGACATATGAATAAAAGGGGCCAAGCCAAAACAAGATCATTGAGTAGACTTGCCCAAGCGGGGTTGACTTTGCCACAAAACCGGTTTGGGGGAAACACAAGGGAGTCGGGAGGTAGCTTGCTTGAAGGAAGACACTGCCAGTCTGTGGCTTGAATCCAGTTCTAAACTGGACTGGCAGAAGGGGGCTTTCCCACACCTTCCTTTCAACAGCAGCCCCCTGAAAATGCAACCAATTTGAAGGCCCTGCTCGGTGAGGTGGGGTGGGGTGTTGAGATCTCCCAAATCAGGCAAGGGACTTTCCACTTGTGAGAAGCAGATCTCAGATCCAACCTTGCTTGTTTTCTTTTTCAATACACTTGTGAGTGTGATGACAAAGAGAAGTCACATTTGGGTTAATGGCTTCTCTAATGGCTGATGTAATAATTATGAGCTACCACATCACATTCCAAATGGATGAGGGATATGGAATTTAAACACTCCTAAAATATCACAGATAGAGACCTCCCCTCTGCAATTTATTACAAGAATTTTCTCTCCAATATGCTAGTTTTTGTGTGTTTATAGCAGTCCTTCTGAACTGGGTGACCTCCATCTGTTGAACTGTAGCTCCCATCAACCCCAGCCTTCATGACCATGGAGAACGCTGATTTAGGGACTGTATTATGAGGGGAGAGGAAGAGGACAGTGAATATTTCCTGTAGTCTTAAATGATACACTCCAGGAACACTGCACTGCAGTTCTACTGGGTTGTATGTAAAGAAACAGTGGTAGACAGAGATGAAGGATTCTGGCTTATACTACTTCAGTCTGCAGAAGCGGTGAATACTTTCACAAATACAGTTCCTTGTACATCAGAAATTAGCCCACAAGGGAGAAGACTATGCTTTTTTTCTCTTTTGCATGCACTTTTAAAATGCATAGAGATTTTTATTGTTTTAACCCTCCTTTAATTGCATTAGGTTCATAATTCTGCCGCCACCTCCTGCATAACATGTAGAAAAGTTCTGAGATGTGTTTATCTGAGGGAAGTTTATTCAAAAGAGGAGGAAACTACAGTCACACAGAAAAGAAAAACCCCCCCACTATTTTGACATTTCTTAAACTTTCTTGAAACCTAAGTACCATAACTATGGGTCTGATGAACATGCACATATTGGAAATGGTTCTTCTATTTGAATTTCTGCAAAAAGAAGCAACAAATGAAAAGGGCAACATCATTAATGGGTCTGATTTACTGCATATGACACTTCTGGAAAAGCTTTTCCCATATAGATAAAGGAGTAACTACTGTAAAATTAAATTATCTTGATTGTAATACATACACACACATTCCCATTCATTAATTTTAAATATCTGTTAGTGTTTAAAAGGGTTTTGCTTCCCCAAAATTTGGTTGAAAAACAGCCTAATAAGATGGAAGGTGAAGTATTAGAGCCACGCAAATATTGGCATAAGTAGTATTTCACAATGAAATATACGCCTGTCTTATTTATTTTAAAAATAAAAATGTACAAATCACACTTTTATCCCAAAAAGGATTTCATGGCAATGAATATGAGGCAATTAAAATACAATACAATACAATACAATAGATCAAGACATTTTTAAAAAATCAGGTCTGTAACATTATTTTATCCAACTAAAATGTTATAAACGTATAACCACATTTTTTTTTAAATGAAAATTTCATTTGTCTGTGCAAATAAAAATGTTTTCCTCTGGCATGGAAATGAATGCAGGGTTGATCCCAGGTCAATTTCCCCTGGGAATTCATTCCAGAAACAAGCCACCATCTCAGAGAGTGCCCTCCCTTTTGTAAACATTAAATGTACTTCTCGTACAGAAGGAAAACAATGAAGAGGCTTCCCTGATTATCTTAATCATGGGCAGGTTCATATGGGAGGAAACACTGCTTCAATATATTTGGGTTCCAAACCATTTAGAGCTATAAAGATAAGCAACCAATCGGTGCCAATTCAATTCAGTAGCCAATGTAGTTTTTTCCAGAAATGACAGGATATGGCTTCACCCTGGCCAAGGTAGCCAACCTTTTCAATACTGTGGAAACATTTGTCCCATAGTCATTCATGCCCATGAATATTTTCAGGACTGTCTCTTTTCCTATTCCTTCTTTTGTCGGATCCACTCTCTTTCGCTCCCCTGCCCATCAGATTCTTCCTCTTTTGGTCCCTGTTCCTCCTCGACTACCACACCTCTGATTTCTTTCGCACTTGCTCCTTTGAGAGGGAGTACACCAGCATCCTGATTTTCCAGAATCAAACGTCTTGTGCCTGGGAACTCCACCTAACTCAAGTTCCTCCACCTTAACAGGATTCTGCTTCAATCTATTGGCATTCAGTCATCTCATTACTTAGTCCAGCCAATGGTTCAGGACTTCCCCAATCTCACTTGAACATGATGCCAAAGAGCGTTTGGTGCTTTCAACCTACTGATGACCCTTCACTCCAAATCTTTGGAAAACTCGCCCAGCAGTTTCATATCGATACTAAAGAGCATGGAACACTTCAGGACTCCATAACTCAAACATCAAGGAGACAGGTGACAATACACTAATGCTTCCTTCTGAAATTGACTGTGGAGAGCAGCCAGTCAAACCCTGTGGCCCCCAACCATACCCCAAAGATTAAGTCTAACTAGTTACTAAATTTGGAAAAATCAAAGTCACCGAGAGATCAAGGAGAATCAACATTTACTGTGTGTTTCTTCCAACAGAGGCCAACTAAGATATCCTCAGTGCCAGAGGAATGGGCCAGGACATCAGAGTAAAGTGGTTAAAATTTATACACCACACCTCTTCTACCCCCTCCTTCTAGCCCTCATGTTCCTGAGTTGCTATTTAACACCAGGCTGGTCTGCAACAAGATTGCATTCATTCATAGTTTAGTTGTGGATTAGAAAGCCAATCTAGTGGGTATTACTGAGACTGGTAGATGAACTGGGTAGAGCTGACCTGGCTCAGCTGTGTTCACCTGAGCACCAAGTGCAGCACCAGCACCAGCTGAGGGGGGAGGCACAGTAATTTACAGAACTTCCCTCTCTCTCCCCAGGAAGTCACTCCACCTTAGAGCAGGTCTTGGAGGGATGCATCTTTCTCGAAGAGCAAGATGGTAGCTGCTAGCATACCACCCACCCTGTTGCCCAGTGGCCTCCCTGACACAAATGGCCTCAAGCAAGGTGTGAAAGGAACTCAGTGGTGGTCCACATGCCTTTACTTTCCATGCTGAGACTGTCTCTGGAGCTTCGGGTTGAGACTTCCTGCCGCTGTCTCAGTTTGTCGGCCCAACAAAGTTGTGAGATGAGTCTGAAAACTGGAAGGTTTTGCAAAGGACACTTTCAGAGGCCCCTTGGCAAGTGAGCTGAGGGGTTCTTCAGGGTCCCGTTTTGTTCCATGTGCTATTCGAAATATATATGTAGATGCTGGGAGTGGTCATTCGGGGATCTGGAGTCATGTGCCATCAGTAAGTGATGGGACACAGCTCTTGCCTCCTTGTGATCGCTGAATCAGGGGAGGCTCTGCAAATCGTGGATCGGTGCCTAGACTCAAGGATGGGCTGGATGAGAGCCAATAACTACAACTGACATCATGGGTAAGTGACAGCTCCAAGGGTGAATGGCTCCCAAGTCTTTGAGAAAGATCCACTGACTGCTCTGGCATTTATTTATTTAACTGATTTCTATACCACCCAGAAGCTGAAGCACTTTGCATGGTTCACGACAATTAATCAAATACAAAGATACAGTAAAACACAGCATAAAATTCCAGTATGAAAATTTAAAGCAGCTGAAAATTCCAATATAGCTAGATGTGGTTGCACTCCTTTTGAAAGATCAAGTTCATAGTGTAGGTGACTGTTGCTGGAGATCCAAGTGGCCATGGCAGGTCGAACTGCCTTTTACCAGCTTCAGCCTCTCCTGGACCAGAACAGTTAGATTAGAGGGATAGAGACACTAGGAACTCCTCAGCACTGGATTACTTTAATGGAGCAGGTGTGCTTCAGCAAATAGAGCAAGTCCAGAATGCAGCAGAGGGGCCTCCCGGGCCATCTAGTCTGACCTCCGGCACCAGCCAGCTCCGGTCACGACATGCCCACCATGTGGACGTCCAGCCTATCCTTGAACACCCGCACCGATGGGGCCTCAACGACCTCTCGTGGAAGCCCATTCCACACCCTCGGGGTCCTGACTCTCAGGAAGTGCTTCCTGGCATCCATTCCTGGGAGCTACCACCATTCAGCATGTACCTCCTTTGCTGTGGAAACAGCTCTGGCTGCAGATTCACTACCAGGCCAGGTTTAAGGTTTTTTCTATTAATACACTAGCGAACTACTTGGGACAAGGATACTTGAGAGAGCACCTTCTTCCTTATCCAGCCGTTATGTCAATGAGGCTTATCAGATGGCATGTTCCTGTTGGTTCCACATGGACCTGTGGTCCAGCTGGAGTCTAGCTGGAGAACAGACCTCAGCGTGGCCATTTCACTTTTCCGGAGCTCAGAAGCAAGGAGTTGTACAGAACCATCGCATTGTTTCCAATACCTCCTGGAAAGAAGAGGTATTGGATTTTGCAAGAAGCCAGCTATGGATTTTATTGCCATTCTGCTTTTAAAAACAAAAGGCTTTAATGTGGCATTTGTCTTTTATTTTTCACTGTTCTGGACTCTGTTTCAATTGGGAGCAATAGATACCCGTTGTAAATGCATAAAATAAACCCCTGCCTCAACCTGAACTGAAATGGGACTTGACAATCTGCTTTATCCAACATCCCTTCCAGCCACCCTCCGAAGCACCTTAACTTATATCTGTTGCAGTGCTTCCTGATTCATATCCTGTGTAGCCCCATCCTGTTAATATTTACTTGAAAATAAATATAAATGTCCTTAGAACTGCAGCCAATAGATACTATGAGAGACACTGAACTGCACTGGCTGTTGCCTGTCTTTTTGCTTCCTCTTTGTAATTTTGGGGTAAACAAAATGTGTGGGCCTATGTCACTGAACTCTGCATGGCTACATTCCAGACGGAGATAGAAGAAACATTACAAAAAATGACTTTTACACACTGCTGGATCATTTCTACAATACCAAGACCAGTATCGATCCAAGCGATGGAAGAGACTCCGTAATAAACCGCTGCCAGCATGCTGAAATGTTTTGTCATTTCTGATTCTCCCCTTTGATACAACAACCGATGTATCACTTCTTTTCCTTTTGCACGTTTCTACCTCTCACACGGATTCTGTAGCCACCACATTACCAGCAACAAAAAGCCATAATTTGCTCAACGATCTGGGCTGTGTTCACTTGATGTGTTCTTAGGGGGAATACTAGGCCCTGGCTTTCACCACTGCAACAGCGTAGGACAAGCTTTTGCAGGAAGCCATCCAACGGCAACTGCATGGCAGCTCTTGGCATACGGCTGCTGCAACATCAGCCATTGTTTCTAATGGCTGCAGCTGCTCTGGGTTTGCTCCAGTTCAGCCTGAAGCAATACCTGCCAAATGTTTAAATTACACACGTCCGTGTCACTTTTTCAGCAAGGTGAACATAGTGGGATATACGATAATAAAATGTACAATAAAAATAGAAAACTTTAAAAATTCTACAGCAGTAGATGAAATTACAGGAAATAATGGCAAGGGAAAAGGGGGAAACAATTAGGCCCCTAATAATAGATTTTCAGCTTCTTCCCTACCCAAGATAACTGCAGTCACAATTCAACAAGAATTAAGCAGGCTTAAGCTCACTGATAAATTTAACACTGTACTGGACCAAGGTCCCAGAAATTAAGCTTTCCTATGATATCCACATTTTTACATTTTTGCTAATTGGTTTGACAATGATGATACCTGTAAAGTACATTGCAAACTACATTGAAGGCCAGTAGTATGAATGAAAACAGGTAAATAAGTAAATGATCTGTAGAGAATAGTGTAATGAATAGCCATTTGATTAAGTGGCAACCCACAATGGCATGCTAACAGTTGTAATAGCGCAGCACAAAAAAGACACCGACCCCTTGGGCCATGTTTACCCAAAGTTTCACTTTATTTAGGCAAAAGACTTGAAGCTGTAAATAGTTCTTATGAGAACTGTTTGTGGGAATGCTATGAGTGTATAGGGAATGTTATTCCCTTTTCCATGGAGCCTTTGTCAACCACAGAGAATATGCCCCACTACAGACATAGTAATTCCAGTATACTTAATCATGGTTTATTAGATCAAGAATGAGCACTTTCCTACAGTGGGATGGGTCAGAAGTACTGCTAAACCAGTTTAGCAGTATGATACAGAGCCCAGCCTCCCCTCAGGCTTATATGTTTTGTTCTCACCCTCCTCCTCTGGCATGATCACAGTTCAAGGTTTGGAAACTGCCTGTCATCCCAATTCAGAAAAACTGTGGTTAGTATTAACAATAGTTAGTGGAAATAAGTCAATCTAAACCATAGCTTATAAAGCTGGCTTGCTTTAATTAACTATTGTTAACATCAGTGCTTTTTTTTTGTAAGAAAAAAGGTGCAGGAACTCATGAAATTATTTACCTTTCACACGTAGTCAATCACTGTACACGCGCCCACACACATCAGTTGCGTAACGAAACATAACGGTTGTCGCCTGCAGTAAGCACTCAGCGTGCGACCACATGACCAATCACAAGCCGAGCAGCGCCACAAGCTGAGCAGCGCCATCACAAGCAGCGCGGATGAAGTACGCATGCATCGGGTTCGACACACAAGCAGCCCGCATGCACCGTTTTAATGATTTTGCCGCCGACCTGCTACACTCGACAGGGAGATCCGAATCTACATGCACCAAACATCAAATTTTCAAAAGTTACTTTTAAAACTTGGAAAATCTGACGAAAAAGGTGCTGGAACTCTGTTCCGGTGCGTTTTATGTCAAAAAAGCACTGTTATTAATCATATTGGAAACTAATATCTCCTCCTTCCAACTGTGTTGGGAGGGGAAAAGGGAGGAAATAAAGATATTTGTGATGCTAAAGCACGGTTCAGTGATAACTGAACCATGCCGAGTAGAACCAGCACATACTTCACACCCTCTTCCATCACTTTTGACCTATCGTCAGTGTTTATGGAATATTTTTAAATATAAAATTGCATCTGTATTCCCTTTTATTACTTAATTAAAATAGAGTGGCAATTTTTAAACAAAAGATTTCACATATTTACACTTTGACACATTCCAGCTCCTGTCTCTGTTCGTAAAGTTATTTTCTTGCCTGCCTACTTCCATATGCTAGTGTTCATTTGAAAGTATGCCTCAAAGAAATCACTGTGTAAATAACTGTTAAACAAGAATATGCTTTGAATTTTTTTCAGACTAGCTAAATGCAAATTCCAATTCAGATAGAGACTCAAAATATTCATTAATATGAGCAATCATACAGCACAATTAATGAATTCTTGATTACTGGTTAGTGGAAACATATTTGTCAGGTCACAGTAATTGCAAAATTAACAGTATGCTCTGAAATTCTCTCAAAGCAAGGCACTGCGAATGTCCAAACCGTAACCACAAAAATGACACTTGGGCACATGCAGTATATAATTTTTACTATTTATATGCATATAAATTAGATGCACATTTGGGCTAACAAACGTGTGCAAGAGATACATCAAGTAAGTGTGCTGGTCATCTATATATCTACTTCTGAAAGCAAAGTCAACCTGTCATAGCACTTCCTGTAGGCGTGAGAGATAACTATTACATTAAGCCGCAGGGCACAGATCCACAAGAAACTGCACCTGCGTAAATCTGCAATCCCACTCACTATCAGCTAAAGTTGACCAAAGAAAGAGCCTTAGGTAAATATAGGCACCAGACCTACTGTAGCTATTGTGCTCCCTAGCCATTGGCTGAATTACTGAGGGATTATGGAAGATCCATGGACATTCCGTATTCTCAAGGCACTAGAGCAGTTGGTGGGAAGGCATCCGAAGAAGGGGGGGTGGCAGAACTGTCACAGCTCTGGGTGAGCCTGAAGTATGTGACGGAATAATAGACCAGTGGTCTGTGAGCGTTCCTTCAGCACTTTCCAGCTCATTAAAATTTTGTCATGTTAGCTAGATTGCAAGTAACTCTGCTTGAAACTAACACTGATGGGCTCCCACTGGAAGCCGCACCTATGAATGGGATAGCTGATAAACCCTGAAGTGCCAAGACTTCCTACTGCCTTCCTTCTATGCCTGGGAAGAAGTTATGTGTGTTACAAAAGGCCAAGGGATTTTCTCCTGCGGAAACAAAGTCTCATCTGTCTGAAATTCTTGCTCAGTTTCTAGAAGCTTCCTTTCCTCCTCCCCCTTGTTCCCTACTCAACCTGTGGGGAATCTCACTTGCAAAGATGAGTGAGATTTAGTTTCCTAATTTCCAAAAGTTGAGAAAAGCTATTGCTTCAAGCTTCTTTAGTTATTCCTGCCTAAAGGAACACACAATTTGTGTAGGGAGTCTATCAGCACTCCATCTGAGCAGAGATGAGTGTCTTACTCCTTGAGAAAAGTAATCTGTACCTCAAATTTATGTCCATACCAGCACACCCCAAGCTAATTCTCTCCAGATGTCTTGGATTACAACTCCCATCATTCCAAAACAGTGGTCATGCAGGGTTAGGTTGATAGGAGTTGAAGTATAAAACATCTGGAGCACATCAGGTAGGGGAGGCTGCTGTAATTGAATGGCCACTAATTCAGAAGCAAGTCGTACTGAATTTAATGAGACTTTCTTTAGCAGGTATGCATAAGGTTAGGCTTCAGTTATCAAAACAGGGAAAGAATGCAACATATGCCCTTGATTCTTCATTCTTCTGTGAAAGCAACAAAAATGTTTCCGGGACTGACGATTTAGCAATATAGCAATATAGCAATCAAACTGAAATATAAGCAACAAGGAAATGGCCTGAAGCCTGACCACAAAAAGGACAAGCTTCTCATGTCCTCTCTGCCTCCACCTCAACATCCTGGCATCCTGGGTGTAAAATCAGTTTTGATCAGCTAAGAGGGCAGGGCAACCAATGAAATTATTTTCCGTCTCCAAAACAGCAAGATGCTATAAAGACCAGATATTAGAAGAATCTTGCACTTCAAATTATTCTAAGTGAGAGACCTAATGGTGCCTGCTAGCGGTCACTTCTCCTGACTTTGGCACTCCTTAATCTCAAGGGAGATATGGGCAGAATGGAGTCAACAAAGCTGATGGAGAGTCGGGAAAGGGCTCCCAACTCACTGGCAGAACACATGGTTGAATGCAGAAAACTCCCGCTCAGCCCTTGCCACCTGAAGTTAAAGAAATTATCAGATGGCGAATGGAGCAAATTCCTGACATTCTACAGAGAAGCTAGATATAACTGGGTTAATGATGTTAATCCAGAACCCAAAAATGAGCTGAGATAAATCAAGCCATAGAAACTGCCTGTCATTCTCACTGTCTGATCTATTGGTCACATTTAGATTGGCCCAAAGAACCGTAAGAGCTCTTCCATTTAAAGTTTCTCTACCTTTGCATCAAATATGTTTGAGAGTTCCCATTGTAAAAAAAAAAAAAATGCTATTGACTAATTGGGATGTTTCAGATCCAGAATGGTCTGAATCCATCCATTGTGGATGTACTGTGAAAAGACGGATTAGAATGCTATGTACAGTGCGTGTTGTGTTGGAACAATGTCTCTGGCTTGGATTTGAAGTCGATATTCAAGAACTGTATTATGCATGACTGCTTGACTGGTTTTCATGACCTCGGTACAGACAGAAATCTGTCCCCAGGCACTAAAATTCTTTGATGTAACCATCCCTTAGGAAGGGCCCTGAAGTCTGATGCTATCTTGTCCAATACTGTGGTCAGTCTCAACAAGTGAACCCTGTTGCATTGTTGGACAGAGGAATGATGTACCCCGACATCACTACTTGATGGGCTTGTTAGAATGCTTGGCTGCAGCTCTTAAGAAGGACAGTTATGTTGTTAGAAAAGGAGACTGCTGCATCAACTGAAGCTGCCCAGCGAATATCAAGCACTGGAGAATCAAGAGGAATATAAAGGCGTCACTATCCTATTTGGTGTGTTCTCATCTTCCTTTAAGAGAGTTGTAATCATCTTTTGACATCAGATTCTATGAGGATATGCCCAGTCAAGGGCAGCCTTTCCCAACCTTGTGCCCTTCAGATGTTTCAGACTTCCAACTTCCATCCCCACTAGCCAGCAAGGCCAATGGTCAGGAATACTGGGGTCTGTAATCCAATACAACAGGAAAGCACTGGAGGAGAGGATCAGAGCATCTCCAAACAGCCTGGCCTCAAGGGAGGGATACTAAGCTAAATAATATTTTGATTTGGCACCAATCTCCCAGGTCATTCATCAATGATTTCTCCTTCCCAATGCATTAGATTAGAGCTGTCCCTTCCAGCTGCATGAATTGCAGGGGAGCATCAGCAACGCAACTTCTTGGGTATAGGCTAGTTTGGACAGTCTCCCCACTCCCCCCCACCCCCACCCCCAGTAAGGCTCAATCTTGGATCACAGAGAGCAGGTAACTGCCCTTGATTTTTTCAACCCTGGCCAAAACAGAAGAGGCAGTAGGAGTATCTCAGGAAAGCACACCAGCCTTCAGCTCCCTTTTTAATGTCAATGTGTTGCAACCGTTATTGGGATCTCTGGGGATGCCCTTTTTAACTAATTGAGCATCATATCAAAGTAACACTGTTGATACTGGGACACTGGATTGTGGAAGAGATAAGAGATGATCAAACATCTAGTTCACACAGAACAGGGGAAATACTTTATATAGCCCAACCCTAAACACATTTACAATAAGTAACTTGCACTGAGTCCAGTGGGACCTCCTTCCAAGAAGTATGCTGAAGATTGCAGCCTTAAGCAATTGGGCAAATTTTTGTGTAGAACTGATGTGAATCTCACAGCACTCTTCTATTACAGATCTTAGGAGATGCATGCTGAGAGAAATGGAACTTAAGTGAGGATATTCTTTTACAAACGAGAAAACAGCTATCCTGAAATGATGCCTGCCATGACACACAGGAGCACTGCCAAAGTACGAAGGAGAAAAATGTTTGCCTTTGTCCAGAAAGTTGGCCTATAAATATTTAAAATAAAATGAATAATTAAAATAAATGTATTCATATGCTATATGCAGATGTGATCAAATAATTAATCAATATTAACCCACATGCAGTTAATTAAGATTGCTTTGCTTGAGTGACAGCCTTAATTTTTAGTCTTAATTTTTTCATCAAATGCACTTTTTTTAGTCTTCATAGAATAAATATATTAAATATTTTACTGAGTGTCTGCAAAAGTTTCCAGCATTCAAAGGGTGGTACTCTTGCACTCTGTACTGGTATTTATCCCTCCCAGTAACCAAGTTCAGTCATACCTCCACCTTTCATGACCTGCTCTTCACCCAAAGACCATGGGGCAATACAGAAATGAAATAGTGATAATAATCATACTTGAAGCAAAAAGTATGCCCTGCTAGATCTATTTTGCATGTGAGTGCACAAGTTTTACTCTAATGTTCCAAGTACGATACTGCACAAAGTAACGTTGTGGTTCTGAAGTGCAAGTAAATTTGGATTTCTCTAGTGATATTCTGGACTTGTATATAGTATTAATTGCATATACCCCTGGAGATGCCTTTTAAAGTTGAATGGTTTTCACAGAACTGTCCTCTTGGTTCCACAATAGCTTCTAGTTATGTCATGACACCCGTTCCAGAATTAAAACTAAATATCAATTCTATTCTTCTGTTTAGCTGAACATGTCTTATTTTTGTCTCTTTGTTTTCATTCTGGTGTCCTATTTTTGGTCACAAGCTGTGCTGAACCAAACTTACACAATTTGAATGATGCACACATTTTCACTGTCTTTCATTAATGCTAAAATCCTGCCAACACGGGGTAACTTCTGTTGAATTCAATAGGGGTCCCTTGTCTAGAAATGTGGCCATGTAAGTGTAACCAGGAATACTGTACACCTTTTCAGCTAGGTTCCTAGTTTTCCGCAGACACAACTTTGACAACACAGCAAGCTTATCTGATTGTGACTGCGCATGGAAAGGATTGGCTGACAAAGTAATGAAGGCATGCATTCAAGAAAGTTCAACTGTGTATATTCTTCTATGTATGACCCCTTACTTTTGCATCACACTTAGACACACATCCTCTGTTGAACAAGAGTGTAACCCTAAGATTCCCTTGGTACCATTCAAACGATTGCACAGAAAGAGTTCTGACACAAATCTTCCAAAAAGAAGCAAATCTACATTTTGCTAGCCTCTTCATTTGCTCCCTCCTACTTTGTCATGAAAACATGATTTTGCCATGCCAGGGATAAATTTCCCTGACTTCCAGTGAAAAATCAGTTTGTACTTTGCTATGTGTTAGAAGCAGATTCGCCATTTCCTGGACTGATCCATTCCAGCTTTCCAGCAGAAGGATGCTTAAAAAAAAAAAAGGGAAAAAAAAGGAAAAAACTGCTGATCCCTAATTCAGGCCACATGTTGCTGGTGGTGATTTGGAGCTAGGGGGAAAAGGAGGTATGTGGGGTGGGAATTGGTTGGGGGAGGGAGGAAGATGATGAAAAGACCAGCACCACAAGTGAAGCACATTACCAGCCCAGAGTGGAAAGGGCCGGAAGGAAAACCCACCCACCTCACCCTGCGCTTATTCTATCAACCTGCAATTGCAACAATCAAAGCCAGATGTCGGCTCCTCCAGATCTTTCTCACAGGACAAACATGCAGAAGGCCCAGGGCCTGGCGTTGCCATCAAATAGTAATTGATACCATATGAGCCACAAAACAGAAAAGCACATGCAAACCACCTCCAGCCCCGGGAGAGGTATGAAATTGCAGGTCCCGCTGAGCCGCTAAGTGCACAGCGCACCATGAAAAACAAGTGTACATAGCTACGGCAACCACCTGTAAGTCAGAGAGACAAAAAAAGGACTCACTGGCAAAGATAAAGCCCTGGAGGATAACATGAGGTTAAAGATCACCAAGGGTTAATGAAAAGGGTTGTTTAGCATGGCAGAAAATGAATGCAGGTGTGAGAATGATCACCAGGGCTGTGATGCTCTCCGGTCTGACATGCTCCCTGCTCTTTAATTGCAACATGTTCTCCTACAACTACCTTATGCTAAGAAAGGGAAACATTTTTTAAAAAAAAGTATAAGCATTTATTTCTCAATTCCCACTCCCAGTCTATCATACTATATTAAAAAAGGCATGCACACACAACAAACCCATAATGAATTCGTTAAGAAAAGGAGTATTTGCAAGACTTGTCCTAAAACCTTAGTAATGTCTTTGCTTTACGCAAACCCCCTGGCAGAAGCAGCTGGAGAACTTGTGTTATAATACAAAGATGTTCGCTTAGTGGGGAGAGTGTTGCCCCAGCCCAGTGGAAGTGAAAGTTCTCAGCTTTCTCTTGCTTTGATTAAAAAGGAAATACAACAAGCCACTGTTCTATACATTTTATACCAATGCAATCAAACAGAATTGTGCGAGGATGGCCGTGCACTGAAATGTTACTCTTCATATGCCATTTTTTTAAAAACCACAGCTTGTTTTGAGGTGAAATGTTGAGATACAGAGCACACCACCTATCTGCTCCTCGCTAGTTGTTCCAGTTCCATCACCAATCACTTCGATACAAACAACAGCCTGATTCTAAACATACCCTAACCATTAGTAGTCTCCATTTTTTCCTTATCCCACTGTATATTATATCCTAACTCCACAGATCAAGTCAACTTAAAATATTTTCCAGATGGAGCAGCTAAATTCTACATGTTGTGAACGCCCAAAGTTAAAAAAAGGTCAACTAAATTTTCAAAAAGAAAAGCAAAGAAATACAACATGATGTCATCCTTATGTAGCACTGTTCATTCTAGTACAGAAATAATAACAAAATTGGTCCTGGATAAATACTATTCATTATTATTTTTTGTGTCCTTCCCAGGGAATTTCTTCTGCTAATGTGCTAGCCTCCAAGCCCCACTAAATAGTGGGGAAAGTCAGTAGTCTTCAGGGTATGTTTCCTAATCTTGTAGCGTCTGCTACAATTTTAATTAACAAATTTGCAAGTAAAAGAACAGATAAGTAGCAACTATAGTCATATAAAGTCACAGAAGAAATTTAGCCAATAAACTCCTTTCCCTTTGTAGCACAAAGATCTTAGCTCATTTTTAAAGAAAAACATCTATCCAAAAAACTTGACTGGATCATTCCTATTTATCAGGATTATTCCTTCAGTCTATTTTTGGCTCCAAGACTGTTAGCAGGAAATTACCCTGAACAGAACACTAGGTTCCCAAATTCCTACAGTACATCAACCTGTACAAATAATATAACCACTCCCTTTTCTCAGCTATGTTTGTAGGTGGATCAGTCAGTTGTGAGCTGCTTGTGGTTTCTGAGGACAGAAAGGAAGGAGTGTAACAAAGGAAGGCGATGATGAAAAGAAAAAGAAAAGTATTAGGAAAAGGAGTAAGTAAGTAATGATTTCCAAATGGTAGTTCAGTATTCACCATCTGCTAATAGACAACTTTTGGTGTATCATTAGAGAAACAGAAATATGTGTTGGGAACTAGGTGGAATATGTCATTAACACATGCATATTGTCTTGATCAGGAGACAAGTTCTGTTAGAAGGCAACTGAAGTTTCTATCCTTGTAAAATGTTTTGGCCTACATAACTGATCCCATAAACCACTGGTCATGCTGGCTGGGGTTGATAGAAACTGTTATGCAAAGTATCAGAATAGGGGAAAGCTAGTTTAAATGAAGGATTACTCAAACAGATCAGGATCAAACTATGGTTTGTGATCCTGGGTTGCTAATAAACTATACACTAGAGTTCAAGTGAGTTCATTTGTAATGAGGAATTTATCATTGATTTAAAGCGGAAGTAGATACTTCCTTTCTCCCTGTGGGGAGGGTAGGCCATGGAAGCCTGAATTCAGAGAGACCTATTCCTAGATTGCAGTCAACTATGATTTAGCATTATGTTCACAACAGGTTGCTGTATCAAATAGTCCACAACAGTACTGAAGGCTGCAGAAAGCTTTCTTCTGTTACTTGCTTCCTATATGATGGAAATACCTACCATTCAACTCAACAGGACTTTTGAGTAGACATGAGCAAGACTGCACTAGCAATCGCAACAGGCTGTAGAGAGCTAGGTAACGCCTGTGCATCTGTGGGGTAGTTTCCTTTATCTTCTTGTAATTACGTGTGGCCTTCATTCAGACTGAGACCATGACTCTAGTATTGTGGGTAGGTTGGGGGGCTGGTTAACAAGCCTCTGTTTTACTCCAATGGATTTTTTTTTCCTATTTTGTGGATGGAATTTCCAGTGGAAAATGCATGCGGAAAGGTTTAATTCTCCCTCACAGAGGGCCATAGTCCTGATTCAAGGTGTGTGTGTGCCTGCTTATATAAAAGGTATTTAAAACTGCCAAGTACAGCTACACTGTGACTGGGTTCCTACAATGTGGCAACCCATGCTTAAAGTCTAATATGAACTGAATGTGGATTGTTGTTGAACCAAGGGTCATATGTACTGTGTGAACTCCTGCCACATGAAAACCATGGCTGGTTAACTACAAACAACCTACAAAGCCAACCTATGATTTGTTGTTGAATTGTGAATTACTGGTTGACATGGTTAACAAACTGTGGTTGCTTAGTGGCACTGAGCTCAACAACAATCCAAAGCTCAACAGCAACTGACACTCAATCCATATTCAGACTTTAGTGTTATAGCTGTTCCAAGATTAGATGCTTCAAAGAGCCTGATCCAAAGCATTTAAAGCCTGTTTAGGGCTTTAAAGGTAAATGCCAACTCTTTTAATTGGCATATAAAGGCACAAAATTAATTTATTTATTAAAACATTTTTATGCCGCCCCATTCGCCGAAGCCTCGGGGAGGCTCACATATTTAATGGAGTTGCCAAGAGGTTTACACATCCTTTTTTAAAGAAATCCTGTGCAAAGAACATTACAGTA
This sequence comes from Varanus komodoensis, assembly GCF_004798865.1. Classification (NCBI taxonomy): domain Eukaryota; kingdom Metazoa; phylum Chordata; class Lepidosauria; order Squamata; family Varanidae; genus Varanus; species Varanus komodoensis. The sequence goes on from NW_025335606.1 coordinate 10,460,576, forward strand.
ACCAGCCTGCACTGGGCTTTCCAAGGCCTGACTTGTCTTCTCCAGGTAAGGTTGCAGCTGGAGAATCAAATGAATCTGATAGAACAGCCCAAAATGAAGTTCACACAAAATGAGGGACTGGGAGTCAGAGGATGCTCTAGAATCCATGCAGACGCAGTAAGAGGGACCTGTTTCCTATTTAGAAATGTAATTTCTGAGACATCTGGAGAGCTCAAAGAGTAGCCCCTCAAGGAGAGCAACAACTTGAATGTACACCCACCCAAATATGTTAAAAGTTGTTACAAACATCTCCCTTAAAAGCAAGATTAGGGACAAGATAAGAAAGATAGTTTATCAGGGAGGTCTTTCATAACCTATGGACCAACCCAGGAAAACAGATGGGGCATATGCATTACACATTTCACTTTTTGAGGCTCAGAGGAAGGGATGAGGGTAAAATACAAAAAGCTGCCTCGGCTGTCACAATAGAGAGAATCAAATTTCAAAGGAAACAAGAGATAGATTCATTGGAATGTATTTCAGATATGTGAGTTTTTTAAAAATCCCTCTCCCCTCATTCCAGAAAAGCTCATGGCACTATTGTATAAGTTGGATAAGCAAAGGATAAGCCTATGCTTCTATGGAATAGGCAGACAGGTGCTGCTTCTTTTTCTTCATCTTCGTCTTCCTCCCCCTCCCCTAAAGCTATGACTGACCCTGGAACAAAACAAAGACTGTGAAGAAAAGGTGGGTGCCGTCTTCTGCCCTTGGCAAGATCCACCAGTGGGTGAGAATATTGTGAGGTTTCACAGTTATTACTAATTCCCACAAAACAAGCAAGTTCAGAGTTGGTCCCATAAAGACTAAAGCAACAGACACAAAAGAAATGAAAGAGAAGGTCAACAAGAACACCAAGCGAGGTCTACAAAAGACAACCCCGGAAGCACCAATTCACTGAAAAGATTATTCTGCTTCTGGTAAAAGTACAAACCAGCCAGGTAAGTAAGATGTGGAGGCTGCAAGGTAAAGGCAGTGCTAACATATCCTGGAAAGGCTGTGGTTCTGTGGCAGGAGAAAGGCCCCAGGTTCATTCGCTGGCATCCTGAGGTAGGGCTGGAAAAAATCCTGCCAGAGCCCTGGAGAGCCACTGCCAGTGTTTGCAACACTTGGGCCAACATACCAATGCTCCACCGCAGTGTAAGGAAGCTTTCTGTGTCACAGGAGAAGAAAATATTTGATCAAAATGATGTGCAGATAATGAAGGAACAAAGAAGGGAAAGCGAGGACTGATCCTCAATGGCGATGATAACCCTGCAATCCATCATTCCAACGGAAGTAGGAAGGGCCTCAGAAATTCAGCATCAGATTTTGCATGAGGGAATAAAAAAGAGTGCAAGGGAAAAATGACGGGAGGCAGGAATAAAAGTGATGACAAAAAGAACAAAGGTGCCATTTGGCAGAAACTCAGGAGTGGCTGCCATATGTAAATTCTAAATCACATTTAATTTAAGCTAGTATGTCCCCAAGCAATTTTTAAAAAGGGCTCCCAGTAGAGGGAAAGAAAAGAAAGAGAAGCAGTTCATGTGTTTTCCTTTCATTTCCTATCAGCTATATGGAATTTCTCCTAGCCAGATTTCCTGAGAACCATTTTGTGTTTTTCAATTTCCACATTCTGTTTACAAATACACATGAATGCAGAAAAGGCATCTGACATCTGCCCACATTCTCCTCCATATTCCGCTCAATTTCTTGCAGAGAAATAAACCATAGTTTGAAGATTTTTTTCCCTACTGACCCTGGTCATTACTAATCTAGCATGCTCATGAATCTTAAGGAATATGCATTAATTAGATTCCACCAATTTCAGTGAAACACTATTAGCAGCCTCTTGCTAATCTTGTTCTGTACATTGCCATGCTTTATTTCCCTCTTTGATATATGATTTGCAATACCATCTAAACTCAATGGTGTGACATTTTGGGATGTGCCAGGAAAATCTAGAACAGATTCAAAGGAGCTGGATTTCTATGGCTCAGACACTGGATCCTGCAACTGAGCGGCTTTTTCTTAATCATGCAGATTCTGCTGAATTGCAGGCCATTTTTCACTTGGGTTGGTATTTGAGGGAATGTGCATTAGTGCTTATATGGATTAAGAGCAAAGTACCCTTGAGCAAATACATATTCATAACTGCATCAGTGCTAAGTTGCATTAAGTAATGCACATCTGTGCAAGTGCATATTAGTGCAAATTAGCACAAGTAGAATGAAATTCTGCTATAAAAACACCACCACCACCAATTCCATCAATAACTGGATGACAGAACCAGAGAAAAAGCCCGTCAATCTGCAAAACACAGATGGATTAGATTTAAGAATATCTGTACATCCATGACAGTATTAATCTGGACCAGATAATGTGATGTATCAGTGAAGTAACACAATTAATGTACCAAATAGAAAATTCTAGCTATATCCTTTCCACAGAAACAAAACAACACAAATGTGACTCTTCACACCTGAGAATATGGGATAAAGTGCTGCACTTTTGCCCAGTATGGTTCGTTTGGAATATTAACCAACATTTCACTTTTTACTTGATAAAAGTTTACTTTATACGAATTTATCTGGCAATTGGTTGACTGGAACTCATAAAGATATTGAGAGACAGTGAATGTGTAGGAACAAAAATGCATAAATAAAATCTAGCTTCCTGCTTCCATGCTAGCTCTAAAACTTTCTATGAATGTTCAACTTGTCACTTATTTAAGCCATATCAGCTGAGTGAGTGCAGAAAGACACCCTGTAAGTAATGAAACCTGGTTGAGGAAATCCACTCTGAAGCATTTCAGGGAACATAAGATATGTCAGTATAAAAGTGGATCCGTGCCATATCCTTACCACCATGCAAACAATGGGCCAATATGCAGGCAAGATTGGGATGTGTTTTGAGAATACTGGCTAGGGCAAAATTCCTGGAATTATAGGATGGATTAAGCATGTATTTAGTGCAAATGGAAAGGCTTCCTCCACCCAAGAAGGCTTCCCATGAAGTGGAACGTTTCCACTGCCAGAATGGATGCCCATTTGCATGTCCCCACACCAAACTCTTTGCTGGAAGACTTGTGGATCCCCCGCCCCCCAAAAAAACAAAACAAAAAACAGTGGAACAATTGTCCTGGGGGCTGCAGGAGGAGAGGGAATTGGTAAATTTCCTATTATCAACTTGGGAGAAAATCTGTTCAAAGGATGCTACAGCTGGCAAATTTAAAAGACTGATCCAACCCCTAGTTGTGTTTCTGGTGATTGCTGGTGGATTAGATGGCAGCATTCCCTGAATTCAAGGTGACTATAACGATCTATTTTGGTTAGGCTCACCTGCACTACATATAGTTCTGGACACCATAGTTTAAGAAAAATATGAACTGAAACATGTTGAGAGGAGAATGCCAGATGGTGTAGGGCCTGGACAGTAAGCACTATGTGCAAAGGTTGAAAGAGTTGGGCATGTTTATGCTGAACAGCCAATCTAACAGCCACCTTCAAATATTTGCCAGCATAAAGCTGTTATTACTTCAGAGGCCAAGACCTGAACCAACAGGTTCTACTGAGAAGAAAAGGAATTTTGATGGAACATCAGGATGAACTTTCCAATGAGATGAGCCATGAGATGAAAACCAATGGCCATAAAAAGTGGTGGGCACTCCTACACTGGACTTGTTAAAGCAGAGGCTGGATGGCAACCTACCAAGGATGCTGTAGCAGTGGATTGACAAGGGGTTGGACTAGATGACTTCTGAAGTCCCTCCCAAATCTATGATTCTATCTTCTCAGGTAATTCATGTAAACTGTGAAGCAAAAAAGGGTGACAGCAGCTTCAGGTGCCAAGACAAAATAAAACAACAAGGTGAGAAAATGTTTGCATTTTATGTCAGAAAAGATGTCAGTACCCATTAATAAAACTATTTGCTAAATCTACTCTTATTCATGAGGGACATCGCCAAGTTAAAGTAAAATAAATTATCTTTAATTAAATGGAATTGTCGTCTTCCTCCTGCTATCATCCCCAATTATTACATCCTAATCAGTCCTTTTGGGAAAAGGTTGAGAGAGAAGGCTGAGAAGAACACTGGCTATAAACAATTTGTTCCTCCATCAAGAGGTGGGATTTTCATTTTTATTGTGTGGAACCATGAAACTCATCCAGTTCCTGGCAAATGGGATCAAAAGTTTAAAAGGGTATCATTCAAATAGCAAAAGGAAATCTCTTTGTGTCAAGCTTCACTTCCTCTTAGGCTAGTCCTAGAATTAAAAGCCACAAGGAAAGTTGAGGCAGTTAGAAAATAAGCAAGTGAGTTGTTCAAATGAGAGCCACAGTATTTAATGTTGACCTGAACTGCAAGGTGATGCAATAAGGAATGTGACCCTATAGCCATCGAAAGAGGGCTAGGAGTGAAGTCTCAGCTCATTCTATCACAGCAGACATCAGGCAAAGCAATGTCAGCTTTCTGTTAAATTGAGATATTATTTAAAGTGGACAGAACATGCACACCACAGATGGCCTCTTAGCATTGCATGAAGCCTTAGAGCTCACAGGCCATCTAATTCAGTTCCCTGAGAAAGGTAGCTCCCTATCCTGAAAGTCACATGTGATGCTCATCTAATGCATGACAGCAATTTTCCAGGAAAGGAAATACCACAATGCCTCTGGGCAATTTGTCCCATCGCCCAAATCTGCTTAAAAAGAGGGAGTGTTTCTTGATATGCAATCTACATTTTTGTCTCATTTAAGTTCAACTCATTGCTTAGTATTTGGGACTCACTGCTTCATATAAAAGTCAATCCTCCTTTTATGAGAGGAAGAATCCCTGGTTAAACTTTTTTTAAAACTATACCTTCCTTTTCATCATGTCTTCACGCGACCAAAAATACTCAGGTGAAAACTACTTTGATGAAATTGCTGCAAGCTACCGTGGGATGATGGTAGAGAGCAGGTTTGGTTTAAATAACCCCAAATAAACAGCACATATGGATTCCCTATGGCTATGCCTCCTTTAACGCCTTTGTAGTTTTCCTCTAGGGAGGAATTACGTGTCACAAGAATAAAAATAAAAATGAGAAGCTGCCAAAAATAGAGGCTCCGTGTCAGGTCCCATTTGCCCCACTCCGTGTTGCTTAGTGCCTGTCCTGGATCTGTTTTCTGGAGCATCCCTGAAACATTGGTTACCACTGGCTGAACCCGAGGAACACTGAGTAATTCAAGTAAATTAAATTGCATGTTACAAAGGGGAGTGGCAATTGTGACATGAATCTGCACCTTTCAATTCCAGCCCCATAATTAAAAAAAAAACCAAATAAAGTAATTCATTTCCACTCAAAAGCTGCTGAAAACCAAAAGTTTCAGCTGTGTTTAACATTTGCACTCATTAAAAGTTGACATTCAAAGTGAAATTAGAAAGGAGGGCAAGGTGGAATAAAAGAAGCAACTGAAAGTTTTCCTAGATTACTAAAACCCATCCAAGGTAATAATAAAATTAATGATGATCAAATGCCACCTTATCTACTTAAAACTAGTGTGCAATTTAAAAAATAAAATGCTGAAACAACTAAAAATATTAAAATAGTGCTTCTGGACACTCTGCAGCTCCATGCAGACTGCACTGCAATAGTCTAAAAGGGCGATGATCAAGGAATGTTGCCTAATCAGACCAAGTCTGGAAGGATCACCGACGGAGCACCAAGCATAACTGTGAAAATACACTGCCTGAACACCCATTGCTCCTGAGGATCTAAGGACACTACATCTAAGGACACTACAAGCTATGGTCCTCTTCTGCACAAGGTTATAAACATTCATTTCCTGATACCTGCAAAATATGCTTGATGGAATTCTTTTGCTTATTTAGAATATTTATGTTCTGCCTTCCAGTTGAGGTATCTGTGGAGATGAGCCCAATAATACATCTTACAATATGGCATTCTCAACCAGACAGTTCAGATCTGAAAGATGCAATACACAGAAATAAGGAGCTGGCAGGTGACTCTGAAAGGTGAAGTTTAACAAGTGAACTTACCAGGGAGTAAGCAAACCATCTTGGGAATGGGGGTGGGTTTCGGGTGACACCGTAGAACTACTGGGGTGGGAGGAGCCAGGCCAAAAGGTGTCTCCCCACCCCAATTATGTAATGTCAGATGTCCCCACCATTTGGCAACAAGCAGCACAAATCACCTTGAGGGTGGAGAAGTCTAGACTCTGGGAAAAGGCAGGGAGGAGAGGGCAATTCCAGTCTGGAATTCATTCTTCACATGGGCAGAGGCTACTCTCATAGAATAGAGGGATTGTTACTTTGATTTATGCAATCTGTTTAAGGCTCTCATAGAAAATGCCCTTGAACACAACAAAACACGTTCAGCCCCAAGAAAGGAATGCATTTTATAAGCTTTTCATTTCAATCTGCTCGAAAAGAAAAGGGGGAGGAATGTGTTCTGAAAAGTAGCCTCATACACGCAAAGCCTGGGTTCAAAGGCAATTCAGCGGACTCTTGGCTTCCCACTCCCAAGCTGCATGCTTGTGCACATGGCCTCTCTGACCCTGCCTGGATCCCCTCTCCAAGGAGACAATGATGTCTATCACCCCCTTGCCATCCTCCCTGGTTTCCCCACTGCTCTTCCCATCTTTTTTCTTACTGCAGAAAACCCATTAAAGCAGAGAGAGAGAGAGAGAGACGAACTGGCCAATGCCTTTTAATTAGCAGCAGTAGGAGTTCTCCATCTGAAGCACTCTATATGGCATCTACTGCCAACTGGAGAGTATTCTAGATGTCACACCAAATTGTAACTGAGGAAGCCAAGCTATGACTTGCACTGGCATTTGAACTGGCAAGCCATGTTTTTGGATTGGGTGGCAAACCAGAATCAGAAGTATCTTCTGAAGGGGATATGAAAACCATGCCTTGGGTTAACTCTGGTTCTAACTCTGGTTCTTCCCTCTTTATGCTTTAATATGCATAGTGCGGGGGAAAAAAGAGAAGCCACGCTGCTGGTTTGCCCCATGCTATGTCTCACCCTGACGTCTACATGTTGGGTGAAGATCTGGAGGAGGAGTCCCAGTTCTGTTTTCATTCTCATCTGCTCAGCAGACCATGAGTTCAACCTCCTTGAGCTCCTTTCACACTTCCGCGGGGAATTGCACTCTTGTACTTCTGTACTGGCTCCATCAAAGTTTGCTGAATTTCCACTAACACCAGCTCTTCGGTGGTACCACTTAATCAAATTCTGGGTCTCTTCTTGGTGCAACATGACTCCACCATCCCAAACTTGAGAGAACCAGTTGTATAGTGACTTTTCAGAATCCCAAGAGAATAGGAAGAGGAAAATGGAAGCATGGACTTTACAAAGACTGCAAATCTCTCTAAGCTGACATACATAGCTCTGGGGTGACCACAGTCCCTGAAGCTTGCTTTGGTGCTCTTAATGCTAGGTACTACAGATTCTGTACTGCATGTACTGCATCATATATTTGTTTTATGAATAATCAATTAATTGAGGCTGAATCTATGGGTTGCTGAAAATGAAAAGTATTTACTGGGACCCAAGGAATGCTACGTGTAGGCAGAAACTATACACTCATTGAGGTTTTCTGATTTAACCCTCCCAGCTACATCCCTTTTGAAGGGTCTGCTGTCTACAAAGGTGTTCTTTTTCATGTCCATGCAGTATTTCAATCCCAGTCATTCTATCTCAGGAACTAGGAGTTAATATGAATAGCTACTGCTATGTGGGTGCTTATTATTAGGAGTGATGCTAGGTGTTGAAAAGATCTGGGTCTCAGGACAAATATGTATGCACTAAAGCTTCTTTCTGTGTGTCTTTTAAGGTCGCCCTTAAAAGAGGTTGTTTTTACTTGTAAAAAGGGGATAGACGGACAGGGAAAAGAATGGCATTTTATTCTGGAAAAAATCAAGGTGGGGAGCAGCAGCAGCTGAAATATCCATGGGCAAAAAGCCACAGGGTGGCTGATCGGGGGTGATTAGATGCAGCAAAGATAATCAGGGCCCCTGTACCTGCAAGTGCCTAGAGACAGTAGAGTGTGGGGTGGAGTCAGTGCAGTGTGCGGAACACAACCACCGTTCCTTAGTCATGACAAACAGAAATGGTGCTAACTTCTGTGCCGCTGCCTTTGGTTGAATAGTCAAGGGCTACTGAAGCCTTTCATTTGGCACCCCATACCCTGAGAGATGTGGAATTTACAAAGATTGGAAACACTGCCAATCTCTCTAAGCTGACAAAATATGGATCTGGGGTTACTATAGTTCCTGAGGCTTGTTCTGGTGCTTCTAATGCCAGGTACTTAATCATGTGTGTTCAACTAACCTGTCAGAGTTCTTGGGTAGATTTGTCAGAAGACAAAGGGCTCTTAGAATCCTGTTTTCGAATGCTTCTGTGATTCATAGCAGCAGTGCCCAAGAGTGAGGTCACAGATATTCTAATAAATCAGCATCATCATCTTAAGCCTGTTTTATATTTTGAACAAAACAAACATATACAGTAGCTTCCCAGTGAAAGCACCAGCAAATCTCACATGAATGTTTCTAGTGGATATGTGTTGCCCTGTGGTGGTTGTATTTTTATTTCTTATATTTACATTCCACCTTTTTCTTCCAAAGTAGCTTACACAATTCCCCTCCTCTCCATTTCATTTCCACAGTAACAGCTCTTTAAGGTACCTGAGGCTGAGAGTCTGTGGCTGGCCTGAAGTCACCCGTAAGCTGTGTGGCTGAGTAGTGACAAGAACCTTGATCTCCTAAGTCCCAGTCCAACCTTCTCACCACTATACCATCCTGGTTCTTTTTGTTAATTGTGGTTATATTATTGCTGTTACTATTATTATTAATTATTCCACTACCGGATTACCATTTAGACTATTCTGCTGCAACATATTCATCTCCATTGGTAATAGAAGTTAATAGGCAGAATCTAATGCTGCCTGTACAATACAGAGAACAATTGCTACTACAAACAGGAAGCCGATGCTTTGTAAAGCAAAAAAAAAAGATAAAGAAAAAAGATAAAGAAATAAAAAATGGGAACACTAATTCTGAAACAGGGCATGTGAACAGAATTTGCAGAAGAAAGCTCCACTGACCTGTGCCGTTCTGGAAATAAGAGTTTCTGCTCGTTCCAGGATTGGTTTTGGGAGCGCCCACAATGGGTCCCAGAGGTGCAACAGAAAAGTCAGCATGCATTTGCAGTGCTGTATGCACCCAATGGCTTAAAAACACAGGGTTTAGGGTTTTTTCATGACTCACAACAATACTTTTATGATAATCTTCTATTTCTTCCTCTCGCTACGTAATATAACACCCCTGTAACAAGCTAAAATTGTCCTTGACGAGAGCAGCATCAGAATTTAACTCCTTTGTCCACCATCCTATCATAACATCTATGTAGAAAAGGCACCTGATTAAAAAGAAAACAGCAGAATTGCCCATATACTAGAGGAAAAAAATCCAGTGCTTTTTTTCCCTTATTCATTAAGAGAATAGCTTGACAACTTGTGAGACAATCTTGTTTAAGAATATTTTTTCTTATAAAGTTCAAACACTATGGAAAAAGGGTGTTTTTAACAATGAATGGGGGAAAGAAAGAAACTGTATTCTGATTAATTCAGTGTTTTTTTTTAAACAATGTTTTCCAGAGTGTAGTACTGTTTTTATTTAACCTAGCTTTGAATTACCACATACAGAAGTTTTAGAGAGGAGAAAGAGTGGGGGAAACAGAGAGAAAAAAATGACACAATCCTGCTGATTCCTTATAAAAACGGCCAGTTTTAAACTTGTTTACACTGCTGATTCCAAATTAATTCAAGATGGTGGAAGTTGCAGGGATTTTGATCAAAGAACTTATATTCAGCAATGTTTAGTTCTAATTGACCACTAATAAAGGAACTTTAGTTGCTCAATGTCTACATATTTTGGAACTAAATAAATATAGAAGCAATTGAAATTTGTACTGTTCTACATTTAGCAAAATTATAGGAAGCGTTTCACAAAGAACAATAATGGTGACGATTTATGATTAGGTATATCAAATAATGAACCTAAAGAAATGATTGGAATAAAGCCAAGGCCCTTCAAAATTGTTTTGGTGGAATAACCATGCAAGTACTGTTTCCTATGCTACAAAATCCTAATTTTATTCAAAGTTTCTGGAGCTATGCAATTTGAGGAAATGACATACAGATTCTCTTAACATGAGAAACTAAATGAAAATTCTAGCAGTTTACTTAACATGTGCGAATAATATAAATACTAGAATGATCTACACCAACGAAAACATATTTGCAATATCTATTTGTCTTATTTTCACAATATTCCTGTGAAGTAGGGCATTATTATTATTATTATTACATTTCTATGCATTAATATGTCCATTTTACAGATGGGTGAGCCATAAATGAATTCAAAAGATAGATACTGTTACAAATGGCAACTAATGAAATGTAACAATAAATTTCAATAGAAAGTGAGAGCAAATAGAATAATGAAATAGTGCAGTAAGTTTCTACCCTTACAGGCAGACTGAAAGCAGTTTTAAATTACTTTACTTAACAGTGTTTAATTCCGTGTTTACAATTTAAATGACTGTTAAATAATGTTACAGAACTTTAAATGGCAAAAAGTTCACCTTACTGGAGGAATACTGAAAATGTGTGTACATACTTTTTCAGACACCAAAGTATATTTCAACACAAAAGAGAGCATTAGTGATATTTTCATAAGGTCATCGTTCTTTTTCATGAGGGGTACACTAGCGACTTCCACATCAACTACATTTTATCCTAATGATTTCTGGGCAAGAAACCACTGCATTTCACAGAATTGTGTTTAACGAAGACCAATTCTTTAACCTTCTGCCAATGCTCTTTATAAAGTGTGCTCTTTTCAAAATTTTGTAATGCAGCAATAAGCTTTATGGAACCAAAATATTAATGCAAATTGACATTGCTAAGTTTAAAGTGGTATTTTGCATAACAGGAACCCAACACCGAGAAAGCTGAACGCATGCACAACACAAATGACTTCTTAACATCATAATTATTGCAGGAAGAAATGAAGGTTTGTGCTTGGCATAGTGAGGCCCAGGATGAAGCATCTGCCAGTCTGCGACACTGTTATCTCCTGATATTTATTTTTTCATATTTCATTATAGAGAGGTTGTCTGCAAAATATTCACTACTCATTTGAACTGATTATTTTTTTTAAGGAGATAGGTTACCAAATGGCATCAAAATGGAAGGGCTTTTGCAAATCCTATTGACCTTACTAAGAAGTTATAAGACCCATTAGAATACTCTGACACCTACAGTGAAATATTAGCTATGTAAGCTATGAGCCTCAGGCCAAATGAAGGTTATTACTCGTCCAATTATATAGCTGTGCTAATCAGTAACTTTGAGTCTGTGTGATTATGAATGAGGCGTCACACTACATATGTACTACATGGAAAATGACATACTTAGTTTTGGATATATGCATTAATTACATGCAACATTAAATGTATGTTACAACAATTCATAAGTGCAAACAATGGTAAAGAAGGCATATAAATATAGCAAATTCATAGCAATCAAATGCTCCCAACAATAAATAAGGTTGCATTGAATACTGAACTTTCTCATTCTAATAGTCTCCATTTTTCCATTAATATGTATTAATCTTCCTATTCTTAATCTTCCTAAATTTATTAACTTCATATACCAAACCATCATACAACAGTTGACATTTGTCAGAGATGGCAATATAGTCTTAAATAGTTCATGTATACTCTGATGAAGCAAGTCCCTTGTCTTTAATACTGCCTCGTAAATGTGTTTAGGAATGCAACCTAAATATGTCTAAGGGCATGTATAACCATGATGGCATGTGTAACCAGGGCTTGAAGAACCCCACGTAGCAAAAAACTTCTGTGACAAGCACCTGCACTCTGTTATAAGAACAACACATACATGGAGCTGTTCTTCGGTGGCGTGGCCTGGACCCCCCCCCCCCCCGCCCCGCATGCACTCTTGAGCTAGGCATCCTGTTTTGATGGCATTCAAGATCTATACAGCCACAGTGGTGGTGCCCCACAGACAAGCTTTGCCTTGGAAAGCACTTAGTAGGTAAGCTTTCACGGAGAGAAGATTGTGCCAACATGTCGGGGCTTGACAGACCTTACCAGGTCATTCTCCTATCCCTCATGTGTGTCCCAAAGGCAGAGGAGAAAAGGAAGACCAAATAAGAGGACTGAATCCACAAACGAAGACACAGCCTTGTATTTAGAAGAGCTAAGCAGGGATGTAATGTAGAGCACTTTCACATCCATGGGGTTAGCATAAATTGGATCTGACTTGATGGCACATAACTTTTAGAAGTCACCTTTCTGGACAAAATTCATCCAAGGCAGTGAACAAGGTACAACAATAAGAATTCAAATTTAATCATATAATAATATAATTTTAAGTTCAAAAAGGCCTAAGGACCAGTACTATCCAGCATTTGTAAAACCACGGCAAATATCAATACACCAATAGCATAACCAATAAATCACATAGAGTTTAAATGCTGCAACTGAGATGGTCCAATTGCACATCATTTGGGACAGAGACCTATAGGACCTAACAGGGGCCACTACTAATAAGTCTCTGCATCTAGTGCCTGCAAAAGAAAAAGGAAAAAAAGCAGGCAGAGGTATAGGTCTGATGAGGGTTCACGGCTTACATTTATCTTCTCCCTTTTATCGCTCCCAGCCACTTTAATGATTTATTAATGCTTCTACACCCCTGAAATGTTAGAATGAAAAACTAAACTGTTTGCCAGAACTTGATGAAAATTGCAGACTCATACATTTGGAAGGGGCCAATGAGGCCACTGGGTCCAACCCCCTGCTCAATTCAAGACGGCAAGATAAACCATCTCTAACAGACGGCTGTCCAACTGCTCTTGAATGCCTCTAGTGTGGGAGAGCCCATGCCCTCTGTAAGTCATTGGTTCCACTGGTGTTTTGTTCCACAGTCAGGAATGTTTTCCTGATGTTCAGCCAGAACTTGGCTTCCTGTAGCTTGAGCCCATTATTCCATGTCATGCAGTCTGACATGATTGAGAAGGGATGCTGGACCTCCTCTGTGTGACAGCTTTTCCTGTACTTGAAAAGTGTGATCATATCTCCCCCAGTCTTCTCTTCTTGAGGTTAAACATGCTGCATTCTTTCAGGCTCTCCTCATAGGGCCTTTTTCCTAGCCTCCTGATCATCCTAGTTTCTCTCTTCTGAACTTTTTTCCAGTTTGCCTGCATCATTCTTAAATGGAAGCGCCCAGAAGTGGATACAGTACTTCAAGATGAGGCCTGACCAGTACTGAGCGGAACTAGTACTTCCCAAGATCTGGAAATAATTCTTCTGTTAATACAGCCCAGAAGAGCATTTGCCTTTTTTGTAGACTTATCACACTGTTGGCTCATATTCAGCTTGTGTTCTGCAACAATTCTAAGATCCTTCTTGCTTGTAGTATTGTTGAGCCAAATATCCCCGATTTTGTAACTATTCATTTGGTTTCTTTTTCCTAGGTTCAGGACTGGGCATTTGTCCCTATTAAACTTTATTTTGTTATTTGCAGTCCACCATAGATAAGACTGAATTCTGTCCTCTGAATTTTGTCTTCTGTCTTTGTCTTTTGAATTCTGTCTTCCAGGGTATTAGCTATTCCACCCAGTTTTGTGTCATCTGTAAATCTAATAAATATTTCCTAAACTTCCTCATCCAAATCATTAATAAAAATGTTGGTGAGTATTGGGTCTAGAACTGAACCCTGCAGTAACCCACCTGTTACCTTTTTCCAGTTTGAAAAGGTCTAATTGATGAGTACTTTTTGAGACTGATTCTGTAGTAAATTGTGGATTTCCTGACAGTTGTTCCATATAACCTACTTTTAACTATTTTGCTAATCAGGATGTCATGGGCTACTTTGTCAAAATATTTGCTGAACTCAAGGTATAGTATGTCAACAGTATTCCCACAGTCCACCAGGGTGGTTACACAATTTAAAAAATATGATCAGATTAATCTGGCATGTTTTGTTCTAGACAAATCCCTACTGACTTCTAGTAATCCCTGCATTATTTTAAAGGGTATTTGCAAATGGCCTGCTTTATAGTAAGATCCAGAATTGTTCCAGAGATTGATGCCAGAATAACTAATCTGTAGTTCTTGCGTTCCACCTTTTTTCCTTTTTTGTAGAAAGGGACAACATTATCTCTCCTTCAGTCATCTGGCACTTCCTCTAACCATTATGATTAATTTATTTTCTATACTGCCTAACAGCTAAAGTTTTTTTGGACAGTTCACAACAGAATATTAAAAATGCAATATAAAATATACCATATCATAAAACGTTTATGATAAAAGATTAAAATTTAAAGCAGATTAAAAATGACAACCTGAATGAAATCTTAATGAACAAGCAGGCTTCAGCAGACCAACTGGATGACCTGCAGCAGAGGACAGTCTTTACCTGGCGCCAAAAAGATTGTAAAGCTGGCACCAGGCATCAATTAAATCTTTGATTTCTCAAAGCTAATAGTGGTTCTGAGAATTCTTCTACCAGTTCCTTTATTAATCTAGGATACAGTTCTTCAGGTCTTGGAGATTTGAACTAGTTCAAAGTAATCATTTGTCTCTCAGTCTCAAGCTGCAATCCTGCTCCTTCGGGATTACTTCATCTTTACCAGGGAGGTCACAAACTAAGCCAAATGGAACACTGCTGTCTTTTGTTACATTTTGCGCCCCCCCCTCCGCGCATTGTGTTGCTGAACCACCATTTCTTTCCTTTATCTTTGACGATGTTTTTTGTTGCTTTTAGTATCCTTTGCTAAGGCCAACTCATTCTCAGCTTTGGCCTTCCTGGTGCCACCCCTGCAGTTCCTTATTACTTGCCCGTAGTCTTCTTTCTAGCCTGGACTTCCTTCCATTTCCCATACGTATCTTTTTATTTTCAGGTAATCTCTGAGCTTTTTTTGTGAAGCAACATCGGATTCTTCTGTTGTTTTCTTTTTGGAATTGTGTTTTAGAATTTCTCCTTTTAAAAATTCCCACCCCCTTGGACTCCTTCTCATTAGCCTTCCCTGCCATGGGACCTTATTTATCACTGTTCTAAGCTTATTATAATTGGCTTTCCTTAAATCCAGGGTAAATGTTTGGCTACACTTGGTTTTTACCTCCTACAGAAACAAGAATTCAAGTAAGATGTGGTTACTCTCCCCCAGGTTCCTGTGACTGCCAGTTTATCCACTAGGTTATCTCTCTTGGTTAGAACCAAGACCAAGATAGTCAATCCTTCAGTTTCCTCCTCTGGTTTCTGCAGGAGGAAGTTATCAGCAACACAAGAAAACCCAAGAAGAAATACTTTGACATGAGCAGTTTCATGCTTTCAGTGTAAAGTACCACCAAAGACTGCAAGGTAAAATTGAAGTTTGCTTCCTTACTTGTAAAAATCTACTGTTTTTTAAAGGATAATATATTTGGGAAGAAAAACAATAAGATAAACATCTGTAACTGTGTGGATACCCAGCTGGCTACCCCTGACTATAAAGGATTTTTAGTTGAAAAACAAAGAACAACAAATGAAAGGATGTTGTGGCAAGCAAAAAATCCATCTTAATAGGGCCAAGGGTCCTTCAAATAACCTGGATGCAAAGCATTTGGTGCTTTAAAGGGCAAAACCAACACTCTGAATTGTACCCAGAAATTCACCAACAATTGCTGCAAAGGATATTCCGTCCGAGTGGAATTACTTGTAAAAGTTTCTGTGCACTGCATACTGTGCAACTTGCCAAATTTTCTGCCTGCAGATAGATAGCAACTTGTTTGCAACTTCATTTTCTTACTGGAGAACTATATGTATTTGGTAAAAGAGGAAACCCTATGACTGACTAGTCCAATGTGTTAGAAATGTAAACAATACATAGCCACAATGAAAGCAACTGCTATGAAATAAGAGGGAGGTTTAAATGATCAAAATTCTAAGCTGCAAGTTGTTCTCACCCCTGCAGGGATAATTGTGACCAGCTGAAGAGAAAGGAATGTTGTTTCCAGAAGTATGTTTAAGTATCATGGGCCAAGATCAAGCAACTACAAATGTAAGTTGGAAGCACATACATAACTTTAAGTACACATTTATACTTACATTTATGCATATGCATTTTTTGGCAAGTGCTAAAATATATGTATTGATTATTCTCTGAAGCAGGAACAGCGGATGCGGATATGACCTTAGAGTACAGCTCCGTTTAGCTCACACTACTGGCTGTTCTGCCTAGGCGTAAGAGGAACTACAATCTGGCAACATCTGGAGGACTAGACCTTCCCCAAACCTGCTGTAAATAACAATTGCAAAACCAACTAAGTGTATTATAATTTGTATGCACATCACGTTTTGTTGTATTGGCTAACATTTACTCATCACTTAACTGTCTTCCTCTCTCCATCCAATCAGCACACGTTTCCCCTTCCTTTCCTTTTTGGTGCACACTGCATTACAACCGCCCTGAAAGTAAGGCTAACCATGCTCAGGTTTAAGTCATTTGAATCCAGCATTCAAAGTCATTTTTTTACAGGGGGCATTTTTCTTTGCCTCTTTAAAGGTAAAAAACATGGATAGTGTTAATCTGGAGAAAATGAAGGAGTGCATGCTGTAGAGGGAAGAAGAAAAGGAGGGAACATTCAGGGTGTTTTCGATCTCCCCTATTTGGTTTGCAAATCTGGAACTGTTATGTCTACACTTGGGGTGCTGTGTTTGAAATTGCAGGGGTGCAATCTGAGCATAAGTATCATGCAAAAGGAAAAGTATAAACACTTGGTATCCAGAGTGTTCCTTTCTCCTTTTGGAAGCATAGTATGAGACAAAGTGAGCCTCAAATAAAAGTTATTATTGCATCTAAATATGGAATAATCTACAGATGCATAATATTTTCCTATCAGCGTCTAGCAGGAATGTGGGCATTGGCTGTATAGAATATTTTATGGCCTACTTTAAAATTTCACAGGCAACAATGACCTTCAGATATATTGTTTTCTGGTACTCAGACAGAATTGTATTTTTCATACTTGCCAAACATTTTGGGAGGAGCACATGTAGCAAAGCTTCTCCTTTGGCATGTGCTTCAGGAGCCATCTAAGACAGTTCTAACCATTAGTTTCTGCAAATCCATAGCAAAAGTAGTTACTTTCTCTTTCCCTATTCTCTGCAACCAATTGAAACCTCTCTCTCTCTCTCTCTCTCTCTCTCTCTCTCTCTCTCTCTCTCTCCCTCTCCCTCTCCCTCTCCCCCCCCCCCCCCCCCCCCCCCCCCCCCCCCCCCCCCCCCCCCCCCTCTCTGGCGAAAATGCAGAAAAGGACAACTAGAATGACCAAAGGGCTTTACTAAGCCCCCATGAGGAAAGATTACAATAGCTAGGGCTGCTTAGCTTTAAACAAAAGTTAGAAAGGGCAAACGTGCTATTATGCATAATGGGGACAAAGCAGGTATGTTTCTCCCCGTAACGTAACAGTAGAACCCAGGGTGACCCCATGAAGGTGATTGGTCAGAGATTCAGAACAGATAAAGGGAAGAATTTTGTCATACAGTATAAAGTTAAACTACGGAATTCAGTTCCACAAGATGTAGTGATGGTTGATCATTTGGATGAGTTTAACAGGGGATTAGGATGATTCTTGGCAGAGAAGGCGATCAACAGCTATCAACGGATTAATTTGGATCAGTCCATGTGCCACCCCCAATATCAGAGAGAGTATACCCAGATACACTAGTAGTTGAGGAACATGGGTGAGAGAGTACTTCTGCAGTCAGGTCCTGCTTGCAGGTTTTCCATGGGCTGGTGTGTATCAACAGAATGCTGGACTAGATGGAATCTTGGCTTGATTCAGCGGGGTAGTTCTGGTGTTCCCATGTTCTGTTCGGACTTAAGGTAAAGTAATTCAGCAGGACTTTAATTCCAAGTAAATATGCAAAGGATCCAGTTTCCACAACTACCAGAAATGTTCTCTTCAGTAGCAACTAAAAGATCACACACACATGGTCGGCATGTCACGAGTGGAGCCGGAGGTCAGACTAGATGACCCAGCAGGCCACTTCTGACTCGCTCTGTTTCTATCACCATGTTCCAATTCTGATTATTTAGTAACAATCCAGGGAAGGGAGACTATAGCATGGTGATGAAACAAAATTAGTCCAATACAAAAACAAGACTTACAGAGGCTTGAACACTAACTCGCAGTTCTTAGCAAATAGCTCAGAAAAACAGAGGAAATGCAACATTTTGTATCAATACAACACAAACTTATGTGTTCAATCACATTATTTATAAGGAACAGATGCTAATACCAAGCGGTAGCTTTGAACTTATTAAGTAATGCCAAACCATGGTTTAACATAACAGCCACAGATACATGTTATGCCAAACCACAAATCTTGGCCTATTAAGCCAGGATATGGCATGGCATGCACTTGCATGCTGCTTCCTTCCTACCACTTTGTCTCTCTCTCTATGTAAATGGTGGAATAAGCAAGGAGCTGTTGCTATTATTTATTTCATTTCTATACCACCCCATAACCAAAGCTCTCTGGGCACTTTACAGGAATTTATAAAACAGAACAATGCCACTCTCTGAGTCTCTATGGGGAGGGCACTCAGAGGAAGGTCCCAGAGGTTGAGCATAATATCTGGGTAGGCTGCAGTTGGGAAGACGCTCCGACAAGTACTGAGGTTCTAAGCTGTGTAGCACTTTATAGATCAAAACCAGAACCTTGAATGGGACCTGGAAGCATACCGGCACCCAATGCAGGTGGGCTTATATGTTTGGACCTACAGGAACCGATTAACACGCGGGCTGCCGCATTCTGCTTCAGCTTCTGAACTGTCTTCAAGGGCAGCCCCATGTAGAATACCTTGCAGCAATCTAATTTCTAGATTATGGAGCACAGATTCCTGGCTATCTCTGTCTAGAAAGGGGTGTAGCTGGGCCACCAGCCAAAGCTGGAAGAAGGCACTGCAAGCCACTGAGGCCACCTGAGCTTCAAGTGGCAAAGTTGGCTTAAGAAGCACCTCCAAGCTATGAACCTGCTCCTTCAGGGGGAGTGCACCCCCATCTAGAACTGGCTGAACACCTGCTATCTGGTCAGGGGAACCATCCACCAACCGCATCTCAGTCTCGTCTGGATTTAACTTCAGTTTGTTGTCCCTCACCCAGTTCACTGTTTCAACCAGGCACTGGTTTAGCGCATTCACCTGCTGAGAAAGAGTTGTGGGTCATCAGCATACAGATGGCAACACACTTCAAAACTCCAAATGATCCACTAGGAGGTTACATGTTGATGTTGAAGAGCATGGGGGACAGAACAGACCAAGGAACTCCATGCTGAACAATCCAAGGGACTGACCAGAATTCCCCAAGGACCACCTTCCGGAGACAGCCTTCCAAGCAGAAGCGGAAGGAACTCCCAACTCAGACAGCTGCCCAGAAGGATGCAATGGTCAATAGTATCGAAACTGCTGAAAGGTCCAGGAGTATCGACGGGGTCACACATCTGTTGCTCAACATAGGTCATCATACAGGGTAACCAAGGCTGTTTCCATCCCAAAACCAGGCCTAAACCCTGGTTGAAATGGACCCAGATAATCGGTCTCATCCAAGACTGCCTGGAGCTGGTTGGCTACCACTTGCTCAAGAACCCTGCCCAGAAAAGGGATGTTTGCTACTGGCCTAAAGTTATTAGTGTCTTCCGGGTCAAGGGAGGCCATTTTCAGAAATGGTCTCACTGTCTACTCTTTCAGGAGGCATGGGCCCACTGCCCCTTGCAAGGAGGCATTACTCACGCCCCTGACTCAGCCAGTTCTTCCTTCCTTTCTGGCTCTTATAAGCCAGAAGGAGCAAGGCCCCAGTATAGAGGAGGTTCCACAAGCTTGTCCAAGCACCCTCTCCACACCCTCAAGCTGTACCAGTGAACCTTATCCAATAAAACCAGACCAGGCTGTGCTCCACAGATTCAACTACTGCATCTCTGGAATTCAAGTCCCAGCAGATACAAGAGGGTTTTGCCTGGAACTGCCAGCAAGTAAATGGTTGTGGGCCAGAGATGGAACCAAGATGTCCCTGCAGCTATAATGTAATAAGGCCCTGACATCCTTGAAAAGGTCCACTCGGCAGCAAAGGGAAGAATTGTGGCAGTGTGGCCTTGTTTCTCAATGCCTGAAAATATACCCGACTGGAGCTAAATAAACAGGTTTCTGTTGCATTCACTGGGAGTTTCCCCCAATCTACATTCAACCCATCCCCTAAGATGTTTCATCTCTCTCAGCTCCAGGTGTACAGAGCCATCGAACCTCTACAACAGGGAAGGCACTTAGGAGAGATCTTGTCAACTGCACGGGTCATTTCTGCATTCCAAAGCATGGCCAATTCTTCGACAGAGATACCAGCCATATCAGCTGGAAAATCCCCCAGAGCTCTCTGAAATCCATTTGGATCTATTAGTTTGCGGGGTGGACCATATTTCTGGGTCTTCCACCATTGTGAAGGGGGAAAACCACTGTCTGTCTAAATCTCAGCAGACAATGATCCGATTATGACAAAGCGACTGAGTCGAAGTCCTCTGCGCTCAGACCACCATATTCGTATCCAGCCAAAAAGACCGCATCTAGAATATACCCTGCGACATGTGCTAGACCAATGACACCTTGTGTTCCATGAGGCCATGAAGACCTGAGCCATTCCAGAAAGGATACCCTCAGCCTGGAACCAGCAGCTGAAGACCACGTCTCTCAGCTCAGGTGGGAAGGCAGATGGGCCACAGGCTGAGCAGAGGACCAGCAGAATCCCACTGACCCAACACAAGGTGCAAACACCCCAGACAAGTTGTCAGAAGTCAGACAGGCAGAGTGCCTGGTGAGAGAAATGGGATCCTTACAGACCACGGCAACCCAGCCCTCCCCAGTCCTCCGACTTTGCCCTGATGCTGAACCAGTGGGCACAACTGGGAGAGACTTACTGCTCACTGCTCATCCAGCCAGGTCTTGGTTATACATGCAAGATCAGCTGCCTTATCCACAACTAATGCCAGATTAGTGAAATGTTATTCTTCACTCATCGGCATTTGAAAGCAGCATCCAGAGACTGGGGGGCAGGCTGACATGGCAGCTGCCAAATCCGTGGGTGGAAGGAGGACTAGAACATGGGCACAGCTGCTCCCCTTACTAGGCCAGTTCCCTTCCCAGCAGCACATCTCCCATTACCTGTCACTATTCTGACTGGGAGCCTCACCATCTCCCCACCTGTCCCTCCATCTTCCTTCACAGACACGGTTCTAGGCATAGGCCAGCATCAGCAAGGGGAAGGTGAAACGGAAGTGCACCCTTGCCCTCATGGCATCCCAAAGGACCACAGACCCTTTACTCCTGCTGAAGCATCCTACCACCCAGCAGCAGGTCTGCTTTTATGCCAAGGAGATGGCTGCTCAACGGCCAGGGCAGGTGAGGCACTCTGCCCTGGTGGCATGTGCTGGGAGAACCTTGGAAGGCAGCTGCAGGAGGTCCTGGAGCATCACGCCAGAGTCTTTTTTGCACAGTGTTCTGACCACCGTCTTCTTCCAGTCCAGCAGCAGCAGCTGGCCTGCTTTTAGGCTGAGGAGCTTTTCTGCCATAGCTTTAACTGCTTTTATGACACAGCTTTCTATGAGATGCAAACTGAAGTTATGGTTAAATGCTTGTAAGTAAGCCCGGAATGGACTTCTGCTTAGATCTTGAGTTAAAGTTGACATACAAATGCTTGCTGGCTTAAGCACTGTTTGCACAGTTCACAGGAAGCTACAGTCACATGCTTGTTAATATGCTGACATGAAGAGTACCTGAGCAAGAACTCATGCATATGCTAGCATATTAACCCAGGGATTTGTCTTCGCTTCTATGCAAACCAGGTTTATTTGAAAGAGCTGAAGTGAGCCAGGAGGGGTGTCATATGCTTCCCCTCCTCCTACTTCTACTGGTGCAGCCACAAGAAGATCAGAAGCATTTGCTTCCTGTTTTAAAATAAGAGCAGTTCATTCTTATTCCAAACTGGGAAAGGACTCTAGTAAGTTTAAATTAAAACCACAATTTGTTTATCTTATGTATTTGTATCCCACGCTGTTCGCTCTTACAAGGAACCCAAGGTGGTATATATGGTCCCCACATGCTCCATTTTATCCTCACAACAATCTGGAGAGGTGAGTTAGGCTGAGCGTCGTGGCTGAGTGAGGATTCCCGAGTCCAGCCCAGTTCACCACACTGGCAATCATGTGAAACAAGCCAGAATCAAACTCTATTGTATTATATTGATTTGTCATTGTATCATAGTTTCAGCAAAGCAATGACTTTGGCTATATGAACACAGCTTAAAAGAATGGGATGCATATTGTGGACAAACTGTGGATATTCTTATTTAGAGCATCAGTATAGCAGATTGCAACATCTGCAAAAGCAACAGAGATGGAATATTAAAAACAGTGGAGTGGAATACAATATTATGGATCAGATTAGCCTTAAATGTGGACTACTGATGACCCAAGTGTCACCTCTGCAAGTAGACTTATTAAGACACAATGCAGAAGTTACTAGCATCAACAGAAGACATGTGATGTACACACAATCCTCATAATCATAATCCATATACACCCGCCCGCCCCTTGAGATCTGCGGGAGAGGCCCTTCTCCGGGAACCCTCCGTGAAAGAAATTAGGAGGGTGGGTACTCGGAGGAGGGCTTTCTCTGCGGTGGCGCCCAATCTATGGAACCTCTCCCCAGAGAGGTCCGCCTGGCGCCGTCGTTATTTGTTTTTCGGCGCCAGGCGAAGACCTTTTTATTTAAGCGTCATTTTAATTGTTAATATTATTTGCTTATTTTATCTGGACAGGGCGACTTATTTTATATTGTTATTTCTTGTATTTTAATTTTATGTTGTGAGCCGCCCCAAGGCTTCGGCGAATGGGGTGGCATAGAAATGTTTTAATAAATAAATAAATAATCACAGGAAATTTGAACAGGGAAGTCATTCCCTACAAACCCACTCTGATTCTCTTCACCTTCTAAGTCCAGAACTCTTTGGAAACACAGCATCTAAAAAGCGCGAGTTCCCTGCAGTGCATGAACAACAACCCTAGCTACTACCATACCCCAACCACCAGACTCAGAACTACTTTCACTGGGTTCCAGGAACATTTCTGTAAGCAGGATCTGAGTTAAAACGTCTCAAACAAGGTGTGCATGTTTAACCGTGTCCACTGTGAAGAAGGGTGGATGGTCTCCTCAGCAGACCTAAGTCCATATAGTAACATTCACTCTCCCAACCTGTTTGATGGTCTCCTTAGCCTAGTGAGACAACCTGTGAAGTGCACTCTACGAAACACCTCCCTTTAATTATATACACATTTAGAGCAATCATTACCTGTCCCTTAAAGTTTTTTCCCTTAATTCTGTTTCCTGCAGCCCACTATACTGTTGAAAATAATGTACAATTTTAAAGATGATACACAAATTTCTCCACTATTCAAAATGTCTGTCTAGATAGCAAATGGTCACTGAAGTGCTTCACAATCCATAGTAACCCCAGATTTGCTGTGAATCCTAGCAGAGAAAAACTGTTGTCCTACACTGACTAAAAACTGCAAAACAGATTCTATGAATTGGCCTGAGTTTAGTAGGCTGAAGAGATGATATCCATGGACCCATCCAATACAGTTCTGTGCACTCAAATGTAAGGCAGAGAAAACCTAAAGCATAAAGGCATTCAGCTCAATTAATTATATCCACATTTTCCTGCAAAGAACTCCAATACATAATCCTCTTTCTCTCCGTTTTATGCTCACTACAGCCCTGTGAGGTAGATTAGGCTGACAGTCGGTGACCCAGTGAGCTTCATGGCTGAGTGTAGAGACTAGAACCCAGGTCTCCAAGTCCTAGTCCAACATCCTAAGTGTTATGCTACCTTGCGTCTCAGATTTTGTACAGTGATTTTCTTTAGCTGCACTGTATATTTTTGGAAAGACTTTTGGTCTGAAGGTAGCATCCTTTTACCTTTTAAATACAGTGTACAGTACCCAGAAGAAACCCAACACTGGAAATAACAATTATTAGTATCTTTAAGGACACTTTACATCAAACACTAAGGTCCAGGTCAATTTTCAAAGGATTAATTTGGATCAACCGGAATCACTCAGCCTACCCTACTCCTGAGTTATCATAAGGAGGAAATAATGCAAGGAAAGCTGTCCTGAACAGCTCCAAGGAAAAATCCAAGCCAATAAAAGGCTCAATGCAAACCTGACAGATAGTGAGACAGACATATGTTACCACCCACCTGTGAAGAGACTGGAGAGTGTTTCGAGATATCAGAGTATATTTCAACTGATTTGAATCTGTCCTCGTACTGACCATCCTCCTGCATTCTATACATTATCATGATCTGCACTGATTTCAGGATAAATCTTCAGGGTCAGTGCTGCAGATGCTTCTGCCAACCAGTAGGATGTAGGATACATTTAAGCACGGGGACTTTGCTTGCATGCAGAGAAATCACTGGGTATGGTTTCAGACCATGGACATTTATATGCAGATAATTATTCTGCACTGTGACATATACAAGTTATCAGATTTTAACAGGTAGTACTTGGGAGTCAGAGCAGGAACCTTTTAAACTAACAAACAAATGACCAGCCACTCATAAATTAAACGCATAACAGGGTTTTTTTCCTGTGCATCATGGAAGCCAAGTTGATGCTGAATCCTCCAGCCTGCTCTTTCACGCACAAATGCTGAAAATAAGGCCATAAACAAATTCTAAGATGAACAAGAACCAGTATGGTGCAGTACTGGACTGAAGAGAGCCAGGTCCCAGTCTCCATTTCGGCATGAAGCTCACTGAATGACTTTGGGCACAGCCTAATTTAGTTCAAAGAGCTGTTGTGAGAATATAATGGAGAAGAAGCAGGGGATTAGGTAAGCAACATCTTCAGTTCCTTGCAGGGAAATAAGTGGGATAGAAACGTAATAAATGATTAAAAATAATTTAAGGATTGGGACCACTTTTGGTTATCTCTTATGGCAATAGTTCAGCAGATGCAAAAGGGGGCAAAAGTATTCATGGAGGGTGAACAAGGCTCCCAGGATGCCTACCACACTGACCCTCTAACTGGTTTCTGGTAGCAGAACTTGTCAATGGTCCCCCACACCAAACCAGCTTCCTCCCAAGGCCCCTCAGCCATAGCATATAGCCAGACTACACAGTTCCTAGACAGACTCCAAACAAGAACTATTTGTAAACAAAATAAACCAACAGAAAGTGGTCCTGAAATAACAACCAAGCAGTACCACTGGCACAGAAATGGTACCCTCTAGGGAAGAGAATGCCACAGTGAAAACGGCATACACCTCAACCACCCTTTTGATGCTGTAAATGCCTGCACCTCATAATTTCGTACATCTGGTACTACTGCCTTTAAAATTAAGTTTGGCCACCCATGAACCTATCTTTTCTTATGTTATTCCATGAAATTCTAGGTGTGTTGCTGATGCTAAATCAATCAACAAAATGTAGAAAGCTTGTAAATGTGATAGAGGAAACATTTAGGGACCCAGGATGGAAAATGTTACATTGAACCACAAGTGTAGAACACCTGCTTTGCTGATGAGGCTGCAACTCTATGCACACTTATCTGGGAGTAAGCGCCACTTAACAAAGGGACTAAATAGCATTACCTACTTCTGAGCAGACATGCATAGGAGCACACCAGTAAAATGTACTATGTTATTTAAAAATGCAAATTTGCTCCCAGGTTCTTGTTGTTGTTTTAACATGTTAAGCTTATCATGTGAACACTTTTGGGGTGGTAGAGATTTATTTTTCTGTTAGAAAAAGGTGGTAAAATGAATGATGCCAGTGCCCATATCAAATGTAAGGCTTTGCTTTTATACAGCTAATCAAATTCCATTCACATTAGTTGGAGAGGGTCATATTAACAAATGTCTTCCAGTGCAATCCTCAGCATGTTTACTCAGTACTATGTCCCACTGTGCTGAATGGAACTTACTTCCTGGCAAGTATGTACAGGATAATATGGAGTGTTCAAAAAGGCTTAATTTGTTATGTAGCTCCTTCCTGTTGTAAGTGATTTCAAAACTGCATCTGTATTTCCGACAGCTCCAGTCAAGAAATAGGTTTGCTTTATTTGTAAGTGCAGGGAAATGGGATTACCATAGGCAAATCAGAACATATCATCTTACTGTTCTAGCATTCACATACTTAATACTACACAAGGTCTTTTTTCAGGTGCTAATAGAAAAATCAATTTTACATCACAACAGCTGGGATCGTTTTAAATATCACAGCTGTCAGAATTTGAAAATAACTAATTTGAACATGGCCGCTGTGCTGAAAATCTAGTAAAATGAAAACAGGACTGATCTGTATGTATTATCTCCTTTGCCAACCAAACTTCCGGTATGACTGACAGTGGCGTTGCATAGATATCTAATAACAGGTTTCAGCTTTTAGTCATGCTAAGGCATTGGTGAATGCATGGAATTTATTTCCCGTATGAAGTGGGGAAAAGCTTGCTGCAGTAATAGTGAAATTATCTTGTTCATGTATGCTTATAGGTTAGCTGAAACGATAATTCTAATTACAGAAATTGTGTCAACTCTGAAAAACCTCAATTTAAAGAACGACTAATCCACTTATGTAAGTATTCTGATGGCAAACCGTCAACAGATAAAATAATAGATGTGATAAATAACAAGCCTTTGTTGTTCTAGAAACTGAGAGGGTTGTGTTAAGGTGAAACTCTAGACGTGTTGATACAGTCCATACAAAAACTGTGCACAGCACTGAAACAATTTAACCATTTCTTTCCTAATTGTTATGCCCTGTGGCTATAAAGGAAAGCAATTCATCAATTCAAAAGAAATATATAATGAGACTAATTTCAGTTTTCACAGTCCTAAACCAATTGCATTAATTTAAAGTTTAAAGGGGTTGGTGATAGTGCTTAATAACATACATACATACATATATTTTCCAAGCAGAGAGTGGTCGGACTTGAAACCAGGCTACAAGTTACACCCTACAGTTCCAGTACCCCATTGGTGGAGAATGAATGTGGTGCTCATGGCACTGATGACACTGCATGAATTCAAAGGCGCTCCTTTTGTTATCTCTAGGGATAAAATTTGTTTGCTCCAAATTTTGATTTATCTAACTGGATAAGAATTTACCTCCTGAAACTGTAATTGAATTGTGATGCCCTTGGTGTGCCCAAATCTGCACTTGTCAGAATTTTGCAATGTGATGTGCAACTCAAAAACTGACAGAAAAATGCATATATTATGGGAAAGTGTGCACAAAATTACACGTTAGGAAGAAATCTGCAAAATGTCAGGAAACATTAGTACAAAAATCAATATATTAGTTAAAATGTGCATGAACATGCATATTAATTTTCTTATGGACTTTTTCAGGCAGAACTGGCAAAATCATGTGAAAAAAGGCCGAAATGAGCAAATGGTTTAAAAAAGGAAATGAATCTAAAGTTAACAAATTCATTCATCTTGAGTTATTGGTCCATGTGTTCCAGCACTGCGTTTTGAAACTGAAAACAGGATCTTAGTCTTGCTTTTGAGAAGTTGGGCATGTTAGTCCCTAGTTCAAATATTACCTTGGCCACAAAATTTAGTGGACAATATGAAGCCAACTACTGGTGGTGTTTCTCTCTCTCTCTTTCATTTTTCATTTCATTTCTCTCTTCTCACATTCATAATAGGAGAAAGGATACTGGCCCATCATAGAGGACTGAGACTATAATGTGAACAGCTTTGGACACACTTTATAAATGTTAGTATTTATTATTAAAGCCATGAGAAAATATAGAGGAGTATGAAGAATGCAGATAGACGACATGTAACGGCCTTGTGCCACCATTCTGGATGCATGTTCCTCTACTGATAATGGACATACTAAATGCTGCTGGCATACCTCAATTACCCACGCACAGCCTCCCAAATATATATGAGGATTACAATATGGTCTATAAAGTGCATCATGCTGTTAAGATGGCAAAATGTGAATTTTGAACCAATATGATTTTTATTAAATCTCACAAAGGCATCACTTAACAATAATACATCCATAATCCTTTTAGCGTATAGGCATATTGAAAGGGAATTCTAACAAGGGACGACCTTTTTGCTGTTTGAGACATTATCCGAAAAAGACGTCAGAACATGTAATATAGGTTGGAGGCAGCTACATTTGCCCAGAAAGGCTGCAATAAAGTGGAGCATTTGGTGTGCAGAGATTTAGTGGAATTTAAGATCACACTGCTGTGCGTTGGACTGTGGGCCGTATGTCTGTATCACTGGGAATGCTATTTTAAAGGCATTTTCTTGGAAATAAAATGCCAATTTTCTGTATTTAATTGAAGCTCACATTTATTTTATTAAAAGCAAGAAGAACTGCATCCATGTCAGTATGCTTGGGATCCGAGTACATATGTATATAGAAGGGTGTGGTCAAAAAAAAGCTAAAATACCAGAAATGTTCAGGCAGTAGGCATCAGGGTAAGGATACACTAATTTTCATTTTGCTAATTATTACTAATTAACCAAGGCTAGCAGAAACACCACAAAGAAAATGGAACAAAGAGTGCGAGCCTAGGTAAGTCTACTCAAAAGTTAGTTCTACTGACTTCAGTGGGGCTTACTCCCAGGTAATTATTTAGAGTACTGCAGCCTACATAATTTTGCAGCCGTTTCTAGCCCCTCCAACAACTGCTCTCAAACAGCCTAAGGAATCCTAGCGACACTGTATGTTATTTTTCATCTCCTGGAATTGTTGTAACAGGTGCAGTAGTAATAATATGCCGGGCAATCAACTTTTTCCCGCTGATCTGTCAGTTTAGCTTAATAATGCCATTAAGAATGTAAACATTTCTGCAATTTATATTTAAAAGTCAATAAAATAATGGGGTGCACTACTTATCCTTTTTAATTTTTTAAGTAATACGTTTGATTATTTTAATCATGTCATCTCTTAACTGAATGGATTTAAATACGCAGGCAGCATCAGTGTGGATCCCTGCAACCACACACACTTTGCTAGAAAAGCCATCGAGCAATTCTGACTTACTCCCTTTAAAGCAGAGATTATTTAGGGACAATCACCAGACATTTTACATTCAATTGTTCGTAACGGCAAGGAAATATGTGTCATATATCTTTTATTAAAGAGGAAGGGTATTATAATTGACCATAAAGGAGTGGGATTCAGAACCACAGCAGTCAAATAAAACAACTTGGTAATAATAAGGATCAGCTATAAAAACTATTCTCGGTGTAATTACAGGGCGTTTGCTAGCAAGTGCAAAATGTATCTTTTTTAACGTCGTAAAAAAAATGTAACATTATAGACTTTCCCATTATACGAGTCCTTTCACTAGTACTCAGGTTTGCTAGTCTATAATTCTCACTGGAACATCTAGGGGTGAAAAAGCCAAGTCAAATGTTAGTCTGGATTGTTAACATCCTCTTTGCATTTGCAGGTCATCTACAATGGAAGCAGCTGGAATCTAACGTTCTCCACGCTGCCCCACCAATTACTTCAGAGCTGCCTTCTCGCAGGGAGAGTGCAATTTGGTCTCTATGAAAGCTCAGCTTAGGGTCCCTTGAGAATGACAGGCAAAGACTACATATTTCAGGGGTGTCTGAGCAGAGACACATCACAATGCTGCTTTCCATTTGTTCTCTTCTCCGCTGTAGATGACTCTTGTTTCGCTTTTGCTTGGTTAAATGCTGAAACACACCTTTCCTAGTTCAACTGTATTTGCAGACTGAGATATGTAAGTAGCATCACTTCTGCACCTATTAAAATGGTACAGGTGTATAACATTTCCTCTGTTTAAAGCTTCATTAATCTGTTGGGTCATTGCATTAATAAAATAAAAACAAAGAGGGAGGTACAGCACACATGTATGTGAGTGTTGCTTACATCCACATGCACACAACGGCTATAAAATAACTATAGTTGCTATCATGATATCAAATGCTGATCCTATCTTGAATGCTAAAGAATTTACAAAGGCTAGGAGAAGAATGATGCTACTCATGACAGAGGAATGAAAGCAAGTAACACAACTTTAAACTAGGACATTTTCATATCTGTACACTCATGCAATTCTTTTGTTTATTCATGGGATGCAGAAGATGGCTTTGGTAAGTGGCAGATGAAAAGTTGCCTTGTATTGTATACTTTGAGTTGCCTGTTGCAGCTACTTGGTCTAAGAGACAAAAATGCTTGAAGAATTGCAATTCATGCACATACTTTGGAGTTTCCAAGTATTGAGACCTGCTCCTATTTTCTAACTAAATTCTGATCATGCCAATTTGACAGAACAAAAATGCTGGGCATTCTTGCAAAATTCGAACATATACATATATACATTGTATAAGGCTGATTCCTGAATAACCTCATTGCGATTCATATGCCTGGATGGCTGGAACTAAAATATTAAAATATGTTAATTAATAGAATTCCTGGTTTCTGGAAGCTGGGGCATGAAACTAAGTTTTCAGCAGTTCTACAGCTATGTCGCTCAGCTTCTTCTGGTTTCTTTAGAAATACTTATTCTTCCAGACAAGACGCATTTTCTCCAGGCTTGTCAAAAGCAAAGCTGGACTGATAGATAACTGTACAGGCAAAATAAAAGTACAGCTGATCTACAAACCAGTTAACCTGAATTACTAGAATTTAAGCAAATTTATCCTTATTGACTGCAGTTGGGATTAATTATTTTAACTCAACGGCTGCAACTTCCTTGGGTTATATGGATCAGGTTGGCAGTATCCCACACAGTTTTCCCACATGCAATAGATTCCCCTGGGCAGCACAGCTGCTGCACAAAACACACAACAGTCCCCTTGTCCAAATGCCTGGCTACCCACAAAAGTTGGAGGGGGAATCCCTTTTGTAAATGAGACAGTAATATCCCAATGAATCTAGACAGTCCTTGTCTATCTTTCACTCTTTCTAAACACAGCTTGGTACAATATTTCTAAATCCTAGGTCCTTGACATACTACAGCAATTTTACACTAAACTGAGTATAACGTGAACCAGACATATTCTCAAACAGGAAACAAACAACTCTTCTGCACAATTTCCTGTAGATCACTTGGAAAGGTATTTAAAGGCTGTATTGGCAAAGAACATTTTCAAATTGCTCCCTTCCTCCCCCGAAACAATGCACCCCCCACACACAGACACACAGAGCACAAAAATTTAAGAATACAGTGGAGTTTTTTAAGGCAATATATGTTTTTCAATCAACCTCATCAATTTAGCATTAAGTAAAAAAATTGATATTTAGAATTTTTATTCGTAAAAATACTTCAAGAGTTTTATCTCTGCAACCTCTATACAACTTTATACATAGAACAAGAACTGGTCAGCACACCATTTGCTAACAGCTCATCCAAGGCTTCAGAATCAATCTAAAGCTGCATTCAGAAATGTTGATTTAATCAGATTTACTTCTCTGAATATATCTATATCTATATCTATCTAGTCAATTTGGCTAATAAATAGAATGCAGATCATTTAATTTTTGCACCATAAAGAAGTAACACAATTGTTAATATAACATTTAACAGCAATGATTTATTTGAGATGGCATTGTTACAATTCTTATTTCCACAAACTCTAAGATATGGAACATTTCATCCTTTGCTTTTAACAACACAACGCACATACAGAGGGAGCGAGGCAAGTACAGTCATTTTATATATAGTGCAGTACATATAATCTATTCCTGCATTTCTCTTTTCTTTATATGTATAGGTACTTTTCAAAACTATTCACTATAAATCTGATGTATTTGAATAGCCCTGCCATTTAGAGTGGTAGTGACTAAAAATTCTAGCAACTATATTGGATTGCAAATATAATATGGAAAATGCATGCATATGAAAATGCATAAAATTAAAATATATAACTGAATGCTCCATCTAAAATGATACTTTAGTACTGTTTATGAAAGATAATGACTATAACATGCATATTGCTAACATTCACCAATTTCAAAGGGATTTACTTCTATTAATAGATTTTTGGCATCTTATTGCTTATACACAGATTGAATATGCGCCTTTATTTCTGACCTTCAGTATTTCCAGATCCTAGATATTACCATTTCATTTCACATGCAATGTCAGTTTGAAATATAGGACATGGATTACAGTGCTTGTTTTAAAAGTGGATTAAATATAAAGAAGTCTAACTAACAGGTATGTTTTAAACAAACATTATTATGACCCTACATCATACCCATATTTTTAGTCTTGATTTATCACTATTGGTAGATGGAATTATACTATTTGGCCTAGCCTATTAGTATGAACAATGCTATGGACTATTTATCTCTAAGAACTTTTGTAGTTGAAAAGTTCCATAATAAGAAGAGCAGACAGAGTACAAACACAAAAGCTCATTAGCATATACTTTTTGTGATTTGATGACTTGACAAATAACTATTTCAAAACAACTAGTTGGTGAGATGGCTTGACGCTTGTTGGTATAATGTGCAAAAAAAGAGTAATTATGATAATTATAGGGTTCTCTATATGATTTAACACATGCGCATGCGGGTGAGCACCAATAATGAGATCTTAAAATACTATTAAGTGAAAGTTTTGCCACTTTTGCTTTCAATTCTATTTGCAATAATGTCATCTTTGCTGTCTCCATGTTCTTCAAATATGGCATTTGATCAAACAACTGCTTGCTAAAATCTTAGTCATGTGCAATTAGCAATGCTAAACATCAGATTTAAAAAGTGATTTCAGACCATACATGCTTTCAGAGATACGTTTCAAAATTCAAGAAGCAAAGCTTTAAACAAGAAGAGGCTTGGAAGTATGTTTTTACACTCACAGTATTATGCAATGCAAGCATGCATTGTTAAAATAAATGTATCTGTGTGCATGCATGTGCGCGCGTGTGTGCATGTGTGTATGAGAAAGCATAAAAAACGAAGCATGGAATATTGTCAGCTCAACAGTGATACACTGACACATGCCCTTCAACCGCATGCATTAAATATGCATTATTTCCTATGAACGTAATTTTTATTTATTTTTAAAATAAATACTTCACATTTAAATAAATATATGCATTTAACAATGGAACAGAAAAAATGCTGACGCAGAGAAGATGAATGCCATGAACAACAGGTGAACAGAAAAAAGAAAGT
>NW_025335606.1:10498129-10606055 GCF_004798865.1 Varanus komodoensis
AGAGAGAGAGAGAGAGAGAGATTGGGAATGGCTTCGGCTTGCCAAATTCAGAGCATCACAGGAAAGGAGGCCCCCCGGGAATTGATCCCAAATGAAACTAAATAATTTGCATATGCTGAAGCAAATGCCATCTGAGCATACAGCTATTCTCCAGAATCAACTTTAATAATTCAAAGCACCTATTTCCTTACTACTCAACGTGGTAACAAAACACATACAGTATTAATAAACAGCAGGAGATAGCAACGTCAGTTCTGAGCAGCCGTCTTTTGCTAATGGTAAAGTTTTATTTTGTACTCTTCGTACCAATCTATGTAGTGTTGGTCCAAATGTATATTTTAGAGAGAGAAGAGGAAGCAGTGAGCTTTATCTAACTTCCTTGCTATGCATTTATTTGGGAGGTCCCCAGAGATTTGGGTAAACAGTTCTTGAATTATAATCACACATTTCATTCAAATTTCATGCTTTGAGGATTTTTTCCTCATTAGAACAGTTAGTTGTCAATCTGACAGGATCACATTTGTAACCTTTAAACCACCCTCTGTGTATAATACATAAGGCCAGAAAACCCAAGTAAGACAGGTCTGTATGCAACACAATGTAATACCTACAGGGGAAAAGAAGGGTAGGGTGGGGGGGGGGGGGGGGGGGGGGGGGAGATTTCATTGCATATAAGTTGAGAACTGCTTATTTCAGTTTTGAACAAATACAGATTATGGACATATTTTTATTCTTGACCTATATGCTGAAAATATCCACAGTAGTTTAAAACAGACCAAACCAGAAACCATCACAGTTCCCCCACTATAAATGAACATTTCGTTCTATTATGCTTTCAATATGTAGGAGTGACATCATTTCATTACAAAGGTATACCTTCAAACTGTGCGTGCATGTGTGTGCAAATCCCACAAAGTTGTGGATTAGTATAATATGCAATTAACATTTAATTCTAATAAAAGTTTACCCCAAAACTAGATTTGATTGACTCCTAAGCCACTAAATTCACTCTAATCAGTTCACAGCCACTGAAACAACCCTCTAAAACCGGACTAACACTATAAGCTTTAATTACTGGCACCAGATAATTATGAAATTTCATATTCTGATGTCTATAGAAAAACTCAAATTAATGAACACTAAACATACTGAAGAGTAGCCTTGAAATAATGACCTTTTAGTTTCAAAGTGACTACAGTGAAGGCTGTGGATGCTTTTGGCAAGTTGGGGTAATGGCTTTACAACTCCGACTGGACATCTGTAAGTCCATGAAGATAAAACTCAGAATGCATGCAGCTTACCAAATTCTTTCTTTTACCAATCTGGACTTCATGCCCAAAATGTACAGTATATTTGTACCCTGTCTCTGGTTATTTGTATAATACAGCCATTAATTAGGGAGATGGCCTAAGGCAGAAGAAAGAGTCCTCGTTTTGCATGTTTAAGGTATGTATGTAATTTCATGCACCTTTGGGTAAAGGAGCTGGGAAAGACCTCTTCCTACCACCTTAGAGAAAAGTCCTCATGCATGGAAGAGAACAGTAAATCCAGTGGATCAATACCCTCACTCACCACTTCTGTGCTCTTATTCATACTCCTGTGTAAGAGAGACCTGTATGGAAGGCGCAGCAGCCTTCACACTCTATGGCACACCCAAGCTGCCACCTGCTTGATATCTACACACTGCATTTAAATATTTGCACAGGGGGCTACACAGATAGATCCCAACCTTACACCGCAGAGCTCCAATTTATATGCCAAAAATGGTGGTCCGTGCATAGACAGACAGTGCATTTATGGCCGATGCGTGCCGGCCGCGATGCAACTCCTTTCAAAGATGTGAATGTGCAGTAGAAAATTTCCTGTGTAATATGCACGGAGATTTTCTGTTCCTGAAAAAAACAGCCCCTTTTCACCTGACGACGAGGTACAGACTGTTTCTTCTGCCTTGCTATACAACCCAAGATTTTCTTACTCCTCCAGACACAGCCATATGGATACTGCACATGACATCATGCTGGCAAAGGCAGAGAGAGCTATCTGGGAGATACCATTTCTGCGCTGGATACTTAAACAATCAAGCACACATCTTCTGAGCTCTGAATGAACACTGAGATAGCAGAACAGATTCCTATCTTCCACCATTTTCCATCAGCACAAATGCCATATCCACTGGGTCCCTTTGCCTTCATGCAAGCACTTTATCTGAAGCAGGGCCCACAAGCAGGATTCTCCAGCATGGGACTATACCATGTCAGAAAGCAAATCAGACATTGCTTGCTTTTCAAGTGCCCAGTGTCACACCCTCCTTGCACCTGAAAAGCTAACACATCAGGAAGAATTATTCCAACTTAGCCATACTGATGACATGCTACATTTGGACAGACAAGGAGCATTTGATTTAAGGAGGAAGGTGTTATCGTCACACTTCTGCATGGGACATCTGCATCACCCCTGCCTCTCAGGGAGCTTTCACCAGCAACAGCTATCTACATTCATTTCACCGAGTATTGCTCCCTACACAATTCCCTAATGGTCCAGGGCCTACAAATTATGATGCTTTTAGAAGGCACTACAATGTAGCACATATCACTTTGAATTACAGTCATACTTCAACATAAACTCTAGTTATAACCCACTTCTATTTCTTTAAACACATGCTGGCAGAATTCCTGGAACTAGCATGTAGAAAAGCTCATGAGAAGGACAAGAGTACTTCTTTGGAAGAGAAGGAAGAGCACAACCACTTGGTTTGGAGGAGCAGTTGAACTGGTGACAAAACAAACACTAGGATGGGCAGGGGTCCACTGATGAAGGCCCCTTGAAGTGGATCTTCTTCTTCACCATAGCAACTTGCTCCTCCACCTGCCTTTTGCTCCAGCCCAGAGGAGCAGGAGATACTACTGACTAATTGGCCATTGGTATTTGCCTCTTAAACAAGCCAGTGATGGCAATGCTGAGAGAGCGTCCATTACTGGCAGTGTGCCACCTCCTTCACCAGAGGTGACATGCCTGCACAGACCCACTGCTGAGGAGCTTGAGCAGGTGCAGGTCTTGCACTCATCCTGCTCGAGAAGTCCTGCGGGCAGCTGGTTTGCCACTGTGTGCACTGAGTGGTGGAGAAGAGGGACTGTAGGTCTGATCCAGCATGCTTTCTCTTAAGTTCTAAAGAGGATGAGGAGACTCCTGCGAGTCCCTTGGACCGCAAGGCAATCAAACCGGCCAGTCCTAGAGGAGATCAACCCTGACTGCTCTTTAGAAGGCCAGATCCTGAAGATGAAGCTCAAATACTTTGGCCACCTAATGAGAAGGAAGGACTCCCTGGGGAAGAGCCTGATGCTGGGAACAATAGAGGGCAAAAGAAGAAAGGGGTGGCAGAGGATGAGGAGGCTGGATGGAGTCACTGAGGTGGTTGGTGTGAGCTTAGGTGGACTCCGGGGATGGTGGAGGAAGGAAGGCCTGGAGGAATGTTGTCCACGGGGTCGTGATGGGTCAGACATGACTTTGCGACTAACAACAACCACAAAGAGGATGAGGAACTGCTGACAATGGTGGTGAGAAGACAGGTAGGATGAGGAAGGGAGCCCACTGAGGGTGTGTTGTATGAAGGCTCCCACCCAAATCAGCCCAGCTGTCAAGGTCACTGAAGTCAACAATTTCTGAAATTCCTATGGGTTCATATGAGTCAATACATTTTTTCTCATGTACAAAGGAAAGAGACTTACTTTTTCTAAACCAAAACGGCTGAAACAGGAAGAGCAAGAGTTATGGGCAGTTCCCTAGTATATAATATAGCTTATCCACCCTTTGTCAAGCAGTTCAGTATTTCTCAGGAGTACGTGCTCTAAAATTAGCAATTACAAATCAGGACCATCAAGGATCGAAACATTATATTAAATAGTAAAAGAGAATGGTTTGAAATGTTGTTTCCCTTCCCACACAACATGATGCTGAAGTGGGTGAAGCCTTGTAAGATGAACTAACCAGTGAAGACATATCTTTACCCGCCTGTTCTAAATTAGGCTTTGGGGTAATAGGATGCTATTGATTAAAAAGAGCAAACTGCTAAAAATATAAACAGAGTTATCCGACAAGAAACAGCTTAAAAATAATAATAAATGTGTGTTGGTGTTTTAATCTCCTAATGCAGCGCTCTGAAATTTGCATCTGGACACAGCATAACTACTTTAGGGATTTTCACTGAGCCAGGCAAAGGCAGTTGTTAAGCTACATTTTGTTGATCCAAAAAGCTGGTATTAATGCCACTTGCTACAAAAGCCAAGTCCCTGGTTATGCCAAACCGAACTGCCCCAATAGGGGCACTACCATTAAATGCTGCGAAGCTAGAAACATATATTTGTGCCCATAATATACTGACAAAAAGGTATGTGGAATCGTAAACAGCTGCATTGGAGGCAGCCAATAAGGCCAATGGGTCCCTTTGCTCTGCAGGAGAAAATGTGTTTATGTGTAAATATATGCACACATAATCAATACATTATTTGATACTTATGTACTACAGTCAATCTAGATCAATCTCATCTAAACAGATAGACAGGCAGAGGGGAAACTGTGATAAATGAGGTTTGATTTCTGACACAGAATAGTCTGACTACTACAGGCATTTCTCCTGAACAAAGTTCCTTTCCAATTTCCCCATTTTACATGGGAGGGGGTATCCGGGGGGGGGGAGTGCACCCCAAAATGCACAAATAGCAGGAGAAAAATGCACAAATGACTGGAATGCTAAGCCAGGAAAAAAAATAGATCGGTTCCATGCTGTCATAAGCAGTGAGTTACCACCAGGGTACTGGGACCATGTGTCCAAATGCTGCTTCTGAAATGCAAAAAATAGCCCGAATACAGGCGGATGGCTGCAGGCAGCCTAAATGTCTCCCAGTGCCTCAGTGTGATGCCTAGTCAGGGCAATGTGAATAATGAAAAGGGTGGAAAGATCTAGCCACCTGGTGCTGATTGGAAACGTAGCTCAGGAAAAGAAGCGGCGGGGTGGTCGCGACTATCGTAAGTAGTGAGTTCTTTTGAACTCTTACTGTTAGTTACCCAGGATGCCCCTTAGTGAGCTGGTGTTCTTGAGACAAGGGGGAAGAAATGCAGAAAACTGCACAGAAATAGCAAGTCTGCTGTTGGAGATTCTAACCATAAAAATAAGAAGAGTGTCTGCATGTTTTCATCATGAATGCCGAAACCATACAGACCTTTGACCACCAGCCTTCCTTCTTGTTTTCTCCTCTCAAGATCTCCTTTATATACACCTTCCCTTCTTTCTTCTTCATTGGAACCCAATTTAAAACGTGTTGCTGGGATTGCTAAGTTTACTTATTAATAGAAATATTTGTTTGACTCATAAGTCACCCAGCTGGTCCACGTTCTTCCTCACAATCACAAACCAAACCAAACAGAACAGCTAATCAAAACTACAATTTATAATTATGTAAGTATCAAACTAATTTTGCGTGTCACATTGAACAAAAAAATTAAAATATTAATGGCAGACAGTGTGGTGTAGTGGTTAAGAGTGCTACACTGGGACTTACATCTGGGTTCTAGTGTGTACTTGGCCATGAAGTCCATAGGGTAATTTGGGCCAGTCACTGCCTGAGCCTAACCTACCTCACTGGGTTGTTGTTGGAAGGATAAAACAGAGAGGAGGAGATCCCTGTAACCCACTTGCAAGAAGAAGAAAAGGGGGATACATATGAATATAATTAGAATTAGAAACGTGAAGAACTAGCTGCAAAATGTTAAAAAAATCTGAGCAACACATTAAAGCTTAAAACTGTGCTGAAAAAGGAAGGCTTAACCCGGTTCTAAATGAGCATAGCAAAAATGCCAGGAGAAAGAGCACTCCACAGCCGGGAGGAAAGAACTAAAGACAAGCCTCTTTCCCTGGTAGCTGCCTGTGGCACCACTGTGGGTGGAGATACTCAGAAAATAAATTCATATGTGCACAACACACACGGCCTTAGTCCAGCTCATGTGCACAGGGGTAGCAGACCAAACCTGCTCCCCAGATTTGCAGAAAAGACCACAATTCCCATATGCATGGTCTGGATATCTAACAGCTGTGCTGAAGCTAAGCTGGCCTGGGCAGTGTGGATAGGAAACCACCTGTAAACCTCAGTGAGCTTAAGCATGAGGCTTGGACTTGGTTTGTAAATTCATTTACATCAGGTATGTGCAATTTTTGAAGATGAGTGACTTTAATTCAATCAGTGGCAGTCCTCTATGCCTCTTTCCACTTCATGCCCTATGCCTGAAGCAGCCACCTCTAGGCACAGATCATGTTCACTCTCTCTCTGCTTTCAGCTCTCTTCAAAGAATCATGGAACAGTAGAGTTGGAAGGGACCGTGAAGGCCATCGCGTGCCTTCTTGAGACAGCCTTGACCAGAGCCAGTCAACTGGTTACAAACAAATTCCAAGTTGATGCTGCTGCCATCTCCTCTTCCTTTTGTGAAGGAAAATGCAAGAGTGTCATCCTGGCTGCTTAACCCTTTCCTCCCCAGCCCTTTTCTGCTCATAAGGACCACCACTCCCGGTGCTTCCTTGCCTGTTGGAGGGAAAAAACAAATGGGATAGTGATTCAGATTGCCAGTGGGGAAAGGTTACGCCTCCTCCCTTGCAGTGCCGCTGCTATTTTTAAGGAAAGGGCTTAATTACATATATTGACGTCCATTGTGTAGATCGCCCCCTTCCTGGTCCACCCCAGGGTCAGTTTGTCCTCAACTATTTGTCAATTTCCCAATCAGTTTTGGACTGTCAGTGCTTTATGTGGGAACTGTCTGTATTTTGTAGGCTATGCTACTAGCCCTGAATAATTTTTTCATTGCTATTATATATGATGTCTAATGTAAATAAATAAGATACTAGCATATATTAGTAATGCAGTGAATAATCCTATCAGATTCTATCCATATGGTAGTACTGTAGAAGTTCCCAGTTGGACCCCTGGATCCAACAGAATTGCTGCCAGGTTACTCTGAGGGCTGGGCCTGTTTCGGGAACATCTTCTAGAGAGGCTGACCTTTGTTTTGGTAAGCTATGCCAAAGTGTGGCAACAGGGAAGGTTATGGTTGGGCGCTTGCGGAGACCAAGTTGCGATGTGATTTATTTTTCCAGGTGCCCCACTTCCACCCACCCAATTCATCCCAATGCAGCCAGAAGAAGGTGTAGTCATCACTAACTCAAATGTACAAAATACAACTAAGAACATAGCCAATGAGAACAGCCATGCTGGATCCAACCTATGGTCCCTCCAATCCAGCACTCCATTCACATGATGGCAAGCTAATTGTTCACGGGATCCCTCAAGAAGAAATCTGCCTGCCCAAACTGTACAGCAACTGATATATGTAAGCATGCCACCTCTGACAGCAGGGGGGGAATATAGACAGCAACCATGAGGAGCTGTCTCCTCCATGAATTTGTCCAACCCGTTTTGACTCTTCCATAAGTTAACGAAGAGATATGCCTGAGAAACTGATATTATTTCTTTATTTGTAAGAAAATATGCTCATAATGAAAGCAATCATCACATCATCCAAATTCAGAATGTGGAAGAGCTTATCAGTGAAAGGAAGTCAGAACTCAGACTTATCAGTGAACAGAAACAACACAAAGATGAACGAACAATAGAGTAAGTAGAAAAAACAGACCAACACATTCTGGACCCAAGTAGTCCTTCATCAAGGACATTCTTAAAATGAGAATGTGGAATCTATTTATTATTTATTTAAACTACCATGATAAGCCCAAAACTTTATGATCTACTCCAAGAGTGGATTATACTCAAGTGGTAAAACAAGGTGGTCTTATATATAAGACAATATTCTGTAATTGAGACAGTATTTGGGTTTGCAGTCGTAACGAGCAAAGGTGGAGTTGCCACGATTGGTGACTGCTTGCCACATTTTCCCTAAAGTAAGCGCATGATTTCTGGTTGATTTCATTGTTTTCCCCCCCCGACCCACCCTCTGCTGTTACAATGCATCGTAGAAGCTGCCATGAACAAATTCCCCTTGGAAAGGATATTGGTTCCCTTGTTGCGTCAGCTGCCACTTTCTGATTGGTCCACTATGGTTTTGGTTTGCCCTCTACCACCTGCCAGTTTTTATTGCATCCTATCAGCATTCCCTAGTTGATCCACCCTCTGATCCAAGCCCCCCCACACACAGAAATCAACATTTTGGCTGGGATTCCCCCTTCTTCCATGCTTTCACCTGCTTTCTCCCTCCTTCAGGAAGAAAATAAGGTGATGAGCAAACACTCAGCCAATGGGTACAAAGCAAGCGATGATGCTTGTGTTGCTAGGCAGCTGGGAATAGCCCAGGGCTGCTCTTTCCATATGACTTGTTGGTGTTTTTCACCACATGGCGCTCCCAGGTCCAGACATCACAACACTGGATTATGGTGAGCAGAAACCACAGAATGGACTGTTGTTTCATATAATGGGTTCTGGGCCTAATCCAATCCATGGTGA
This sequence comes from Varanus komodoensis, assembly GCF_004798865.1. Classification (NCBI taxonomy): domain Eukaryota; kingdom Metazoa; phylum Chordata; class Lepidosauria; order Squamata; family Varanidae; genus Varanus; species Varanus komodoensis. The sequence goes on from NW_025335606.1 coordinate 10,506,628, forward strand.
AATACCAGGACTGAGTTCAGACAAAACAACAAGAGCCCAACATTCTAAAACAACAAATGCTTGTTATGACGTGCTGACCTGGCCAGCGTTAGTGGAAACAGGCCAAGGAATCAATTCCTCCCACACATGCTATAGCCATATGCTCCCGCATATGCAAGCACTTATGGCACCACTGTGTCAAGAAGCAGAGAAGCAGTGGTAGATACTACCATACAGCTAATCCCACTGGTCATCCATCCCCCCTGCCCATTGTCACTTGACAGTTTTGGGGTTCCTTATTTGTTTCTTTTTCTGAACCATAATGACCTAATGTTTTCACAGTTTGATCCACTGAATAACCGTGGTAATGGCATGGTTCGTATAGATCAATGTCCTACCATGAACACTACAACCCAACATCAAGAAAAGCATCTGCACAGGTACCGTCCCCATCCTACATTTTTAGACCCAGAGCAGAGGACAGAGTATGTCTCTATCACCCATCCTTTGAAATTGTTACCATGTTTCTGGGATGTAATTTTCTAACCTATGATACAGGATAAACTGCTCCCGTGGAGCAATGCAACCACAGCAATGCCAGGTATTTGTGTCACAGCTGCTGAAATCAAGCTGTATTCATTAATTATTGCATTTCTAACCTGCTCAGTAACAAACGTCTTCTGGGTGGTTTGCAAAGAGTTAAAAATCTCAAATGCCATATAACAGTTAAACTATAAAATGCAACATAAATTGTTAAAATAAACCAGTTCAATAGAACATAAAACAATAAGCAGCACAGGAATTGATAAAACAGCCATAGTAATCTAGACGTAGCTCTCTAAAATAACTTGGAGAAAGAAGATGCCTAGTGAACCCCTTTGGGGAATTTATCACATAAGTGGGGTGCCACCACTGAGGAGACCCTCTCTCTTGTAACCAGCCAGCCAGGGTCCTTCAACCTGAACAAGTGCCTCTAAAGGAAACCTAGGGATCTGAGCACAGGATTGCCTTTGTCACCATGACAGGACAATCCTGGCCAATTAGACTGACATGCCTGCCTTTAAGGCAGCTCGGTTCTGCGGAATATTGTGCAATTAAGCCCCTGGTCTAGTTCTCTGCTAGATGCTACAGAGGTCATAGGATCACGAGCGGAGTCTCAAAGGATGATGTAATGGGACTTCGCTTCCGTGCTATTGCTAACTACTGGCATACTCCCAGGACTGAAGCAGCAGCTGCCATTCAATGTTCCTGCCTCAACTTATAGGAAGAAGACCGTAAAGTATACAAAAATGCCTGATAACATGTTTTCCTAGTGTAAAGGGAAAACAAGGATGTTACTGGTGACCTGCACTCCATCCAAAGGCCCCTCCAGTGGAATGACTCCAGTGAAACTTTTTGCTAGCTAGCACTTCGATGGGGGGAAAAATCCTCTTTTCTTTCAGGATCTTGTTGTCCACCTTCTCCTGGTTTGCTTCAAAATAATTATAGCAGTTGCTGTTATCACATGGTTCGGCACATTTCACAACAGTTGCGGACCGCAACACTACAGCGCCTATTACTTTACAGCAACATGTGTCTTCATTTGTTTGTGAACCCAGCTTTAGAAGGTGAAGTTAAGGACATATTTTCAGCCCTGTGAGTAGCATTAAGTCCTCTGCACTTTCTACATCACTGATTACAAAGCAAGAATCATCAGGTGCAATGTATAAGCACTCTGGTCCTATAAATATATTTATACGTGACAAATGTGGACAAATTCATGTTAATATAAGCCTTTATCGAACATGACACAGAAAGTGCTACTGTGTTACTACAAACACTTTGCTATGGACTACTTTGCACAGCATTTTCTAATTCACTAATCTGCCTTGCATTTTCTAAGTTAATTGTGGCTGTATCATCTCCCCCACCCCATTCAGTGCAGTTTATCACATCTGGAGAAAAGAATATTGCTTCTTATTGTTGAGTGTTTAAAACTGTTCATCCTGTACCTCTGTGTGTGCTCTTTGTTTATACATTTTTATACAGTGGCATTTATACTTTGTATAATATATTGTTGAGCTTTCAGTCTTTGTCAGCTGATCAGGAAACTACAAGTATTGGGTGACACAGAAATGTAGTAAAGGAATGAAAATGAAGGAATAAGTTAAGGTTAATTCATAAAGAAAGTGTTTAATGGAAGGTTGGGAATGCCCAGATGTGGAGAAGTACATCTTGAAAACAAATGATGCCATTGCTTCCTTGTTTCTCTTCCCAATTTATTACACTTCTAAGGTCCAAGAAAAGAGCAACCTTCAGATGCAAAATAGACCCTATCATCAGTGTTTGCAGTGTAGGGCTACACAACCTGAGACAAACCCAGGCACCTAAGAGGGACTCCTCACAGGTGCAATAGGCGTGCTGCTCTGGTTGACTTCTGGGACTGCATAATCAACATGGTGTGTGCATGTATGTGTGTGTGCATGTATGGGTGTGTGCATGTATGTGTAAGGAGCACCTGGCAGACACACCATGACACACCATGGTGACTGCTATATTTGGCTTGCCGATTCAAATTTTCACGAGCTTGAGTAAAAGAACCAGGTATGCATGATCATGCTGAATAACCTTATTGGCATTCATGACAGAAATGCTAAAAGCTGAATGAGATGAGAGCTGGGCAAGATACAGGCATTTCTAGAAGTCATTAAAGGTAGCAAAGAGCTTCTGCTTGCAGTATACCTGGTCTTCTCCAATTGCAAGCACATTCTTTCACTTCCTCCTTGTTTGGCATCATCCTGTCGCCTTTCATGAAAGCCAAGTGCATATACAAGAACATTAAAATATAATTTACAGTCCATCTATTTTACATAAACTGTATTTCTAAAATATTCATTTGCTGTGGTCTCCTTTTCACTGCTGGTAAAAGCCGAGAGGAAGTCAAAACTTGGAAGTCTCTATTCCTTGAAACATCCCAACCTTAAAGTGGGTGCTGAATGAGAAAGGCCTGCTCCTCAATAATGGAGCTTGGTCCATCTGCTCACCAGCCTGCTTGCAATATGCCAAGCAATCAGTGTTGGATTGGGACTCGTAGGTCAACTAGTCCCACCAACTCCCACGTACGAGGACCTCTTCTACCCTGGAAAAAGCAAGCAGGAAGAACGGGAGACTGAATGTCCATAGCATCTACAAAGATAATAAAATACCCACAGATAGCATCTAGTGGAATGAGTATCAGGTGCAATTTAGCTTTAATTAGTAACGCTCATTCCTAGGTTTTGAGAGAAAATTAGTACACAGCTAAATGCTCAATGTATTAACTTTTGGCTGCAGGTTTTAGCTTCTTGTTTGGTTCAGCTCAGCCCTTCTCTAACCTGGAGACTGCATCTGCCTTAAAAAGGACAATAATTAAACATTCACTATGAAGTCTGAAAGGCAGAGGGTGAAGCACCATTAGAAGCACCTGCCACAAGTCCACCGTTTATGGACACACACTGCCAATACCTCACCTTTTTCCTTTGAAAGTCCAGCTACATCACTAACACGCGCTTTCCCTTACAGACGCATTGCACGAATGGAAGCTGTAGCAATAATCTGCCTTGCAGCTGCTGGAATCTTTACAATTCTGTAACATATTTTTACAAGGAAGGCTGAATTGTGTTGTTATATCACTGTTGCAGGCAAGATAAATTTAAGCAATGAGATGCCAGGTAGGGTAAACAGCCACCTAACAGGTGAGAGAGAGTGAATCAGGAGAGACTGGGGAGTAGAATCAGGTGACACTTTTAGTTTTTATCATTTATCCTTTATCATTTCTCTTTCAGGTATATGCTTTTAATTTTTTTTCCAGATGTCATTGGAAAAGCAGGTTGCTTACCTGTAACTGATGTTCTTCGAGTGGCCATCTGCGCATTCACACATAGGGGTTGCTGCGCCTGCGCAGTGCCTAGGCCGGAAGATTAGAAAGCTAACAGTTTTTGGCGGAATGCTCCGCTCCCCTCCCCCTTTGTGGTATAAATAGAGCAGAGTGTCCGCCATTTTGCTCAGTCTTGAAGACTGCACGTTCGCCCTCTAGAGGTTAAAAATAAAGTAATGATAAGACACCATAATATTCCCACGGTACCGATGTGAATTATAGTACGGTACTGAGAACAATCTCTAGTCAGCGATATAACCTCCCGGTACCGATGCCATTAATATTTCGGTACTGGAAAAAGAAAAAAAAAACCACCCAGCGACATAATCCAAATAGTACTGATGCAAATTATAGTATGGTACCGAGAAAAAACAAGATATCCACTCACCAACACCGAGTGGGGCCGGCGGGTGGGTTGTGTGAATGCACAGATGGCCACTCGAAGAACATCAGGTACAGGTAAGCAACCTGCTTTTCTTCATCGTGGCCTCTGTGCATCACACATATGGGTGATTCGCAAGCTTACCAGACTCGGCGGAGGGAGGTGTCATCATCGAAGAACGGATGAGAGAACAGCTCTTCCAAAAGAGCAATCCGGTCTGGCACGTACATCAAGCCGATAATGCTTGGCGAAAGTACATGGACCAGCCCAGTTTGCAGCTCTGCAGATGTCTTGCAACAGAACCCCTGCGGCAAAAGTGGACGAGGTCGCTACTGCTCGTGTAGAATGGCCAGTTGGAGAGACAGGTAAGTCTATTTTCGATAGCTGATAAGCCAGGACAATAGTCTGGGTGATCCAATTAGAGAGTCTCTGAGATGATATCGGTGATCCCTTTTTTTGCTCGGAGTATTTAACAAAAAGTCTATTAGTAGTATGAAAAGATTCAGTGCGGGATCTGTAAAAGGCCAAGCAGCGGCGAACATCAAGCGTGTGTAAAGCACATTCTATCGGGGTCGACGGCGATGGAAAGAAAGCCAGTAGAACAATATCCTGATTCAGGTGGAACGATGTGGCCACCTTGGGTAAAAAGGAGAAATCCATCTGAAGGACAACTTTTTCCTTATGGAAGTTCAGAAATGGTGGGTCTATGCGGAGAGCACAAAGCTTGCTAGCTCTTCGTGCTGATGTTACCGCTACTAGAAAGGCAGTTTTCCATGACACCAGGCGTAAGTCCGCAGTTGCTAAATGCCCGAACGGTGGTTTGGTAAGCGCTTGGAGTACTACAGAAAGACTCCACGTCGGCATGGCAGGGCGAATAGACAGATGTAAATTTTGTAGTCCCTTAATGAAGCGCCGAACCAGCGGTTGTGAGAAGACTGATAACCCGTGCATAGTGCCACAATAATGGGATATAGCGGCTGCATAAACTTTGATGGATGACGGTTTAAGTCCCTCATGATGCAAATGTAAAAGAAATTGTAAGATATTGGTGACTGAAGCCGTTGCAGGGGAGAACGAATGGCACTCCGCAAAAGAGGAGAATCTTCTCCATTTAGCCGTATAGGAACGACGAATGGATGGTCTTAATGCAGATTTGATAATCACCTGAATTTCTGTCGGTAGGCATCGGTATCATGATATTCGCTGTTGAATTCGAAGTCGGGGCTGCATATATCGTGTGTTGAGTGAGGTCACCCATAGCGTGAGGTGTCCCCGGTACCGACTCGGTGATGTGAATCAGGTGATTCACCATGCCGTCAGCTTCAGAGAGAATATATCTGGATGGCAGATCGCTCCTCCTTGTTGTGTTAACAAGTGCGGGAGAGTTGGTAGATGAAGGAACGTTCTTCTGGACAGCAGCAAGAGAGTGGTAAACCATGGTTGTCTCGGCCACCACGGAGTCACTAGTATCCCCGTGGCCCTGTCCTGGGCTATTTTTGTTACCACTCTCGTCAGAAGTGGGATTGGAGGAAACACATAAAAAGTCATGTTTGCTCCAAGGGACCATGAGAGCATCTCCCATCGATCCTGGCCTGACGCCTGCTCTGGAACAGTAAAGGGCACACAGGCTGTTCTGTCATGTGGCCAACAGGTCCACATCCGGATAACCCCACAGGCGGAAGAGTCCCTCGCAAAGTTGTTTGTCCAACTCCCATTCGTGGGTTGTTGACATCTGTCTGCTTAATGTATCTGCTTCGACGTTGTCAGTTCCAGCCAGGTGAACCGCCATAAGCATGATGTTCCTCAGTATGTACCAGTCCCAAATGTCCATCGATAGGCGTGCTAAGGCTGGGGATTTTGTGCTTGGTGGCAGGATCTTGTTGCGGTTGAAAAACAGCGTTGAAGAACAGTTGAATGGGTCGCATACATAACCTGGCATACAGGACAATGGAAATAGCAGCAGCCATATGCCCCAGTAGTCTCTGAACGGACAAGGCTGGAACCGTTCCATGTAATCGAATCCGATGAATATGGCTGCATAAAGCATTCTGACGTTCTGGTGGGAGGAAAGCTTTTTCCCGTGTCGAGTCAAGTCGTGCCCCGATGAAATCGATGACCTGTGTGGGAATAAGCGTTTGTCACGGTTAATGCAGAGGCCGAGAGCATCAAGCAAAGCGCGGGTCATTTGTATATCAGACAAGAGAGCTTGTTCGGATTGCAAGACGATCAGCCAGTTGTCCAAGTATGGGTAAACCTGTACTCCGTGAGTCCGCAAGTGTGCGCATACTGGTGCCATACACTTTGTAAAGACTCGAGGGGCTGTGGCCAAGCCAAAGGGTAGGACGTTAAACTCGAACAGGTCGGATCTGACAGTAAAACGTAGAAAGCATCTGTGTGAAGGATGTATGGAAATATGAAAATAAGCATCCTTCAAATCCAGTGAGGCGAACCAATCCTCTCTTTTCAATAACGGAAGAATGTTCTGTAAAGTGGTCAGCCGGAACTTCCTTGGTTTGATGTACTTGTTAAGAGTTCGTAAGTCCAGGATCGGATGGAGACCACCGTCCCTTTTTGGGACCATAAAATATCTGGAATAGAATCCATGCAATCCTTCTGAGCAGGACAATTTTCGAATCGGTCCCTTGAGAAGTAGCTGTGAGACTTCATTGCATAGCACCGATGAAGAAGGTGTGAAGCGAATCAAGCTCGAAGGAGGGATAATATCGAATTCTATCCTATATCTGAATGAGATGATAGATAACACCCACCTATCAGATGTAATGGACTCCCAAATGGGAAATCGGCCCTGGAGCCGGTCCCCAAAAGGGAGAAGGGAAGGTGGTGCTGGAATAGAGAGGATGGTTCGCGCAAGCCGTCAACGTGGGCGTTTATCAGTATCGAATTGCCTACGGCCTTGGGAAAAACGCTGTTGTGCTTGCTGCCTCCAACGCTGCCGTTGTTGGTATTGTTGGGTTCGAGGGTAGTTTTGCTGGCGCGGATAATATGGTTGATTCTGGTAGGACAACCGGGGCCACTGCCACTTACGTTTTTGCGGGAGCTCCATGCAGCGTGCGGTTAGGCGTGATTCATGAATCGCCTTTAATTTTCGGTCAGTCTTCTGGTGGAACAGACCGGTACCATCAAAAGGCATTTCCTCAATTCTGCACTTCATCTCATCCGGGAAATTACAATCGCGCAGCCATGCATGTCAGCGTAGCGAGATGGCGTTGACAAGGGCCCTTGAATCGGTGTCTACATGGTGACGAGCGGCAGACAGCTGTTGTATCGCCACCTGCATCGCCTCCTTAATAAAAACCCTGGCAAGGTCCGCTTGGTGGTCCATGAGCTCTGTGAATGAGACATGAGGTTCGTCGGGTAAAGCAGGCCCTTGATATGCGACAGCCACATCAGGGGATGTGGAGTCGACCTCCGAGTCCTCAGAGTCTTCCACGTAGTGCGGCTGGTCATCGTTTGATGAGGAGGAGGTTTCAGGGGAGGCTGGGCACCTCGTCTCCGTATGCCTGGAGGTGAATGGCACATCCCTCACGACCGATGGTGATCTCTGCTCACGAGGGAAATAGGGATATGGCTGGTACCCACCCCAACCGGGGGGAGCACCATATCCCGGAATCAACCAACTTTCATCTCGACGCTCGGATGAACGGCTACGACCTCTAGGAGGTAATGGTGAGGCCACATGAGATTCAGTCGGTGGCATGGGTGTTAGTGAGCGTTCCCTCAGCGGGGAGTCTCTGATTTCGCCATCAGAGATGGACTCCTGAAGTGGCTCCTCCTGTTGCTGGGAAGGCATGCTCTCAGTCCGAGTGGTTGGCCTGGGGGATCCCGATGGTGTCACCTGCATAATGAGTTGCAGGGCCGGTCCGAGGGGGTCCGTACCGTGGCAGCCGTCGGTACCGAGAAGCCCGATGAACCTGAGCCTCGTTGTTTCGGGCGGTCAGGTTTCTTGCTCTTGCGAGTGGGTTTATCCACCTTTTCCTTCCTCAACTTCTTATGGGTGGAAGTTTTATCCAAACTGGTATGATTGCGCTTCTCCCATTTCTTTGTCGGGGGAGAAGGCAGAGACTGAGCCCCCATAGAAGGGGCGCCCTCGTCTGAAGGACGCTGAGGAGGGTCGACAGAGGTTGAGGAAGGACGCTTCGCTGGAGCGCTCACGGTGGAGGAGGAGCACTGAGGAGGCGCGGACAAAGAGGAAGCAGGCTGTAGGAGCAGCTGGTCGGACTGCATTAATGCCTGATCCCATAGGAGCTTTCCGAGACGATTCTCCCTATTTTTCCATGCCTGCTTGGTAAACGCCAAGCAATGACCGCACTTGTCGGTCCTATGCCCCTCACCGAGGCAGAGGAGGCATAGATCATGTGGATCGGCCGGCGACATTTTAGATCCACATTCAATACATTTGCGGAATGCTGCCCACTGCGCCATCGTGGAAAAATGAAGTAAAGAGGACAGTAAGGAGGGTGAGATTTTTTTTTTTTTTTATAGAGAGAGAAAGAATTCAAGAAGAAAACGGGCAGAATCGGGGAGAAGAACAAACTTGGAGCAAAAGAATTTTAAACTTTTTGAGAAAAAACAACGAAGAGGCACAGATCTATAGTGAGAGACGAACAGGCATGAGGCACAGTGAACGGCGGTCGCAAAGACTGAGCAAAATGGCGGACACTCCACTCTATTTATACCACAAAGGGGGAGGGGAGCGGAGTTTTCCCGCCAAAAACCGTTAGCTTTCTAATCTTCCAGCCTAGGCACTGTGCAGGCACAGCAACCCATATGTGTGATGCACAGAGGCCACGACGAAGAATTTTATGTGTATTTTTGTTTATGACAACCCACCATGAGCTTTTGGGTTAGGGATTTGTCCCTTATATAGTCAAGGCTGCAGTCCTATATATACTTACCTGGGAGTAAGTCCTGCCCAATTCAGTGAGACTTATTAATAATAAGGATTAATAATATGGAGATACAATTGCTTTACCTATAAACAGGGACACACCTTTCTTTGTGCAACAGATACAAAAAAGAAGCAAAGAACATTGCCATTGGAGATTTAAAGCAGAAAAGGTGAAAAGTTGCAACTAATACAAAGACTGTGCATACTTTCAAGAAATACCCTCACAGAGAAGAACATTGTTGTTCTAGCTGTTACAATAGTTGGCTAGTTATGTTGTTTATGGTTGCCTAGTATTACGGCCGATGCTACTTAACAAGATAGCACTTGGCCGTTACATGACAGTGGAATTTAGCACAAAAAATTCAAAAGTGGTACTGATAGTTTTTGCTAGTTTCGGATTTGGTTGGCCTGGCCTTACACTTGCTTTGTGTTTGCAGATCTGTCCCTTAACAGCATTAAAACATTCTTTTGTGGCTTAAGTATAAGTTGTACTGTGCAGGAGGATAATTAGTGGTGAGCATTAAGTTGTCTCTATTCCTCTCTGAGTAAGGGAATCTGTCTATAGGGAAATTAAGCTGTAGCCCCCATTTTTCTTTCTTTTGTGGTAATATGAAATCCCGCTTTAAACAGATAAAAACCCAAGGAGTTCTCTTTTTCCAGGAAGATGGAATGGCTGAGATGCATTTAGCATGCTTTAACTTCCAGAGAAATACGCTTGTTCTATCTTCCAGTTCTATCAAAGATTGACTCTGCAAATTTCATTTTTTAAAAAAATAATGTTTCTCTTTCTGCTTATTTAGCAAACTTTACTCTTTCTTTCAACAATAATGCAATGAGGTCACCCGTATGCTAGGGACATTAAAGCAGATGAATAAGGCTGGTCTGAGCTACCAACTCAGTTCGTAACTCAGCTGGAATCCGAGGCGCTAGATCCACTGTCATCACATTCTTGTTTACATCATCTTGACATTCTGTCTATTCCTACTGGGTCAGTTCCAGACTTCACCATACTCAGAGTAGACCCGCTGAAATAAATGTGATACCTTAAGTGTGGGTTAATTTCATTGTCCTGGCATTCTCTCTGATGTACAAAGCACAAGAAGAAATCTCTAGTTAACTCAGGCAGAGAATTGGTAAAAGAGGACTTGTTTAGTGACTACTTGCTTAGTGGGCTATTTACAGCCCATTCTTCTGTCCACAGGATACTCACAAGAGTTTCACACTGTAGGTCATGCAATGCAATGCCTAAGGCTATTAGCTGAATATGCCCAGTCCAAATGAGATCACCCACCTTTCTACAAAAAATAAAAAAGCAGTCCAGGCAGCTTATAAAAACTATTTTAAATAATGTGAGACAATAAAATAAAATACATTAACATAAAATTAAAATTACAGAATAAAAGCTGTGTCCCATCCACAAAGAGGCCAAAGGCCTTCCTAAACAAAGTGATCTGTGGTTGCAGCCAGAAGCATAGCAGGAGAGAGCGAATCTCAGCCTTCCTGGGGTGGGGGGGGGGGGGGGGGAGGGAGTTTTGCAGCCTGGGAATGGCAAGTGAAAGGGCCCCCTCTTATGCTACTGTGCTATGAGCCTGTGGTGGTGGTGCTCTTGGCCTCTCTAAGAGCGGGCAGGCTCTTGTGGGAAATGTTGGACCTTGGGTAGTCCGGACTCAAGTGGCATCGTTTGTAGAAGTCATCACCAGCTCTTTCGAGTTCTGCCGGAACACAGAGTGGCAGCCAGTGAAAGCTCTCTAACAAGGGAGTTGCATGCCCCAGTGAACAGATGGAAGCTTCTTGATAGTTTTCAAAGGCAGCCCGCTGGACAGCGCATGGCAGGAGTCTGCGGCATTCAGGCTCAGGGCCGAGTCTGAGAACGCACCCACAGTGTGAGACTCAGCCCTCCGGAGAAACATCACCCCATCCAACAGATTGATGGGTTCAATCTAGTGCCTGTTGTGCCTTTTGCCTGACCAAGATCGACTCTGCCGTGTATGGATCAAGCTTCAATTTGTTTGTGCTCATCCAGTCCATTACCAACATCAGGCACCTATTTAGAACCAGAGCATCTTCTTTGGGTTTAGATGGAAAGGAGACAGAACTGGGTACCATCAGCATAGTGATGGCACCAAACCCCAAACTCTGGATACTGTCTCCCAGCAGTTTAATGTCTGTGTTAAATAACACAGTGATAGGACAGAAGCTTGGTGGAAACCACAGGCCAATGGCCATGGGGACAAACAGCAACCCCTTGGCATCACATTCTGAGATCCTCCCTCCGAAAGGGGCCACAGCCACCATATAACAGGGCCTCTCAGTAAGAGGCCTCAAAAGGACATGAGGGCCAATGGAACTGAAAGCCACTGAAAAATCCAACAGAAATAACCATGGCATCCTCCTTTTCTATGTCCAGGTATAGTTCCAAGGCAAAAGGAATAGTCTCTGTCCCATAATCTGTCCTGAAACCAGACTGAAATAGATCTAGATAATCTGTCTCATCCAGAAATCCCTGAAGCTGACAAAATACCAGATGTTCCAGCACCTTGCCCAAGAATGGGATATTGGAGGCTGGAAATTATCCAATGCAGTGCAATTCAGGGAGGCTTTTTAAACAAAGGTCTTACCACAGACTCCTTTAGATAAACTGTAACCACACTTTGCAACAAAGGACCAGTCACTATTGTCCTTATCACTCCTGAATCCTTTAGCTAAGATGGAATAATAATTTGCCACAAGAGGCATTCACCATTGTGTCCCCCCCCACCCCCGGCTGCTTCTATAAGTCAGGGAGGACAAGGGTCCAGAGGAACTGGGGCAAAGTTCCAGAGGGTGGCCTTACTTCTCGAAGGATCCTGTCCATTCCTCAGTATCTACAAATGGATAAGTACACATTATGACTGAATAAGGAAGGGCGAAAATTACATCCACCAATTATATCAACTAAGACATCTGCTTTGGTCCAGGTATGAGTGTTTTTATCTGCAAAGTATCACACATATTAATCCTAACAGGTTACTGAGTGGTCCATCACTCTTTGCAGGTCAAAGTGTAACAGGGCCCTGATCACCCAAAAACACTACACTGGGCAATTTTGAGCAAACACAAGGCTGGTGTAGAAGAACTATTTCCTTGCCTATCTCATTGACTAAACTTTCCAGTGAGTTTTAGCCTGTGGTTAAGTGGACCTGACATCATTAGTCTGCTCATTTAATATTAGGTTAAGAGGGTGGACCGATTAAGAAGCATCAGACATTCTAGATGACTGGGCCAGAAGCAGCAAAATCTGCCTTGAGGTGGGTGTTAAATTTTTTGGCTTGGGAGAGAAGAGAGTTATTCTATTTGGAACGAATCTCACATAGTCCATTATTTCCTAATGGTTATCATTCTAGTCTTGCTTGTTTCCTTTGTTACAGAGTTTTGCAATACTCTTCTTTTGTATCACAAAGCAAGGCTTGCTGGTCAGCTTTAGCATAATAAACTTTTTGTGTTAGAAAGCCTTGGTCCTGATCTGCTTGGAAGGAGGGTGGAGAAGATCAGCCAGGGCAGACCCATGTACTGACCCTAAGACCACATCGGCTAGCACGGGAAGGCAGAAAGGGATGGACAGTACACCAGTAGAACCCTTCTGTTCTGAACACCCACCTTCAGTTATTCGCACATGAAAATGGAAAACTTTGTAATGGGAACCTGTTCAAGGAGCTTCAAGTTATGACTCCCAACCTAATCCAAACAGGTCTTCATGATGCAAGCCAGATTAGTCCAGGATCAAGTCCTGCATGGTGATTATTTTCTCATTCACTGATCTGGCATTCAACAGCATCTCTGGACAGTTCACAATATATGGGTATAGTGGAGACTGAAGCTGAGACCTTCTGCATGCAAAGCGTGTGCTCAGCTATTGAACAATGACCCTTTACCTAACATAGTGGTCTCCCCAATCCTCCTAGGTGGTGGAACTCATCTTGTCTCCCACTCCCTCCAACCCCCTGTCACCCACTACCTTAAAAAAGGAGCCTCAAAAAGTACAATTGTGCTCTGTTTTTTTCCTGCCTCTGAAAATTGCACAGTTAACCATACAGTTTCTGTTGGCCTTTCACACATGCGCTCTCTAATATGAACAGGAGTGCCTTGTCCTTGTCTGTTGCAGCTCTCAAAGACGGCAACATGGTGTACGCAAGACAAGACTGCATTCAGGCTAACGTGTGCACAGTCGTGTAGCTGAAAAATGGAAAAGCATCAGTAAAGGGGAGAAAGTGGCAGAAGAAGGTGTACCAAAAGTAGAAGTGGGGGGTCAGTATCTCTTCCCTGGTGAAATGAGTCTTGACAAAGTGATTAACCACTGGATAGTTGTCAATGTCTTCCACCTTTTCAGTATTTTATTGAGAGGAGCTATTCCAGAAAGGGGAACTATCAATCCCCCCGTCCCACTTTTCAGAATAGTTGGTGCAGGTGTGTAAGTCTCTCCTCCATTTACTTCCCAGACATTAAATCCATTCATATTTTTGTGCTTTTTAAAAGGAATGATCAGCAGCAGATCTGAAAAGAAGGTGCAAAAATTGTGTGCATGCTATTTGAAGGACTTCTTTCACCTGTCCATCAAAAATCTTGACAGAGACACCACTTCATGTCCCACAGCCAACTGAGGGGACAGACGGTGGAACCTTATCCCCTGACAGGCATATCTAGCTCCCTGTTCAGCTTGTGGTTTGATGAACAATTTCATCCCTGGTCTCAAACCACTATGGGCAGTGAAGGTAATCATTTGCACTTTGAATTGGGCCCAGAAAAGGATCTGGAGCCAACATAGATTGTATAATAAAGATGTAATTTGTTCCCCCCAAAACAGCCCATTCATCACTCCAACAGCAATATTTTTCACTAGTGGTAGTTGCCAAGTGCTTTTCAAAGGCAGCACTTTTGAGATCTTAATTATCTATCTAGGGAGCTGGGGGTTGATTTTTTTCTGGGGGGGGGATTTTTGTTATCGTTGATGCTGTTACTGAGCTCCCTATATCTATGGACTGCTCCTATAGTTTGTCTTTAATACTACTGAACACAGGTTTCAGCAAAGCCAGGCCAAATTTCCATGTATTTATCCATTACTGAAAGGCCATGTTAGGCTCCCAGTAAAGATCACCCCACCTCTTGTTCCAGCACTACAGTAAAAATGAAACGTATGTCCACTGTGGCCCAAAGCTTGATATCATCAGCACATTAGTGATACCACACACCGTTCTCCAGATAACCGCTCCCAGGAGTTTTGCATAAATGTTTAACAGCATGGAGAGAGTGGTGGTGAAGCAGACTTCCATATTTGGAAGCCGCTCCGAGGCTTATGCGAATGGGGCGGCATACAAGTTTCCCGAATAAATAAAAAATAAATAAATATATTCCAATTATAGTTGGAATATCCTGTAAGAAGCAGGACATGAATATGGAGCCCCCCACTTTTGATAATATTGGGCTTTGCTCTTACCTTTTTGAGCAACCCTGTGGTTTAAAAATTAAGTACATGCACGTTCACTAGTCTATTTTTCACACCCTTATGGCAGTTAATTTATTAATATGTGTATTTAGAAGATCAAGAGAAGGGGCAACATAAAAACAGTATATGGGATGGAAATAATATCTACTCCCACTGACAAACCACCTTGGTTTCATAGGCTGAATACATACTTCCTTGTATGAAATCTCCATTAAATAAATGGAATTTACTTCTGGACTGACATGGTTATGAAAGTAATGAGTAGCTGCAATCCTACACATACAGGCTTGGGAGTAAGTACCACTGAACTCAAGGACGTTTGCTCCTGAGATACATGTCTAAAGTTCCATCAGAAGATTAAAGAAAGAAAATTAAGATCTTCGGGTGAGGAGTTTTTCTTGATAAAGCCACTTTAGAGGTTTGTTTGGTGGTGGCACGAGGGAGGGTCTTCTTGTGGATGGCTCCTAAGTCACGAAACTCCTTGCCAGGGAGGCTGGTTTATTTCCTTCTCTGCTGCCCCTTTGCCAGCAGGCAGGGAATCTCTCTCTTCAAGCAGCCCTTTATCATATGAACCAGTCTGTTGGATTAAGTGCTGTTTTATTGTATAATTTCATGTGAATTATCTGTGTTTTTAATGCATTTGATTTATTACTGCTTTAACCAAGTTTTTACCTATTTGCTTTTTAAAGTTCCTATGATTGTTGGCTACCTTGCATACCATTTTCTTGGTGGAAAGTTACAATGCAAATTGAATAAATGGATAAATAAATAAGCTCTTGAAAATAAGCTGCAGGGTCGCAGGTGAGAAAAGGTACCTGCATGGGACATGGAGGGATCATCTGGTGCTGATTCCAAGACATGATCTTGAGGCCATGTCTTCAAAGCATCAAATGGTCTTGCCCACTTTCCCCTATAAAACCAGTTTTTACATAAGTAATACTACACATTTGGGTGAGAAAAGATGGAGCCACCCTCCGCCTGGCACCGTCGTTACTGGTTTTTCGGCGCCAGGTAAAGACCTTTTTATTGAAATATCATTTTAATTGTTAAAATATATGATCTGGCCAGGGCAACTTTCTTCTTCCTTCTCTTTTCTCCTCCTATATTATTTATTTACTTATTTTATACTGATAATTTTAATTTTATATTATGTTCATAACTCAGTGTATTTTTTGTATTTTTGTATTTAATGGTAATTTATTATGTTCTATTGTATTTCAATGTATTTTATTGTGTTGTAAGCCACCCCGAGGCTTCGGCAAGGGGCGGCATAGAAATGTAATAATAACAACAACAACAATAACAATCATCATAATCTTACATTGCATTTATATTGCATCTTTCCCCCTTTGTGAGGAAACCAAGGTTACTTATATCGGTCTCTTCCATTACATATGTATCCTCAAATAAATAACCATATGATGTAGAAGTTAGACCCTATGATTTGGGTCTAACTTCTTGAGAAGTTAGACCCTATGATGAGTGGACTGGACCAAAGTCACCTAGTAAACTGAGTAGGATCCACATTTCTCCTTTGTCATCAGTGTGGTCACTGGTTTTAAACCAGAGTTTTATGATATTAGAACTGTATCTAAGGATCGTTATAATCATTGTGATAGGAAATCAGTTTTACAGCCTTTATTTTGTTCAATCCCAAAGGCATTCTGTTAAGATGCTGCTATTACCACTTTTACATATAGGGGCTTCACTTAGGCCACCAAATGGGTTTGAAGCTCTTTTATAACTGGGACTATTTGACTGGCTCTTATGACGAAAATACCTGCCAATGAGATGAGGAGAATGAACTTTGTGGAGAAATTCTGTGTTCTGCTCAGGCAAATGCATGAAAACATTCTTCATACTAGTACTTGATATAAAAAATATTCTGTATGCTTATGCAGCATTCGTCAAGCGCCTGCTTCTAAGTATTTATCTGTAGAAGCAAATTCCAGTGTTGGAACTGGGTCCTAATATTTTCCCCCTGAAACTTATGTGGGATGTATAGGAAGGGGAATGTCACAGTAGGCAATGTCAGATGCTACTCAGTTGTAGTGGACTTTTCTAAAAGCAAATTAATTGCCCATGTAAAGTGATTGCAAGCAGCTGTGATTTGCTTCCTTGTTTTTAACACCATCCTGCCTTTTATGGGGTTTAAATCAGAGATATTTAGCATCACTTTGGAGATGTTTCAGTAGCAAAGCATTTTGCACTTGGGTTGCCCTTGATTATTTCTTTCTATGGGCGACTATTAACTGAGAACTGATTATTGCCTGAACCTCAGTTAAACAGCACACCATGTTTTAAGCACTTCTGCAAAATATTCTGTGTCAGACAAAGCTACACAAAATGCAAACATTTGTGATAAAGAGTCCAAGAATGGATTGAGTGGATTCAAAGTATATGCCCCCAAAAGAACCAAATACTGCAGCTCAGAAAATGGCAGTGAAATAGTTAACAGACATATGCTGTATAATTAGGAGATGCATTAATGATTATGAATAGTAAATGATTTGGTGCAAGGAAAAAAAACTAGTCAAAAGGGACATGCACCTATCTTGCGTGTTTGTTAGCAACTGTATACAACTAGAGATTTCTGCTATTAAGAATCCTGCATTATTGGTGTAAATACTTCCAAGGGTACATCAAATTGTAATCTTTCATACGACATCCATCAAACCAGGCTGGAGATTTTGACAAACATTAAACACAGTAAGGAGGCAATTATGTATGCATGATTTAATCTGCAACTAATTAATATGCAAATTTATTCATATGTTAGTTACTAAATTAAAAATGCAAAGAAGCCCTTATGGTGATTCTCAAAATTTTTGCACAAACAGAACATTTAAAATGTAAGAAAAATGAAGTTTTTTAGAAAACCTATAACATACTTTTAGCCTTTTAGAAACCTGTTGCACAGAAAAGGTTAAAAATATTTGCTTTAATATTGAGAAAGGATAATGGAGTGCTAATTTGATGTGAGAATGTGGTAAAAGAAAGGTTAAACATGATTCTATCGAAGTCTTATGAGATGCACACTAATTATCAAACAAATTGTATTCTAAACCCAGTTCATATAACTTGCAAAGATTTTTCAACAGACATTTGCTTATCTGACTTTTGTGTGTGTGCAGTGGGTGGGGGGAGGATTCCTTGTTCGTTCCTTGCACGGACAACTGAATTAAATTGTCTCTTTTCATTTGAACGAAGAAAATAATATTTTCAGCCCAGACCTGCAGAGATTTTGGTATTGAATGGGCTTTCCAGCTTTCCTGATCTGAATGCAGCTAGTAAGAATCAGATCCAGAAAACAAGGGGGGGTTAAAGAAACCTGTGTTAGAAAGTGGGGGAGGAATGCAAACATTGCCTTTTAAGTCCATTCCAGATGCATCTTGAAAGAAAGACAATGAACGAAACAAAAAAGGAAACATCTGAAACAGTTTCTGGCCAGGCTGTTACTGCCTAAGCCCTTTTGCTTCAGTGCACGTTTGAAAAAGGTGATACTTTCTCACAGGTGACTGTAGAAAGATTATTAAATCATCTATATAACAGTTTTAACCTGTGTAAGTATTGCTACATTTTGAATATCTCCAATTCATTTAGGATATGCTCATAAAACATATGGACACCACATACCCACTTTCTGCTTATGAATGTTTTAAGGCTACAAATCTTATGAGCAGGTCCCACTGAATGGAGTTTTGATTAGACAGAAACAGGATTGCACTGTTATTTATACTATACTTTTATTTATATTATATAAATGAAAAGTGTGTGGAAGTGTAGGGGAATATGATACCAGGAACTAAGAGAAGCAGAGGTTCTGATTACTGAAACCATAAAGCATAACCAGCACTTCCCAGCTGCTTCATGAGGTGTTGAACTTGACTAGTGCTGTCTGTCTGTCTGTCTCTTTCTGGAAACCATGTATTTATGCATGTGCACATACACACTGAGAATAATTAGTCTATTATAGCCCAAGTGGCACAAAAAGGTGGGAGGGAGACTTAAAGCAATGGGTACCATTCGATGCCTGGTAAGACTCTGTCTATTCGTCCGTCCGTCCGTCCTTCCTTCCACCCATTCCAAGAACAAGATGACAACAGAATGCCCAGCTCATGTCACGCATGCCAATTCAATACAGGGCAAAAAACCCCAAGAACAACAACAAAAACCAATCTGGTTATCTCTAATATAAAATAAACGTCTTTTTTGCTACCTTAACCCAAGAACACCAAAAGAAGGACGGCTGCAACTGGACACAAGTTGACACAGAACTTAAATGGCAATGTAGTTCAGAAATGGGAAACGTATACAAAAGACAGAGTGCTTAAAACAGGAATAATAGGACCTGCTGAAAGAGAGTAGCCAAAGGGGAAATTGAGGAACTATGTCGACAGAGGAGAAAAAACCATCTATAAACTCAGTTAGAATGATGCCTATTTTCAAACCTTGTAATATCAATATCTTTTAATATGCCTTTCCACGGTGCCATTGTTGTAAAACCTCATGGGGTGAACTCCTTGTGGGCTGAACTTTCTGAATAAGAGAAGGAAATTCTGAACAAACTGTTATGACACAGGGTTGGTGGTACCTTTCTTCAAGGTTTACTGTGCTGTAACTTGATACACAACCCTCCATTTCTGTTAAGACACGAAATGAATGTAAGGCTTTTAAAAGCTTAAATGTACACATTTGTGCATTCATTAGGCAGTGCTAAATCTAATTTGTTCTCTTTACTGTAACAGGAAGCACATGTTTAAAGCAATCTGTTTCCTCATGAATGCTTTCCTGTCTGTTTGGAAAAAAAATTGCAACACACTTTACCCCAAGAAACCAAGAGGTGATCGTAAATATCCCTAAATAGCATTAAACAGATATGAAAGACATTAACACTTCCAGAATGCCAAAGTAGTATTTTTTTAAAATCTAACAGATGCTCCTAGGTCAAAAAGTGAAATGTGTGTTTCCTGGATGGGGAAACACACAAGCACACACACTCATCAGAATCATAAATGAACTGTGAGTAGAGAGATGAAGTGTCATGCAGCAAACAAAAGGATCCAGTTGAGAACTTTAACACGCCCTTGCCAAAGTGTGGCTTGCAATAAAAGAGCCACATTTGCATGAAACTTTGTTTAACAAATCAATATCCTTTGTAATCCACAAGGTGGCATTGGCAAGAAATGAGGTCTGTCTATGCAGAATATACTTCGGGACTGCTGAACTTTCCTGCTGAAAAAGATCAGGTCTCTGGGAATGAAAGTATAAATCTACAGAGAGTTTAAAGCATAGGAGGGAAAGAGGCAGAAACAATTCAGGCAGACTAGACATTACCTATGTATTTTAATATTACATTATCACTTAGCTGAAGCCATTCATTAGAGAGATGAAAAGAATCCCCAATGAAACACTGAAATAATATGCAGTATAGGAATCTGGAGTAACGGAAAATATATTATTTTTTACCTTTTAAAGTCTAATCCTTTTGTTATTGTCAGGCTATTCCGATTAAGAATGTAAAAGGAAATAACAACACCAGAATGAAGTCAAGGGAAATAAAACGGTCTTTGAATGCATCTAAAACTTCTGTGTAAATGCTCGTATTAGTTACTAGGGATTCATAAATGCAAAACAAACAAACAAACAACAAACCCCTTTAAAACATTTTATAAAATTTATAACAGGAATAAAAATAGGCTTTTATTGTATGCACACATACCTGTGTATAGTACACACTATTGAATACTATGGGATATGCTGCTGAGTAAAGGTTCATAGGATTCTGCAGCTGGCTAGTAACAGCAATGTTAAATTTCCCAGCTGGATCTTTGATTCCATTTGGCAGTGGAGCAAAAAAATGGGTGCAAATTAGAGACCTTTGCTGGGGTACTGCACAAGCAAAGAGTATCCCAGGGCACTCACAGAATCAAACAGCCAATTAAAAAACAGCATTGATGGGTTCTGATGGAAATGGCTGTCCAGCTATGGCTGCTCCTATGGGACCTTTTCGGTACCTTCTGTGACCCTAATTAAGGCATTTTTTTAAATAAAAGGAAGTGTAAGAAAAGGCGCCTTAAAAACATGCAAGGAAAACACCCCATATTGTTATTTGTATCTATAGCAGGTTTTTAAGTGTCTGTTATCCTACAAGCAGTGCAAGGCTACGAGTTGCTGGTTTATCTTCTTCTGGACCACTGTGGAGTCTGAACAGGGTGTGCTTAATGCTCCACAGCTCCAGCATATCAAATACCTTGGCTCAGCCCTACAAGATGCTCTTATGAATCTGCTCCGGGACAAAAAGCTGGCCTCGCATAAACCTCCCTTCTCCAACCTGCTGCCTTCTAGATGCTTGGGACTGCAACTTCCAGGATTCCTGACCATCAATCATGCTACCTGAGGATGATGGGAACTGCTGTGCAAGAAATCTGGAGGGTACCAATTTGGAGAAAAGTGATAGGAGGAGAGAAGGATACTGTGTACCCCGAATGCAACATTTATTTCCCGGCATGATAAGGCCATTCAGTCAGGAGGCTAAAATATCATTCTGAGCACTTTTCTCCAGAAATTATGTTTTTGTTTTACATTGTATGCATTTTCCACATAGATGCTTTTATATAATTTATACTCTTTCTGAATAGCTTTCTCCTTTCCTCCTAAGCATCAGAGGCTTACCTTATTTTAGAAAATGTTTTTTAATCAAATGCCATGCCCAAACAGAAGAACACCACAACACCCCTTATTTTTTGGACATTTGATCTAGCATCCTACATTCTATCCACAATTGAATCTTTCAATTACATGCAAAAACAATCATACAGAAATAGTTACAATAAACATGGACATAAAGAACTTTCAAGATATAAAAAAGATCCAGGAAACAAACTAAATGGTATTAGGGATAAGAGTGTACTTCTTAGCAGCTTTCTTACTGGAGTTACGACACCCCGTGCCAATCAGCAATAAAGTCTAGCAGGAATGTTTAAAACACAGTAAAAACACAGTGTTACTACTTACAGAATGTGGTTATTTTTATATCTTTAAATCTCTTGTATTAGAAACCATTGCCTGAGGGTATAAGTTCAAAGAGAGGATTAAATGCCAAATTCATTTATGCTCATGCAACCCCACTGAAGCTATGGGATTACATAGATGATATCCATACATGCAGAAAAATGACCCTAAAATAGGTGTATATATCTCATGCACTCTTTCCCATAGTTTGTGTAATGTGAAGAAAGTACATTCCTTTTGTGCAATACAGTAATACATTTTTCTTTGTACTAGTTGTTTTATTTTCATCAAAGTAAAACACTGTGTACTCCTTTTCCAACCACATGATTTTTTAAAATTCATGTGCTGTAGTTAGTGAGATCTTTTCACAGGTCCTGGTTCCTTAATGGGTTAGTCTTGCTGTACAAAAACAATGTGCAAAAAATTCTTAACAGATGTTTAACATACATTATGCAGGATTGGGCCCAAAGTGACAACTGGAACACACTTTTTAAAAACTCAGCTGAGATTAAACACAGCACAAAGTGCAATTTGGCTTCACTTCTGACTTACTTTAAGTGGAATCTTACACGTATAAGAGTTCTCTAAATTTCTAAGTGTACTCTCATATGAGTTCAAAGAGAATGAAATACATATTTAAGACTAAATAATTATTATTGCTCACATCATGTTAGGTACCTCATGTTAAGTAATACTGATATTTACAGTATCTTAAACCAATCATGGACATCAATTTGCCTTAAAATTGTGGTTCATATAAAATACATACATACACAGAAAGTATATGATTTTGATATAAACAGTGTAATAGAAGTTCTACATGCTTGATGGCCAAAACCTATGTCCAAAACATCCTGAGTCCTGCATTACCTATATTCCTCTGAAGAGGGAGTCTATGTTTAAGCAAAACTCAGAGCCCTAAACACCAATGCATCATCTATCTAGGTTACTAGCTGCTGAGAAATAGGCGAAAAAGATCACAAACGCTGCTTATCAGGTTACTAGCCAAGCAACAAAACTCACTATCCAGTATAAATATTCTTTGTACTAATGATTTTCTTGCAATGGAGGAAGAATCCAGTTTTTAAACAACAACGTACAAATGAAAAACATTTCAACAACTCTTGCAAAATGCTTTCAACAATCCCCTTCTGACGACTTTTGTAAAATAGTTTAAAATTCTGGCTTAGTTTAGAGACAGAGCATCTTCCAAAGCTAGGTTGTGTGCAGTTCTCGCTCCCTTTCTCTGTATTTGTGTGCGCGCATGCATATGGGGGGAACAGTTATGTGCCAGTTAAAGTCATACAACACAATAACCCACACTCAGGGGATGAGTGCAAGCTATTGTCGAATTATGGGTTCAGTGCGAGTTATCATACTGTCTGAACATAGCTGCTCTAACAAGCCATGGCTTATTGACCACAAACAACCCATGAAGAAAACCAGTAGTTTCTTATTGTATTTTGAATGGCAGGTTGTTCACCATGGTTTTCTATCTCAGAAAGGTTATCATGATGTGTGCAGCATAGTCACTGGAGGAAATACATCAGTTTCTCAGGAGAATCTATGTACCACTGATATAATCACATATGTACACAACTCCCTGGATAGAGGAGTATGTTTTTTTCCTGCAATCTCAGCATGCAAGCATATGGGAGGTGCTCATTTTATAGCTCTGAGCCAAACTGAAGTGCATGGAATGGCTCATGTTGTCTAATAGATGGTTTATTTGCTGCAAAGGGAATGTCACAGACCACAGTTCTCTTGTTTACATACGACATCTTCGAGCCAAGACTACTTCTAATACAAAAGATCATAGAACAGAAGCTTTTCTGGATTATATCTTATGTATTTTTATTAAGATTCCTTAGGATCCTAGCTTTCATTTGAAAGGAAAAAAGCTGTTCAGAGGGGAGTATGAATGGGCAGATCCCAGAGCTGGGGACTCCCTGATAAATATGGGTGCATGATCATAAACTGGCAATAGCAAGATGCTAATTCACATCACTGGACATCAGTCTACTTCATCTGGTCCAGAATGCTAAGCAAAGTCAACTCTAATGAGAATGTGACTCCCTTATTACAACAGCTTCACCGTCTATCCAACTGTTTCCAGGATCAATGCAAAGTGCTGGTTAAAAGCAAAAAAGACCTCTAGGGTTTGGGACCAGGATACCAGGAAGTCAGGCTTCCGCTCTGCAAGGCTGAATGGTTTTTCAGTTATTCTGGAAAGGCACCTCTTTTGAGACCATCGCCTTCAAAGGTGTGTTGTGCAGACTGCAGAGAAGGCCTTTTTAGTGACTTCTTCTTGGCTATAGAACTCCCAAGTTTTGCTCCCTCTTTCCTGTCCTTTGGCCAGAAGGCAAAGATCCCTTTATTCAAGAAGGCCTTTGCTTTGCAAGCAGTGCTAATTTTTATTTTTGATTCTGTAACTATGTTTTATTGTGTTTTAATGTATTTATTATTTTAATCAATTTTAATTAGGCCTGTAATCTGCCTTGAGTGCCATTTTGTGGTTGAAAGGTGGGGCATAAATCACATCATATTGAATCAGTCCATCAATAAATAATATGCTTTTAGCTGCAGGAAAGCTGCAAATTGCTCAACACACTATAGTGGTAGATAGGTTACCCTGCCCTGAAGACGGCTAGAACATAAAACACTACTCCAGTAAATTTTATAAATTCCAGGCTACATTGTGCTGTCATGAAACTAGTTTTTCAATTTGGGGGGGGGGTCCCCTATTTTGCTCAGTTTCAGAGTTATGGACCAGGTTTTCCTGTTTTAATTCTGAGTAGTTAAGAGTTTTCCCCCTCCCTTGGTTCTCCATTCTTCATATTGCATTTACATCTCGTTCCCTTTCCTTATTTCTTTCTGACCAAATTGTAGGTCAGTCATGTCCTTGGCAGATGCAACACCTTTTGATGACATCCCACCAGAATGATAATGGAAACTCGGCAGGCTCGGCATTCACTGGTAAGGCAGCTGCTATTTCTTTGTCAAATTTCCTCAGGGCCTCGGTATTCCAGTGACAAACTGGTGCACACTGCACATTTCTAACTCCAGGGAAGCCCTATGCTTTATGGCACTTTGTGACCTGTCAGATCATAGTGCCAGGAATTACAATACTGAGATCCCATTTGAAATGGTGGTTTTATGAGTGCATTTAGCAGGCATGTTTGATTAGGGGCAAATATACTAAACTGCTTGGATTGTGGAGAACAACGTTAGGGAGAGTCACAGGGTGTGTCTCTGCACAGCCCAGAAGTAATTCAGTCCTTACTCTGGGAGATGAACAGAGGAGTTCAACTTTCAGCAACTTGGTTTTCAACTTGGTTTTCTTGGACTTTCAAAGGCATTTGATAATAGCAATCAAGCAGGGCAGAGTTCTGCTCAGGCTCTTTGGGTTGGGGATTGGCAACCCAGTGTAACTGGGCCATTCAAGGTAGACCACAAGTTTCTACAGGTTCTTCCTCTGCCTTTTATAGTGTTTCACATCTCCATGAAACTCCTGAATGAGGTTTGGGGCCTGATGTCATCATTCTGGTGAGGACACACACTGCTTCTAAAGTCAATGTCAGCCAGGTGAGGTGATAAAAAGGTTTAACTGATGTGTGGGAGCACAAATGGTCAGGGTGAGGGACAACCAAGGGAAAATTAGTCCTGAAAGATGGAGGTGTTGTTGGTGGATTATTTATAAGAAGTGTCTTATTCCTATTCTAAAAGAGGTTTACCCATCCTGAATGATTCGGTTTCCAGGGTTTGGTGTGCACAGAGATCCACCTTCAGCACTAATGACCTTCGTGGCCTGGAGTATTTCTTCCAGCTTTCACTCATGCACCATCTGTGGCTTTAGGAGATAGCTTGGTCTCAGCTATTGATATTCTGGTAACTTGTAAAGACATCTTGAAAACTATAGTTAGCTCAGAACAGAGCAGCCTTTTTAAAACTGGAATTGGATTGCATGATCCTATGTTTCCTGTGCTACCAAAAAAACAAAAACAAAACACAAAAGCTGCACTGGTTCCCAGTCCAGTCAAAATGCTGGTGTTTCCTTTTGAAATTCTGCATGGCCCAAGACCCACAAACATTCCTCTGTATCCGTCTGCCTGTTCACCAAGGTCTTAATGTGAGACTTACCTCTAGGTTTTTCAGCTTCTGGGGTCCAAAACAGATATTACTTTAAATATGTATCTAGCCACTCCCTCTTGCTTTCATTTTTACTCTATCATATGCGGAGCTGGGGCAAGGAATCCAGATCTTGAGCCCTCCATCTCCCACTTGGGGCTCTGCAACCACTTTAGAGTAAAAATTAATGGAAAAAAGAGATGCAGCTGCTAAATGAGATTTATCAGTGTCATTTGGGCCTTGAGGCACAGTGGGTGGTGATGGGAGAGAGAACTCTGTGTTCTGGATTTTTAGAAATAGCTGTTTTTGCTTTACTGGACTTGTTAGGAACAAAATAAGATGTCTGTATGAAATGTATCTGTCATATGTTTAATAATGAATATTCAAGAATGTTAATATATAAATAAGTAAAAATCAGTATTAGAAGGAAGATACACAAAGACATAAGAAAATTTACAATGAGTTCTGGGTTAACTGCCAGAAAAACATAATTGTCAAGATGATCTAGATAGTATCGAATAAGGAAGTATTGAATTAAAGCACTATCATATTGGTCATAAAGTTATTTGAGTAATGAACAGGTATGAAACTCTATTATTCCAAGTCAAAACTGTAAAGTTTTTATCAATTAATGAGCAAAAATACTGTGTAAGGAATATGCCTAAAAAGCTTGCTATACAAATGCCTAGAAAAGAAGGT
The DNA here is from genome assembly GCF_004798865.1 of Varanus komodoensis. NCBI lineage: Eukaryota > Metazoa > Chordata > Lepidosauria > Squamata > Varanidae > Varanus > Varanus komodoensis. The sequence continues at coordinate 10,533,113 of NW_025335606.1, forward strand.
TTAATTTTGAGTAAGGAATTATCTTCTGAAAGGTATAATTCAAAGTTGATCGTATCTTGCCTGAAAGGTATATGTGTAACCCCTAATTGTTTTAAAGGGATGTTTAATAACGTTGAGATAGTTAAGATGGGGAGGCCTAATTTATGGGACAAAAGGCAATATTACTTATAAAATAATGTCTATATAAAATGTATAAATATGTGCTCAATGAAGAATACAGGAGCTTCTTTCTAGGAGCTCACCAGAACTGTGTATGTATCAGCTGAATGGCTTCAGTGTGGCACTTGAGATCTCTCCTTTTCTAGCTGACTAGAAACCAAAGAACAAAAATGTCTTTATGTCATGTTAAGCCCGTTATATTTTAATGCACCACTACAAGCACAGTTCTAGCAAAAAATAAAACAGTGTAAAGGAGATTTTTTACTAATTCCTGTTAGTACAAAAGTGAAATGGAATCTGCCTAAAACTATTTTGGTGCATGATTTGTTTGTAGCGTGTGGACTGAAGTGATGGATTGTTCAATAACAGCCAAAGTTGTTCTAAGCATTAGAAACGCACAAAGAAAACTCTCAGCAAAAGCAAAACTGGAACACCTATTGATGGTTCTGCCCTACCTATGGAATCTACTTTCAAGGGGGTTGATCCTGGCAAACACAATGTTATGTCAAGCAAAGAGCTATCTTCCCCAAATCCTCCGTTAGTGTTAGATTGTTTTAGAGCTTTTGGTAAAAAAATAACAAAATACAAATCTAAAAAATCCTACTTTCCTGGGCATTGGAAGTAGGCAGTGCAAACACAAGATGGGAGGTGGGGGCCACGACCATTTCTTACCTTCCACTCATCATTTTTAATTCTTTTATGTTTTCCATGGCTGCTCCCAGACTGACACACTTTTGCAGACTGCCTGAAGGCATCTCCAGAGGAAACTAAGGCTTTGGAATCTATAGGCTGAATCCTTCTCCAGCTTGCTTCCGGAATAGCCCTTTCTGGGAAGAACCACTGTCAGTCATCAACAGCCTAGATGACCACTGTCACACCAGCAGAAAAGAAAAGTAAGTCTCATAGAGAGAGAAGTCTGCACTCTCCTATGCCCTTCCTCTGGGTTTGCACTGCACCACAAGTTTTCCTCTATCTGGAATTGAGTGATCATGGAGAGGCTCCAATTCAAGGTGTTGGTTATGACCTATAAAGCCCTTAATGGCTTGGGTCCTGGTTACCTGAAGGAGTGCTTACATCCATATATGCCCGACCGCCCCTTGAGATCTGCGGGAGAGGCCCTTCTCCGGGAACCCTCCGTGAAAGAAATTAGGAGGGTAGGTACTCGGAGGAGGGCTTTTTCTGCGGTGGCGCCCAATCTATGGAATGTGCTCCCCAGAGAGGTCCGCCTGGCGCCGTCGTTATTTGTTTTTCGGCACCAGGTGAAGACCTTTTTTATTTAAACGTCATTTTAATTGTTAACAATATTCACTTATTCATCTGGCCAGGGCGACTTCTTTCCTTTCCTTTTCTTCTTTTCTTTTCTAACTTTTCTTTTATAACTTCTTTTATATCGTTTATATATATTTTTATTTATTTTATATTATTAATTTTAATTTTGTATTGTTATTTTGGTATTGTATTTTAATGTGTTGTAAGCTGCCCTGAGGCTTCGGCAAGGGGCGGCATAGAAATGTTATAATCATCATCATCATCATCATCATCATCATCCTCTTTGCCAATTCTCTTCCACCTTGCTAATTCCCTTCCGCTAGCAGTGGGTTTGCACATTCCTTTCCGCAAGGCAGACTCAGAGATTCCTAGAGGATACTTCAAACGAGTGGAAACAGCCACTGCTGGAAGGAGGCACGTCCATGAAGCGCCTTTATGCAAGTTCCACTGACCTGCCTCCTCCCAGAAGCAGGCGCGTCTCCTCATTATGGGTTACCTTCAAAGTGCTAAACAGATACCATGCAAGCAATGGGGCCACTAGTGCAATGGGGCTGCTGGTTTTAAGACTGGCACTGCGGGGTTCATAACTGCTGGACGCGGCACGTGTTTTACAGCTGCTGGGTTTCATTTATATTGACACAGTGTTGTTGTTGTTTTCTTTTTATTGAATGTCTGGAGATAAATGGAGTAACATCATCCTAATCATAACTAATACCTTACAATACTGTATTGCTGCCCTTTAATTTTTATTGGGAAACATAGATAAATGTTCAGCTTCCAGATAGGTTCAAAACTTGCTCCTTGGCTTTGATCAAAAAGGAGAAATGTCTTGCTGTTATCCACAATGCTGTTTACCTTTAAAAAGAAAGCAAACGTCTTGTGAATTCAGGCTAAATTTACGGGAGGACCTTACAAGAAGATGCTGAAGAGCTAACATACTGAAAACAGTTTTTTGCATGCATTTTTAAAGCAACAGTTTTCCATATTTCATTGGGATTCTCTTCAGAAAAATGATACTCTGTATTACTGTATGGGCTTGAGTTCCACAAAACATGAGAACCCTTCCCATCCATGTAGAGAAACATTTCTCTTTCCTTCATTTCCTATAAACAAACTTGCAAATACTTGAGGATCTGACTTTGCTAAGTTTGCATTAGAATGCCTACCATGGACAGGAAGCTTGTTCAGCTTCCAGGACAGCGTGATTTTGGACATTCCATATAGTTAGTATCATTGCATTCATTCTGTGATGCCTGCACACAGCAAGCATCACGGTTTAGTGGCATGTCTTTACCTTCAAATATAGAACAGTACTGAATGATATAAACCAGGGCTGTCAATTTTTGAGTGAGGATGCATTTCAATAATGGTTGCTTTGAATTACCCATTTACCACTTGAATTAAAGTGGTTAATTTTTTCAGTGCCCTAAATGACTGTGTCTTAGCACAGTTGGTCATGGAGCCAACCACTGTAGAGGCAAGTATACATTTAATTCCAAGTAGTGTCACCCAGGTCCTAGTATGAGATATAAGTGCTACTGAACCAACTGGAAACAGTGACCACGGTGCAGTCAGATTTAATTAACATGTATTTAGAAAATTCTCAAGTCCAACCTGTCCAGCCTAGTCACACTTGAATAGAGAAAACTTCTTTAAAATGAGGGAACTGGAAAAAGTGGAAGTTAAAAAGGATCAAAGTGGATCTTGTCTTGTTCAGTTGCAAAATCTGTCTGACTCTTCAGGACCCCATGGACCACAGCACGCCAGGGTCTCCTGTCCTCCACCGTTTCCTGGAGCTCACCCGACTGCACGCCCACTGCTCCAGTGACCCCATCCAGCCACCTCAACCTCTGCTGTCCCCTTCTCCTTTTGCCTTCAATCATTCCCAGCATCAGGGTGTTTTCCAATGAGTCCTTCACAATAACAGATACTCTGCTAGAATGTGTACCATAGGTAAGGAAAAGTAGATTCCATCTACTTTTAGGCTTCCAAAAGACTTTGTCTAAGTACCTCACCAAACACTCCTGAACAAACTTAACAGTCATGAAATAAGAAGAGATGTGTTCCTAGCAATCAGTAACTGGTTATAAACAGAAAGCAGAGAGTAAGAATAAATGGTAATTTTTCCCAATGGAGGGGTGTAAATGGTAGTGTCCCACAGGGACTTGTGCTGGGACTAATGCTTTTCAACTTGTTTATAATTAATCTGGAATTAGGAGAGATAATTAGAGTGGTTAAAATGAAAAGGGTTCAGAAGAGCTGCAAAAGCATCCCTCTAAAATGGGAAAATGGGCATTAAACTGGCATCTGTGGTTCATTGTAAGCAAGTTCATACTGGGGCAAGAAATCCCAACTTCACTTATGAATGGGATATGAGCTCACAGTGACTGATGAAGAGATCTTAGGGTTGTGGTGGACAGCTTGATGTGGTTGCTGTAAAAAGGCACATTCCGTGATAGGTACAATTAGGAAAAGAACTGAAAATAAAATTGCTGTTCCCCTTATACACATCTATGTGTGAATGCTTAGAATACTGCATTCTGTTCTGCTCATTACACCCAAAAATGAAAGAAGGAGAGGCATGACAGAGGTATCGAAAATTATGCACGGTTTGGCAAAACTGAGGGGCAGACATTTTTCCTCCTCCCTCATAACACCAGAACTTAGAGTCGTCCCACGAAGCTGACTGGTGGGATAGTCCGGACAGTTAAAAGGACATGCAACATGTGGTACAACTATGGCATTCATTCCACAAGAAGTCGCGATGGCCCCCAATTGAGAGAGGTTTAAATGGAGATTAAATGGAGATTTAAATGGAGATTAGCTTCATGGAGAAAAAGGCTATTGCTGTGCTAATGACTACATGTCACCTTCAGTATCAGAGGGAGCGTGCTTAGGCGTGCCCATTGCTAAGGAACATGGGTCCACTCGTCCTCTTTGTGTGGTAGCTTGTTGGCCACGGTGTGAACAGAAAGCTGGATTAAGGGGACCTTGACTTGATCCAGCACAGCTCTTCACATGCTCTTGTGAGCGGTTGATGTTGGTGTTGAAAAAAGGTGGCAGTTCCCCCTAGAGGTTTGGGTGCTGCATGATGCTTAAAAGAATTCAGCCAGCAGTGGGAAGCACAGGTATTCTTCTCACTATCAGCCACTGCCCACCCACCTGCCTGCTGTGGAGGAGACAGAGAGAGTGGAGATAATATCTGAGGAACACCCTGCACACTGGTCCCACTGGTAGCACAACGGTGCTGTAGACAACTCTGCTGTTGTCTCCAATGTAAGATTCGGAAAGGACTGCGGATCCCTTCAGAGAGAATGCAGGAAAGCTCTGTGGGCCACATGCAGAAACTCCGTGGGCCAGATGGGCTGGAGACTGTTCTCCTATGATCTAGATTATAGTCAATATTAGTCAGTATCACAACAGGCTGGTGTCTAAAATGCACCGGGGGTTTTTAAAATGTTTTTTTCTTTTAAATTATTATATTATTATTATTTATGTATGTTTTTATGTATTTTTTGTGAGCCGCCCCGAGGCTTTGCTGCGATGGGGGCGGCATAGAAATGTTTTAAATAAACAAACAAACAAACAAACAAAATGTTCTATTGTTTGCTTCTTCCTTTCCCATTGTGCTCAATGGGAAGAAACTGAACTATGCCTCCTTTTGAGAGCATGTCAATGGAACAGTGTGGCATATGGACCCTAAGTCTTCTCTGGCACACCCAGCTTTCTTCACAACACCTATCAACACCACCAGTGGGGTGTTTACGCATGTGACATCCTGGAAGTGAGTCTCACTGGTGTATGGCACCTACTCATTGGTCCCTTGGCAATTCTTGTATTTCTTTAGCTGATAACACAGTGTAGCACTTGTAACTGGATACACACTCCATCCCCACATATTTCATTCTATTTTAAACTGCTCCTTCTGTCTTTGGGAATGACTCCATCCAAGACTGGAGCCAATGTGGTGTGCTGGTTCTGGATTCCATATTAAAGCTTGGGAGTTCTGGTCCCCTCACTGGGCGGCCATGCCAGGGGCTTATGGCCATCAGCATATTAGGAAATGCACCAGGGATACTTGCCTTGAGCCTGCTTTTCCCAACCATGCTGCCTTTGCTGCGAGAACAAAACCATGTGCTGTATTGAAGCACCTTTTTCTCTGTGTCCCAGGAAAGAGGTGAGGTTAGAGCTTATACGCATCCTGACAGATTCTGCAGTACTTGGAGAGAGGAGCTGACATGCTGTTCCCCTCAGCAATGCTGGTGGCCCACAGAACATCTCCTGGCCTATTCAGGGAACCAATGCAGCCACCAATATGGGGAGTGCAAGGTTTCTTTTGCTTTTTAATATTCTGCATCTGTATTCCATTACCATATTCAATAAACTGCATATCATCTTTGACACAGCTGGTCTGTTTCTTCCTAAGTCTTCTCAAAAGCCAACCTAAATTTGTCAACCACTGGGAAAAATATCTTCTTTAAATCAGGAGTGGAGAACTTATGCTTCCTCAGATACTGGCTCTGATGGCTTAAAAGAGTAGAAGTCAAACATCTGGAGGAACACAGGTTCCCCACTTTGATCTAAAAACCACACAACCCAGTAGAAAATACCTAAGTAGAATACAAACCATAAACAAAACCAACACCATATACTTCTAGGGTGAATGCATAAAGGTTTTTGTTGGTGTAAAGTCACCCTATGATTTTTAGAAGGTGAATCATAATGTTTGTACATAATACTACTGATATCAATACTTTTTACAAAATTAAACTCCCAGATGGTAGAACAATCCACCATAAGACCTTCACCACGTTGAAGCTAAGCAGGTCTGTGGCTGACCTGAGGCTGGAGGGAACTGCATGTAGCCACCTTGAGTTCCACAATGGGAGAAAAGTGGGATATAAATATAATAAATAAATAAATACAGTCCATCCCACAGGATAGACATATTTTATACAGATTATAGCAAATTAAGAGTTATTTGCTATGATTCAGTGAAATAAGCACAGTAACGACTAATTCACCAGCGTGCACTCGTGTGTACCAAATGCATATAACCAACTTTGGGCCAAATTATATTTTTCTTAAATATGTAGTGTGCTCTGTTTCTGTTTGACCCAAAAGTACGCAGGGGCCCCCAGGTAAGACTGGTCTCCATGCACACGTTTTATGTAAAACAAAAACAGTACTGCATGCTGTATGGTTAATATAACATGTCATTTGACTCCTATTTTGAGTATTGGTAAAGACAGACATATCCATTAGCAAGTTGATGCATTTCCTGGACAGTATCTAACCCCACTAATTCCAGTGTGCACCTGTGAGTTCCCTTCTGCAACTGATATCCAGTGTGTCTGGGGCAAACAGAAGTAAGCAGAAATGCTTTTTTCTGAAATGGGGAAGGTCAGAATTGCTCACTCCAGGGAGCTCTGGAGACTTAGTCCAAACTAGAATCCAGCATTTCCGCTTATTTCACTTGTGAACTGGAACTGGTGAGAGGCCCTGTCTGTGTAACTGCTTCAGTGGATACCACCCCATGTCTTATCACCGTATAGGATGACCTTCAAAGAGAACTCAGGTGTTAGCTAGGTTCTCAATGGTGTGTACCTGTCTTTGTGCATAGGATACAAGATAAAAGCAACTGAAATTTGGGACACAGCTGAAGTCCATCCCTTTCCTGCACAAGAGCTTCACTGGTGATGGGGAAAAGTGTTTCCCAGGCTATGTCCCCACTGTAACCTGGATACTTTCTCATGCAAGTTAATGGCTCCCAATGGCTAATATAATGCAAGGTAAGCTAATTCAGTGCTCAGTGGAGGACTGAGGTGTCATCCAGTAATGGCCAGGAGGCTCAGGAGCAGCAAGTGGATGTAATGAGCAGGGATGGGTAAGATCTCCTCCGGACGTGCATTTGAATAGGAGCATACAAAATGGAAACTTCCTGAATATACACACAGACTAGAATGCAGTCATGTGGCACTATGTGCATTAGATGATGTAGTTTGCAAATCAAGGAAAGTTCACTAACATATCTAATAGAGGAAAGGGGTATTATGGTAGGGGAAATCTCATACAGAAAAATGGAAAAGTGCATTTAAAATGCATCTGTTCAGATAACTCTGCACAAAAGCATGTACAGATTTCATGCAGAGCTTTAAATATCACAATTTGATTAGGAAATGGCACAAAACAAATGTAACATAGGAAAATGATTTATTTGTTCAGTTGTAATGCAGAGTATAGAAACAAACATGAAATGATTATTTATCATGAATTTTAGAGTAAGAGGCAAACAGAAATACCTTCTTAAGAAGGAGAGCAAAATGTCTCATCTTTTTCTGTGGATCATTTCTTCATGTTCATATTTAATGATTACCCTCTGAAAAGATCTTTTGGTTTTCAAAAACTGAATGAAGAGCACATTTGTTCAAATATCCTCAGCATCCATGAGGACTAGAATCTTTTAAGATGCTTTAAGCATATTTAAAATAACTGTGAATGGGAAAATGTATTATAAAATAGATTTTTCTTACAAATAAAATTTGAAAAAAAGTGAAATGCCTCATGCTAGTCAGAACAATGAGAGTGACTTTTATTTAAAGCAACATTTCTGTTGAGCATCTCAGATTGATAAAATATTATGGAGTACAAAAAAGCAACAACATTACCATCTATTTAGTTTGTCAAATTATTATTTCAAACTGATGCATCTTCCACTGGCAGAATATAAATTTGATAGTACCCATCTGTATTTAACTTTAGAGAGATTTAGTTCTGGGGGTTCCACACACATTTCCCAAGTTAGAATCTTGTAAGCTTCTATGCATTATCCCACTAGTGAAATCCCATGACTTCATGCTCCAAATCCCATAACATGAAGAAAGTTATTAATTAAAATGCAGTTAGAGTTCTCTGCGCATTTTAAGTTCCAAGATCTTATCTTTGCACCTGGACAATCTTTTCATATAAACACAACACAGCCAGATCACAAAGGCCTTTATTAAATTTTCTGGGGCAGAAATTAAAAAGACATTTGGGTGTGGAACATGTGTGGGAAACTTCTGTACATTAACTGTTCCAGATCTGCTCACTGAATTAGATGAAAGAGAGAGAGAGAGAGAGAGAGAGAGAGAGAGAGAGAAGAAAATCAGCACTTTGAAGAAGCCAGAAACATACCTTTCATTCAAATTTTAGGCACTGGTTAGGATAGACAATGTAAAAATCTGCCAAAAATTAAGCACCCTGTTGGAGGGTTCTGCCAAAGTTTTCATTTCTATGTTTTTATTTTTCTTAGTTCAAAAGAAGGCTTATTGCATCTAAGAAACTCATCTGCAGGGGCAAAGAATTTGACTTTCTCTAAGCTGAGAGTCAGGACAGAAAGAATATGGTTTATTGCAGTAAGTAGGTATTAAGTTTTGAAATGGCCTACGAATGAAGGGTAAAATAAATTTTCACACCTATTCAGGGTCCACGACTCCTAGCAAATGGAACAGCACCAGCTGTGATCCAGCACAGCCAAAAGGAGGAAATCCACACATGCATTAGTGTCTTTTCTCCTAGCGCTGACTCACCAAAATACTTCCCAAATGAAGAAGACTTTGCTGATGGGAACCTGCTACAGTAAGATGTCAGAGGAAGGCCCTGAGTGCCCACGCACATTGAATTCTTCAGTATCAGATCCTGGGCTACCTGTACCTTAAAGAGGCTTTGGCATACATTTCCCATGGTACCTCCCCAGTAGCTAGCTAGAACAGATGGGAACTGTAGACCAAAACCTCTGGAAGGCCACAAGTTGCTAATTCTTGTTCAGTATCATAACCACTATGTCTAAAAATTGGTTATCCAGATACACAGTGGTCACTTAAAGTCTAGTTCACACATTGCATGGTATAAATGTTCCCTGAATAATACAGGAGCCAAGAACAGGAAGCTGGTCTTGTAACTTTTGAAAGGAAATGGTCCCTTGTCAGGTATGGCACTTACATATTATTGGATGGCAGCTTGACAATATGTTGTAATGCAATCCATTCACACACTCAGTTACAAATTTTTAAGTAAGAGTCAGCCTTTGTAATCCTCCAAATGCTACCCTAGTGAAATTACTGGAGTTGGCATTATTACAGCGGTACGAGAATGAGTTCATTCTAAAGAGGAAAGGAAGAAAAACCTGAATGGTCTTAAAACTAAATGGTTCTTTCTGAACTTGTTTCAGGATGACCATATAATTCCCATCCATGGAAAACAGTTATGCTCTTAATACAGTTCTTGAACATACCTGAGAGAGGACCCCTTCATATGTGACCATAGAAGCAAAGCATGGTACAAGCCCACTTTGGCTGGGAGGAGGAGATTCTGTACGAAAGAGTCAGATTTTCACCTGTGCTTATGGATGCCTTATTCGCACCTGAGACTACATCATGGAAATTCCAGACTGCTCCAGCTATGTGTCAAAAGGCCAGAAACTAATTTGAATTTATAGAAATGTAACACCTAAACACCCGTGGAACTTTGTTCCACATCTATGATTCCCCCCCCCCCACACCCCCAGTATGTAGGCTTAGTGGTCATCTAGATTAGTTTTCCCCAAATTGCAATCCCTAGATGAAATGACTACAATTCCCACAATCTCTGATCATTATCCAGGGCGCTGAGTTGATGGGAATTGGTAGAAGTACATCTGAGGACTGCAGGTTGATAAAGGCTGATCCATGAAGCAATCCCGTTTTTTAATCTCCAGAAGAAAAGCCTGAGAAATAGGTAGGTTCTGATATTACTGTTTCTTGAGTGAAGATGCAGTGGGAAAATGAATGCAGGCACGATTTTTAAACATCCCAGGCATCTGGATAAATGTTCTTGATGCTCATACAATGGATTTCATTAGCATACCCCAGCTACCTACATACACATAATGTTTAAAAACAAGGGCAAAACAAATGAACACTGGAACCAGCCTGGAAACATAATCCTTATACCATGTGCCCCAGACATAGGTTCAAAGAACCAAACTGCTTCTGCTTAGGAAGAAAGAAGGCAGCTGTGTAACTCTAAGAAAGCCAAAGAATGGTGTTTTCCGCACAAGAAAACAAATATCTTATTACATTTATATAAAATGTTTGTTTGTCCACCTGACTCTCTCTCTCTCTCTCTTTCTCTCCTTTCTTTCTCAATACATTTATGGAAATTTGTTATAGACATCTGTGCATTAACAGAACTCCTGAAGCCCTTTATAAACCATTGTATGAATATTCAGTGACAGTTTAATATCCATTTTTTCAATAGAATGAGACTATCTCCATTTTATCAGTTAAATACAATATAATCTGTTTAGTCAATCTATAAATGAGTAATGTTTATCCAACATAATAGCATCATCCACTGTAATGTGACAAGATGCATTATTTAAATATGTTTGCCCTTTCTTGTAATATAGTATTCCTTTAAAGACCTCTACTATTGAACTGTATTAATATATTTTAAAGCACATTACAAATTTTTAAATAGTGTATGAATGTGAATGAGTGTTTTTGAAATGTGATATGAAAGATTAGAATCATTAGCCTTATGCAGGGAAAAGCATAGGGCTTAGTATCATCAGGTCATATATATTCAAAGAAAACAATTAGTGGCAAAATGGCTTTATTTTCTTGTGGTTTCAACACGATCTTTCAAACAATAGCTTTCAATTCATACAAGAAGTTTAGCTGGGCTATGAATTCTACACTTTCTAATAAAAAATATTTTTATCCATTTATTTGGCAAGGAATCTGAATTTTATGTTCAAAAAAATTTTTGGGTTCAAATAGTCACACACTGAAAATGCCTTGCAAGAAAAATATAAAAGCAACGAAGTTCTAATCATTTCCCTAATGCATCTTCCTGAATCAGCTCAATCCTAACCCTTTAATGCCAACCTTTTATATTGTTATTTATTTTATATTGTTAGTTTTATATTGTTATTCCTGTATTATATTTTATGTTGTGAGCCGCCCCGAGGCTTCGGCGAATGGGGCGGCATAGAAATGTTTTAATAAATAAATAAATAAACAAACCTATCCCCTAAAATTTTACTGTCAGAATAGAGAGCCTGTAACTCTCATCTTGCCCTGCATGTACAGCCATTTCATTTCCCTGCATGTGGTTAGTTTCCTATGTGAAACATTTTTACAATCCCAACAGCTTCTAGAAAGAAAGTGGATGGAATGGGACAAAATGGGCCTTAAAGATACAAAGGCATATGATTTTCAAAAATTAAAACGGGTCCTTGATTCTCTTTTCAAAAGAAGAAAATATGGTACTAAATGTTTTATCAAATTCGAGCTATATACCAGTTGTAGGGATTTTTGAGTATGAAGCAATTTTGTTATATTAGACCATTTTAAAAGTACACACCACAATAGTTCGTGCATGTTCCATACTGGCTTGATTCAAAATATAAACAGCTGCAAGATATATATCATTTGCAGTTGTCATAAAAGCTGTTAGAAGCTAAAGTTTCAAGTAAATTAAATCGACTGCTTACTTCAAGCACCCCCTCCAAGTCCCTACAATAATACTAGCATAAAAACCAGCTATTTCTTAAAACACAAAACAGTACCAACAAAAATATCTTATGTAACCTGGTCAAACATATGACCTATTTTTTTTCTGATCTGTAAAACATGCTAAGAGTAATTTTGTTGTTAACTTCAATTTTTAATTCACTTATTTTTCAGCAATATGCACAAAAGTTCACATATCCTATTTAAACGTTGATTCCATTCTCGTAAAATATGCTATGGTGGTGAAAGAAAACTATATCTTACAGGGACTAGCATGTTTTAACACTGAAAATATACAATAATAACAGAAATGGGATCTAAAAATCACTATGCGCAAAATTATTAGCTACCTTAACAGACTCCTTTTATTTATTGATAAAAGAACAGCAAAACCCAAAATTAAAAGTACCAGTTCTGTAATAAGCAGTTTTTGTTTCTTTTTATTTCTAATGGATGATGACATCTACAAATGTTAATCTCAAGTAATCCCATAAATATTCTGATATAGATGGGGTTTTGGCTGCAATTAGTTATAACTCTCCCTTCCATCACCACAATATACCTAATAATATTAAAAATGTATATTTTAATTTTTAGATGTTTTACTATTCAGAACTGCTGTATTACAGTTTGCTACTGTGGTTAATTTACAAATCATTCAGTAAGGTAAGTGTCTTAAAATACGTCGCATCACCTTACTATACTTTTTCAGCAATTTTTAATTTTTAGAAAAAATAATGCACATCTAAAAAACAACATCCCATGCATTTGTATTATTTCACACCTGAAGCAAGGCTTTGTTATTTGAAAAGTACTCCTAGTTTTAATTGCAGAAAGAGTTTAAATTCATGCAAGCAGTTAATTAGGATATTACACACAGATATCACTTCCTTTAAAGGATGGAAACAGGACAATCAGAGATTTAACTGTGCCTTCATTTATTATGGTAGCCCATAATTCCTTTCGTAACACCTGGAGTCACCCATTGACACCTGGAATCACACACACTGAGACAGCAGGTACATTTACAGCTCTAATTCAAAAACTTCTTTGGAAAATGAAGACGTCCGCCTTCTATTCTGGGCTCAGACCCATGTATATGTTTCATAAATCCTCTCCACAAATCTCTTTTAACATGCAAATCCATAAATCATCATAATACTGACAAAGAAGTCAACCAGCATGTGAAACTAATGCGTATTCTTATCTGGAGCTGGATACTGGTAAAACTATCCAAATGAGAGGACCTTTTCCATAGTTTTCAGTATATTAAAAAATAACAACACCTATCAATAGTTTCTCATCCCTCCGGTCACAAGACAACCTTTTTATAGTTCTCATTCCGTCTACTGATCTTATGAATCAATGCGTTGGATAAGAATGGGTTTAATACGCTGAACATGCCAAACAGCACTTCTTTTAGCCAAGAGAATCAATGGAAAAGCAAAGAGTAAGATAGACAAGGAGTACTCACTGAAGATGGTAAACCTGGAGGAACCTTTCGAACTTTCTTTGTTTGTACTTCTGAAAGAAGAAGACACAGTGTGGCTGTAAGGTGCATGTTTGCAGACTCACACCCGCACAGCTACTTTCAGAGCTAGGGTTTAGCAGTGAGCCAACATTATCAATTATTGTAAGACAGACGTTCAGTGGACGTTTCCTTATAGAAAGGTGGAGAAAGTAGCACAAAGTGACTCACCCACAGAGGTACTGTGCAGAGGTCTCCTTCGCGGGTTATTGCTAGAATACTGATAGTACTGAGAGCCAGGTTTGGTGGGTGAGAGTGCGCCTGGGTTGCCCATTTCCATGTCACCTCCGAGGAGACTTTGCTAAAAGATTTTTGAAAAATAAGCATTGTTACATCTAGCCTTCCCCCTTCTAGCCTTTGCATGCTGATTCAAATGACATCCAGTACAAACCAAACCAATTTTTTAAAAAAGCAACACAACACAACACTTTGGTGACTGGCAAAAGGAAATACTATCTCAAACGTACATTTCCCAACTTTATTTTCAGATACTTTAAACAGTTCTGATAATATTGATTTTCTGTTCAGTGGAAGGGAGTGCTTAAAATTATTCCGATTGGTAAAAGAATGGTTAAATATTTAAATAAACAACTTTCTGGGTATTTTTAAATATATAAACTTTTGAGGAACTTCATTAAGGAAAGTTCCTTGCCTGTTTATTTATTTTTCTTTCTTATTCAAACAAGATGTACTAAGTTCACCAACATAAAGTTTTACCGTGTCAGTCATTACCTACAAAATACATTTATTGTAGAGAAATAGTTATTCACCTCATAATGGAAAACTGTTTGTGTAAAATATATTCAGTGAAAGCAGAAATCTGTTACAACACAATATAAAATGTGTTAATCAGGTATACGATGCATGATTAAGCTGTGAAAATAAATTAAAAATTACTAAAACAAACTAGTGTTTTGCTAAATTACTAGTGAGAGGGCGAGATATAAAACTAGTAAATAGAAGAAGTTTTATGAAACTTCTTCAAGATCATCCTGTCTATATTATTAAGAAAGTGAGCATTCACATGTATGAAACACATTTATTCATGAATGGACAACAACTATTACTAAACCAGAAGAACTAATATCTGAGCACAACAAGGAAAAAAAGGCAAAAACTGTCATTTTCTTTTTTGGAAAAAAAGATGCTACTGCTATAACTACATTGAAACTTACCCATAATATATAAATCCCCTGATAATACTCTGCATTGAACACATTGTTCTTTTAATTTTTCTGATATGCAATAAAACAGGTGCAGATACTACCATTTATATGATGAAGAAATTTTCCATTTAATAAAGAAATTTTAAAATTAAGTACCAAAAATCTAACTTTATCGTTACTTGTAATCAACTTTTACTGACTGAACTAATTACTGTACTTGATAAAGTACAGAATGTGTTTTCCCTAATCTAAATTCTAATCACCATGTCACTCACAACAGACTTAGTAATGCTTCACTAACACACTATTCACATGCAAAACACTCTAAATAGGCCAATTATGACTCTGCCCCTGTTCCCTGGTTAACCCGCTGAGAACTGAAAAATTTCACAAGACAGTCACCAACTAAAACAAAGGCTCCTTGTTTTAAATTAAGACAGTCTTTTTGATGCTTAAATAGCTCAACAAAGTGCCATGTCTTCCGTCTGAAAGCAGTTGGTCAAATATGACCCATGAGCTGGAAAATACTTTGGAAAAAGAATTAAAAAAATAAGAAAAACCAAGGACAACTTTTTCATTGTGCTGATCTATATTACTTTCTTTTCCTATATGTGCAACTGGTAAATGGCTAGTGAATTATCAGTTACTTTCCTGATTTTGCTTCGTGCTCTGCCTTGGGTTCAACTTAGTGGAAAATGAGACAGGAGGAGATTTTGACATATACAGCTTTAAAAATAAGAGAGCATTAAGATGAAAAATTGTTTGATAGACAGTTGAAAGCTGCTCTCCTTTTGATTACATTCTATCCTTTTGGCAAATGTCAAAATATGTTTCAAAATTAATATATATATACTTTTCACAAGTTTTAAATTGAGCATAAATATCCAGTGGAACAAGCAGATTTCATCAGATTTAAAGAATCAATTTGGAATGAAATAATATTAGAAACTCCCTGTTCAACTTCATTTTTAGAAAGGCTATAAATCCTACTTTTCTAAACATGGAATACCCATGGGGATGATTGATCAGTTTTAATAGTTAATTATTTACAGTACATCTACCATCCTGATTAAATGCATTCTATAAAGAAGAATCAGTTTAATTAATCAATATATTAATAATATCAAATTTCCTATTGGTTTCTTGGCCCTAATTTTTTTC
The DNA here is from genome assembly GCF_004798865.1 of Varanus komodoensis. Classification (NCBI taxonomy): domain Eukaryota; kingdom Metazoa; phylum Chordata; class Lepidosauria; order Squamata; family Varanidae; genus Varanus; species Varanus komodoensis. The sequence continues at coordinate 10,548,934 of NW_025335606.1, forward strand.
AAACTAAGTTATAATGTAAGTACAGATGGAATTGTATTTATACAATTATACAATAGAAATAAGTACAAATAAATGGTCTTGAAAGCACTCTTTCACTTATTTAGATAAATAGTGTCCTTTCTGTTACTTTTAGTACAGGAAGTAACTTTCGCTGCAGATCATTTAACTTTCCAAATTACAAGATACTGTGGGACTATGCAGTCTGAAGTATGGGTCTGTGGATCTGTGATGTTCCCAAATAAAGTACAGAAGATATCCAAAGCAATTCTTTTACACACAACTAAGTTCAGCTGGGGCCAATGGGCTGTACTTGAAAGTATGAATGATTAAGACTGGAGCCTGATATTTTAAACAAGAGACTTGGTATTTTCTGAATCAGCTTTTTAAAAAGTTGTATGAAAAAAGGAAACTGCAGAGAAGGTCTGATGAGCACTAAAAAAAGAGTATGTTTACTGAAACCTTCACTTTTCGTTCTAGCAAAAAATGTGTTCTTCCTATCCATGTATAATAATCAGGCATGCCTGAAGCACATGAAGTATATGTAGCCTACAAGGACACTCCTGGCTTTCCCTTACAGCCTCTCACATAAGCGCCTCTAATTTTGCCTTTATTTAAGCCTTTGTTTTTCATTGGAACAGCTAAGTCATTCTTCTGAGGCAACAAAACATCCATTTATGTGCTCTTTTGGGGGCTTCTCTAAGTACTCCACTGGGGAGAACTAAGATAAATATATATCTACTCATTCTGAGATACTTGTAAATAGAACAACAGGAATTTACTATTGTTCAGTGATTGCTGACATCTTTTAGCTGAGGGAAAGGAAGACAGCAAAAACAAAACTGCCATGAAAAGAAATTGCCTTTCTAAACGTAAACAGTCAATGAAATATTTTATATTTAACATCAATATTTCAAGACTGACTTGGAAGCTAACCTTTAGAGGTGTCTATTTCTTTTCTTGCTATCTGAAAAAGCTAACAGATTGTGCATTTTCCACACTAAGACTACTATGATTTCAAGCATGTTATTGTGTCACACCAGGATACAGGGAGGTTAAAGAAAAGATTAGTTTTTAAGGAAACTACTGGGATTCCTAAGAGATTTAGGCTGAGATCCAAAGAGCTACCTTACATGCAAACAAGGGCTTCAGAAATGTACCTGTCTTCTTCTGGATGCCAGAGCCAGGATATGACAAACTGCTTTTGAAGCTCTGCTCAAAGGGCAAGACAAACACCCTTAAAGAACTTGTGGGGTTTCTGGAGCCCAAGTCTAATTGTATGGCTTGTTGGGGGATGTTTTATTAATGGTTATCGAAAGATATCCCAGTAGTACCCCACCTAGTTTTGATTGCAAAGCCCTAAATGGCCAGGACATTAGGCACTGAAGGATTGCTTTCACCCAAATTATCTTTGGAGGTCTTTCCACACATGTTCTTATTTTCAATGAGGCAATCCTGCGGCTCCCAGAATACTGGTCTTTTTATGGTGGTGCCCAAACTAGAGAATTCTTCCCCAAGATTTATTCACACAGAGATATCCTTGTTATCTTTTAGCTCCTACGCAGGGTCAATGTCCATCACTTGGGTTTGTTTCCCTTGCAATCAATTTCCCTTTCTTTTCTTTTCACCTTGGCTAATCTTTGCATCAACATCCTTATGGAGTTTTAATAGCAATGGTTTTAATAACAATTCACTGAAGCTTTGATACAATTTTGTCAGATTTTGTCTATTTCCTGAAAGGAGCCACAGGGGCATTTACATTTTAATGATAAGCTTCTCCAAAGAAAGAAAGACACACACACATATAAGCACTGGAATTTTGGGGTGGATTTTGAGTAGGCTTTGGTGCAAATGACCTCTTGAAATTCTCTATTTATGGGCAAAGGAATTGGGAGAGCAGTTAATTTTTTTCCCATGGGAAGAAGACTCACAAGTATAGTTCACCAGTGGCAAGGAACTGGAGCTCATCTGTCTTGTGCATCTGCCTAACCTCTGTAAAGTAACTGGGGATGTGATGTCCATCTTTTTCTTTCTTTTTCACAGATCTCCATTACTCTGTGGCCATCCAGGCTGCCTGTGCTTCCTAACGGGAAGTTTCTTTTTTAAAAGCCTTATGAGGAATTACTGCAAATCTTTCCCTGGGCATCAGCTAGACTGGAAGCTGACACAGCTCCGAGCAACTGGAGAGATGAAAGGAAGGCAGAACACACTCCTTAGCTTCTCTGAGTAAGGTAAGCACAAGATTCCTGAATGAAAACTATGTGAATTTCATTTGAGTTTCTTTTTGAAAGGCATTTATTTTCTGTCAAATTCAGTGGAAAAAAAAGTGGAAGACAGGAGCACAGGACACGTTTCAATTATCTGAGACAGATTTGCAGAAGGTTCTCCAATCAAGTGGAGGCCTCTACTGGAGGAAGGGCGATGTAAGTTTTGCGGATTCCTTCCCTGTTCCCTCTCCAAAACTGCTCGGGAGCACCACTCAAGCTTCCACAGTCAAGGAAAGGTAGAACAGGCAAGACTTTCCTTGTTTTCCTTTCCACCGCTGGGAGAGACAATGAGTAGAGTTCCACACAGGAAGTATCCAAGATACAGTGGTCACCATCTTGAAGCCATCTGGCTTATTCGGTATTTTGTAAGCATGACACTGTATAAAGCAGAAGCGGACAGGACCCTCCTTCCCAAGGCCAGAACTCCTTTCAGCTGTGCACATACTAGAATATGTTTACATTTCCAGATCCTTCTCAGAACAAAACAAGACCATAACATACAACATAATAACTAGTGCAGTACCAGAGCATCCTCCAATGAGAGGAAGAACTATATATTCAAATATTACAATATGCATGTTATTTAGCTAAGTTTTATACAATGCCCTGAAGCCCAAATTTACCTACTTCTACAGTTTATAACATACAAAATAATACAGAAAGCATGTCGAATTTGTCGGCTAGTGCCTACACTGGGGTCATCAATGGCACGAAGCACATCTCAGTGCAAAAGCCCCACTGTCAGATTCATTTTGCAACATTCTTTGTAAGACTGGTATGTACAGAGTGCAAATTGTGTTTATAATGCACAGCTCTCTCGTCCCTCCTTCCTATCTGCCTGATTCTCTGCCATCCCCTTTTTCCTTTTTACACAGGGTACTTGTTCCATGCAAAACCCTGCACTGGCTGGCTGTGAGGTTCTACCTAAAAAGTTGGAAAAGTGAAACCAAGAATGAAAGGAGAGCTTTAAGAGAGACGGCATTCCATTTCTAAAAAAATAATTCATTTTTAAAAGGTAGTAAGTCTCATGCGTTGCAAGATTAAGTTTTTCCAAAGAAAATGATTGTTTTCAGATAACTTTAATTGTATACACACAAATGTGCATGCGCACATACATTTTTTAAACATGAGTGGGAAATAGGTTTTTCCCCAAAACTATGATATTTAACTGTAATTACAAAGATGACTAAAATTAAGACAAGAAGAGTGGTGCCTTTCTGCATGAATAATTAATTGCCATAGAAGGTAAATGTCCTTGAATGGTGCAATTTGTTAATGCAGCACACACGCGTGCGTGCGCACACACACACCAAGATTGGGAAAATCTTTTTGGGGAAAGGCCCCCTGAGTGGACTTCCTGGATATATCTCCCCTCGATCGAATATCAAACACTACTTCATGGGAATGCAGAACAGAGAAAACAGTCTTAGATGAAACCAGATTACACTCCTTTTCTGAACACTTGCCAAATATTTGTAAGTTGAATACATGTTTGGGCATTCTTACGCTCAAACAGCTGCACTTCTACACTGCCATCACAAACCTATGTGATCTATAGTGACTCTGGGCCATATGTTCATCTCTTCTTCTGCAGCAAAGAAAGCAGAATAGCCTAAAGGCTTAGACGTGGGACAGTGAGAAAAGGCAGTGGGGGAGGGCGGGTGACGTGCATGGCAGGGAAAGGTGGACGTCTTGTAGATTTCTGTGTCGTGCCCCTGCCAAAAGGCCCTGTAGTACCCAATTGCTACTTTGCTCCCACGTGCCACAGGGGGTTATACAAGGCCATCCTGGATGTTTTAATAAACAGGCGTTCCACCTATCATTTTAGCTTTCAAAGCAGCATGCATCAGAATGTTCAGCAGTAAACGTTTATTTTCCTCTGTGCATCAAGGAAGGGAGTTATTCATGAACACAGCAAGAGAAGATCAAAAATGCAGCATGTTAACTTGCCCGTCACCTCTTTTTGTTCTCAAGCATGGCTAGTAAGGTGAATGAATAAATTAGCCTCGTTTTAGTTACAGTGGAACAGGCTGGGCTTCATTATCCCATTCCACAGCAAGTAATTCCTAAAGAAAGGAAAATGACACCCTGTCCTCTCCAGCACATGAATCCTTAGTTAGATGCCACTATGAGTACTGAGTGGACCTTTTCCCCACCTCGAAGTATGCATGGGAAGCAACCACCCAAGGATGACAAACAGTATGATCCAAAGCAAGCTTGCTCAAGAGTAAGTCCCAGCACATCCACTGAGGCTTAGCATTGGTAGCTGTATACAGCACAGTAACAACAGAGGGTTTTGCACATATCCAAAGATCGAGCAAAACAAAATGCCAATCTCTATTGGTTGGATCGTTTTAAGCTGGATCAATTTTGCTGATTCAACGGGACTTTCCCATCTCCTAGCATCCTCTCCAGGCCCCTAAAATGCTACACTGAATGGGTGGCTGCTGGTGGTGGCTGCTGCTGGTTACTTGCCATGTTTTTCCCAACAGACAAGTACAAACCTTGGCTGATTCTGCTGTTTTATGCCCCCTGCCCCGTCCTCCTGCTCTTGCCACGCAGTCCCTGTTCGTTACTGCATTGTTATTTATTGACCTCTGCTGACTTCCTGATTGGTTCACTGAGATTTCAAGGTGGGTTCTCCCTTTGTCTCCTCCTGATAGTACCTCCATCTCTTTAATTCTTCCTAACCAGCCAGTCCAGGCCTGAAGGGTTCGTTTTACATCACTGGGATTCCCGTTCTCCCTCCATGCATTGACTACTTTCTAAAATGGGGAGAAAGCAAAACAGGGTAAAGGGCACAACACTCAGCCAAGAGAAACAAAGGGAGTTGTACTTAAGTGTTGCTAGGATACCATGGGTCATAGAAATCGGATGTCTGGAGTGGCCCCTTCCACTGCTGCTCTTTGCATGGGACTCTGTGGTGATATACCGTGATATACCATGGCTAGGTCTAGGCAACATATGTGAAGCTAGTCGAAGAGTCAGATATCTCTGCTGAATGAGTTAAGTAGTGCTGTGTTAAGGACAAAAGGGTAGTGGGACCGTCTACAAGTGGAGCCCTTTTCTCAGAGAAGGCCTCTTCTTCCTGAAGAAAGCAGATCCTGCCTCCAACCCACTATATTCAAGAACCTGAATCATGCATTAATTCAAAATGCAGCTGCATCTGTCCCGACCAGCCTGCTCTGGAGTGAATTCAGGATTCTGGAGCACATCTGCCAGTGCTGTGATGCAACAAGAGGCATGGTGGGGACTCTGGAGCAAGCAGATACTGCTCCTTTGTAATGGAAATGAAATTTCAACCCCCCAGAAAGCTCTTTTTACTCTTCTTTGCACTGTTTTGAGTTAAAGCATCATATGTCCAAGCACTTCAACAGAATTTTGCTAAGTGGATGCATACTATTCCAGAAGGTTTTCTTCCCTCATTGACATTATCTAAAAATGCATCATGTTGGAACAATCTATTGTGTATTAATGCCAATGATAATTATTTTAATTCTTCTCTCTACTCCCTCTCTTCAACTGCAATATCTCATGGTTGAGATACAAGATTAAATCTCTCTATTTAAAAAATATCAACGATGAATTAATTTCCCTTAATTGCATACTTTGAACATTGAACATAATGGATAAGTGGTCCCATTATTTGTCTGCTAGCTGCTTTTTAAGGTATAATCATGGATTAATCCTGGACATCCTTTGACTGCTATTAAAAAAGAGAGAGAAGTGAATGGTCTGGTGCAACAGAGAGAAAAAAACTACAGGAGCCTATTTTGACTGCGGTGAAAGTTATGATTTCACTGGCAAAAAAAATAGATCATACTTAGCAAAACTTCATTCCCTTGTTTTCTACCAGAGAGAATAAGCGATGGTCGCAAATTTCACAGTGTTCACACTGTAGTACAAAGAATGTCTAAAATGGCATACCTTTCAGTCTGAGTCCCACAGAACATCTTTTCCTCATTTCACCCTAGCATATCTATAAGACCCCCCAATATGTAACTTAAAAGACCTCCCCCCTCATTCTCATGCTATAGTCCCAGTTCAAATTGGACCTTATTACATTTTGACAACTTATACTGGTCAATGATTTATTTAGACAGATGCTTTTATGCACTTGGCTTGGAGTTTCTGTAACCTGTTCTGTTGTGATTCTGTCACCTGTAAGAAGGAGCCTTATAATAATGCAATAGTACATAATATAATAAAATTAGGGAAAGTCACTCACTGCTATAGCTAAATAGAACCTCCATGTTCAAAGGGATTTTAACAGGAAAAAGCAATGCCACCAGGCTACAACTTCCCAGATGCATCTGTCTGTCTTCTCTTGGAAATAGATGCTGGACTAGATGAACCTGTGGTTTGATACAACAGGGATCATCTTTCATTTTTACATTCTTGGACTGCTTCATAGCAGTTTCCACAATGAAGAAAAACTGGGATATTGCTGAAGTTTTGATCGGATGATCTAGCACATTTGGCCTTCCCTTTCAAACTTTAGAATAATGGCGTTTATTTGTATCTTCAACACAGAAAATTAGGCAATACCCTAAAAAGGAAAAAAGGGGGAAAAGGAAAGGGAGTGAGAAGGAGTGGTGTGAACTTCTGTGGGGGCCCCAATCACTAAACAATGCCTTTGATGTTCTGGCAGCATCACTTCTTCTCCAGTGCTCTGTTTTCCCCGTAACTGCATTCTAAGTGTAGCCTTATGCCTGTTTTCTCTAGATTTTCACACTGAACCCACTGAGTGCAGTGCAACTTCAAGCCAAAGGTCACAACAGCTTCAATAATCATGTACCTGTATTTTTTTCTCACTGTAAATCTTCGGCATTTCCAGCCCACCAATTTAGAGTAAGACCCTAAATGTGGGAGTTGGAATCTAAAATCTATGGCCATGATTTAGACCCCCTAAACCCATAATTTGCATAGGAGAAAAACTACAGCAGAGGCAAAGGCCAAAACGTCCCTGCTTCACACAAGGGGCCAGATCCAGCTGGGTCCCTTGCACTTACTGCTGAATCACAAAAAAGAACAAATGCAATAATGTGGCACATGATAAGGGTAATATTTAATTTCCCTGGCATTGTGTTCGGGATCACTGCCGAAGCCATCAAATTTGGCATTGCCATCACTTGGGGTACCTTCTGGTGAGGTCTTTACCAGTGTGGAATATAACACGATTATGATGTCAGGCAAAACTCTTTGACATATTGATTGTTCTAAAGATGAAAGGGGAAGGGGAGAAACCAGTACGCCACCTTGGGTTCCTTGCAAGAGGAAGAAAGGAGCCATATAAATGCAATGTAATATTAAAATGAATAATGATAATGTACAATCATCCTATTATATTCATGGGCTCTTCCCTAGTACCAAGCTATCTGTGAATAATACCCACTGAACTCAACAGGCTCACTTCTGAACAGAGGTATGGCATGGTGCTGTTATGGTGCAATCCTAGGCATATCTACTCAGAAGTAAATCCCATTGAGTTCAATGGGACTTATACCTAAATAAAGGGGTACAGAATTCCAGTCTTAGGCTTTAATCCTATATACATATACCTGGCAGTAAGTTTCATTGAAATTAGCAAGACTTACTCATGAATAAACATGCAGAGCTCAACTGATACCTGTTCTTCAGTTGACTGTTTGTTTCTATCAGAAACATACACTTAAGAAGGTCAAATTTATTTCTACTTCATTGAAGAGTGCTATGTCTCAAGTTAAGGAGTCTTCAAGGTGGCTCCAGAGACAAAAATGGATTAGTTCCCCAAACATACAATTTAACTGAAATGGTTTGTCTGATTGTAGCATGTGTAAAATGTACAGAAACTGTAGGCAGAAATGCTTCTTGGAGTGACTTCTTTAGTGCATTAATCAACAGCAGTTGCACAAAAAAAAAAAAAAAGAAAAAAAATCTTCCTTTGGCAACTGTTTCAAAACATAAAGAAAAAGTTTCAAGAGACTGACTAACCTAATACAACAATTACCTTCAGTCTTTTCTGCGTTTCAACTATAAAGAGGTTGCTACTTAGATTCAAGGTCATGCTGCTTAGAATATCCTATTGTGCTTTGGTCTTTAAGATCTCCATTTTAATTTCTCTCCCACTCTGAACAGAAAGAAATGCTGAAAATGCATCAGAATGAATGTTCTTACAGTGCTTGCAAAACAACTGAAGTCACAATGAGTACCTCTGGCAGACCGATGCAGTTGTTCATTCCAACAAAACACCTTCTAGTGCAGTCTTAGGAAGTATACTCAGAAGTATGTCCCACTGAGTTTAATAGGGATTATTTATTTGTTTATTAGGTTTATATTCCCCGTTTTTGTCCCAATGAACTCAAAGTGCCGGACATCATTCTCCTCCTCCTGCTCTCAATCTTAACACACAACAACCCTGTGGGGTAGGCTGGGTTGAGAATCTGTGAGGTGCCCAAAGTCACCCAGTTGGCTTCATGGTGGAGAGGAGACTAGAACCCAGGTCACCTGAGTTCCAGTCCTGCGCTCTTAACCACTACACCATGCTGGCTCTCAGCTAAGTTGTATACAGCCTGTAGTGTTGGGTTGTAACCTCTGCTCTCTGTACTCAGAGACAGCAAAGTGTTATAATTTGCTTCTACATGATGTATCAGGGTCTAGGTTGGGGCCTTAATGATCTGGAGAGGTATCTTAGTTTAAATTAATTAGCATCTTGTTTTCCCGGTACGCAGCTGCTGTGAGATGCTCTACCCTCTAGGCTCATGCCACTATCTAGACATGACTGGCTACATATAATGAAAAATGTAATATAATGACAGGAAAAGTAATTTTCATGGAAGAAAAGATGTAGGTTTTCCTACAGAGCATATACAAGCAACTTGATGAAAATCAATGGGAGCTAATTCTTTTTCTCAGGTCTCCATTGCCTCATTCAACTTTCCATGCCTGTGTGGGAGGTGTTTTCTTTATTTTCCTGTATTGTAAACTTTGGATCCTTGAAACTTTTCTTGGAAAGCAAACCTAGAACCAGAGGGATTGCCAGATTTCTCAAAGGGAAACTAGGTCCTAAGATGCGTTAAAAGGCTTTATGAAAAGCTCTACATTGGGGTCACCTTACTGAAAAATTCAGAAATCACTCATAGATACTTTACATGTGAATTCTTCTTCTTCCCTACAATAATCTTAAGCTAGGAAAAATAAACAAATATGCAAACCTTGTACTGCCAAGCAGAGTATGAAGAGGGCCCCTGTGTACCAGCTGCTAGAGAACTTGGGCAGGAGATGATGTTCCACCATGATCCCTCTTTTGGGGGCACATGCTGGACTACATAAGCAACTGGTCTCATCAGGAACTCCTCCTCTTCCATTCTTATTTTACCATTTATTTCCTTTTCACTTTTTTTCTATTTAGAGACATGTGAAGAAATCCAAAGTGTAATAGGATACACAGGGTTTTTCTTAAAAAAATAAATAATTAGCATCCAGCCTGGCAAATGCTCAAGTAAACATCAAACATGACAACGCATTTTACAAATACATTATCTGCTAAAAATCCCTATTCCAGAATAAAAAAAGGAGTCTGCGGAGACCAAACGTGAGATAAGCAATGAAAATAAAAGAGTTTGCAAACATACCCTTGACATGTTTTTCTTTCTGGTGATCCTATAGACCCTCACAACAGCATAACCCAGACACCTAAGAATGCAACTGAGGTGGGGCGGGGGGAGGGCAAAGCCATCTCACACTGCAGGAACTTGAGTATCAGACAGAAGGCTGCAATTTGGTAGGTAAAACCTGCTGGATTCGAAGAGGAATGTGGAATCAGTGTGTGCTGAATGTGTTTACAAGGTGAGTGAGAGGGACTGGAAAGAACACATCATGATGTGGAGAAAGCAGCTGTGTTAATCTATCCTGACTCTTACTTAAATCTGGTGGTCTCATTTTATACATGCTCCAAACACTCAGAAATTTTGGACTGACCTCAAGAAAACAGCAAGCTTAGCCAAAAATCATACCATTTTAAAGTATATTTGGGAAGAGGGTTGGGGGGGATTTTTTTTTTTTTGGCTAAAAAGAAAAAAAAACCCTCCCTCACCTGCTAACCCTTCAAACTGTAAGGAAAACTAAGTGCTATAAAGTCAATGGAATCTCAGCACATGATTCCACGCTTAAATCACAGCGCTTTCAAATGGCCTTGGGAAAATCTGGCTCCATGAGCCGCATTTTCATGTTGTCCTGTCCAAATCCTTTGCTTTTCTTGTGAAGGATGCTGAGAATACATCATAATTTTTCCTTTTGGAGACAACATCAAAAGAATTAATAGAAGCACAGAGGAATGAAAAGTGCATTTGGAACTAGTTACACAAAATCAATGATCACCATGGATTAAGCAAGCCATGATGGCTTGTTTAAACTGCAATGCATCCCAAGCAACATTCTTCTCTCATGTCTCCACCAAATTCACCTCTGATGGCAGTAGATCATATTGCAGGAAGGCTCTCTCCTCAATTCCAGGGAAGAAAGTGGTCTTTCAGATAGCCAGGCTCCAAACTTTACTTTATAGATCATTAAGTAGCACTTTGAATTGTGGCTGGAAACACTGCAACTGGAGTAAGAAGGAACCCATGTGCTTCATGTAACCAGCCATGGTCAATAACCTTGGATGCCACATTAAGGCATTTCCAAACAGTTTTCAATGGCAGGCTTAACTACACTGCATTATAGATGTCCAAATGGGACGTTACTAAGAACTGTATGACTGTGGGGAGATCACAAATTTCTAGGAACAGGTATGGCTGGAGCAGTACTCTCAGCTATGGAAATGGTCTCCTGAGCACCACTGAAACTTGGATATCTGGGTTCTAGGCTGCATCAAGCACACCCAAGCTGTAATTCCTGATTCCTCATGGGGAATATAGCCCCGTCTATGGGGTAAGTATCCAAAAGCTAAACTTTTATAACTCACTTTGTACATTTAGAACTCATCTTGAAAAGCGCCACCGAAATGAATGGGAGTTATGATCAGGTCTTTACTGTATTCCTACATGTTGTTTAAAATACACATGGGGGGAAAACATACAATGTTGCTGGTTTATTTGCTGAAGTGCTCCACTCATCTACGTTTTGGAGAAAGGGTAGTCAAACAGTATGATATGATCCATTTGCATGTGGATCCATGACTATGACAAAAGGCTGTTTAATTTCTATTACAATGCTACGCAAAGCTATAGCATTTTCCACTAGTAATATCATACAGTTTACAAATTACTATGAAAATATCGATCCATGCACTAGTATTTTTAAAGAAATGTTACTGAGCCATCAGCAATTAAAAACCACTCACTGGCTGAAACCAATAAGAAAATGAAACACACCTTCACTACACAACTTTACTGACCACTTTAAAGACACCTCTCATTATTTGTATTACTCACTCTCCTCCACAAATGGTACACACGAGATAATCTTGGTAGACTGGCATATATGGAAATTATAACAACTTCATTTAACTGGAGACTACAGCAAGTATTCATGTGAAAGACCTTGTTATTACAGTAGTTGTGCTGGAAAATATAATATTGAGAATGGAGCCAATGTGCTTTCAAATAAAAGCTGAAGAAGAAAGATTTTATTGACAGCTCTGCCAGAGTTGTGCATGCTGTAGCCTGCATACATCACACACCTAGCAGGTGCAAATTCTGCAAGTGAAACATACACAATGTTTTGTTACCTGGGTGCATCAAGATTACCAGGTGGCATCGCTAGCTGAGCCAGCAACTTCCTATATATAAATGCATAAAAAGAACGACAGAGTGAGAAAAATATGCATATGTGTTTTAAATAAAAATAAAGGTATCGTTAGCATACAGAAATGAAGGGTAAGGTGGGAGGGCTCTACAGCTGCTATGTAGATATGAAATCAATAAAGCCTTATATATACACTTTAATGGCTTGTTTTGTTCAAGGTGATGTTGCACTGCATTAGGAAAGGCTGCAGCCACTGGTTTCGCTACAGAGAGACCATTTACAGCCCAAGTCTTTCCTCAGTCACAAGTAACGCTGAGTCCAATGGAGCTTAGTCCTCGTAAACGAGGAGGCATGGCAGGCCTGGTTGTTTATTTGTTAAGACCTGCGGTTCATCCTATCCCTACGGCTGAGATGCAGATCTCCCACTTCAAAGGTCCACTGCAACTGGAAGTAGCCAAATTTCACTAATCAATGCTTTATCCGATTCCTAGGTTGACAGGAAAGAAATCTCCAACGTTGCAGGGATATTATATATCAAAGGAATTTCCTTTGCATAAAGGATTCTGACAGTGTGTCACGGACGAATTCCTGATCTGCTCTTTCTACCTTACGGATCTATCCTTCAAGAGCCACTGCGGAGAATGAGTCAGGTGCTGGGCCTTCAGAGACCCTGGGGCTATCAGGCAGGCAAACATACTCACGAGAATGGTGGTGCCAGAAGGGCATGAAATGCTGTTTATCTACGAACAGCTAAAGCTTGTACAAGATGGTGTTTTCTTAGATGGGTCCTGCTTAAAAACACTGGTCCAGGAATAGAAAGGGGCATTATTCTTGCCCTAAATTTCCATCCCCCGGTATGTCCAGAGGATAGCCTTTGCCTTGGGGAATAGTTTCTCTTTCTGCTGGGCAATGGCCACTCGAAGAATGTCTGTTACAGGTAAGCAACCTACCTGCCTTTCTTCTTTCCTCTTTGTATCACACGTATGGCTCTGCACCTGCGCAGTACCTGTTGCCAGGGGGTATATATGTGGAGAAACTGGGGTTCAGCAAGAATGAGAAGTACTTTGTGATGAAAAATAAGTTTAGAAGGTTCTAGGAAGCTGAGGTGAGAGTGAAAGCTAGGCTCTCAAGGCACTTAAATGGTAGTTGGAAAAGAACTGGGGAAAATGGCAGGAGCAACTCCTATTTGTATTAGAGGGAGCGGGGGTGGGACTCCTGCCAAAACTTTAGATGAGCTGGGAAAATCTTCCAGACAGCAGGGACCACTCATATGTGCAATGCAGAGAGACCATGAAGAAGAACTTTTGATTTCACGAGGAAGGGTTCTTCTCAGACCAGAAGTGAGAGTGAGAAAGAGTGTGTGTGAGAGAGATGGGGAGTGCGGGGAGAGACCCAATCTGGAAGCCTCTACAATCCCGATTAACTTAAACTCAGAGCAAATACTTCAGGCATAATACCAAATCTGAACTGCAATACTGAAACCTTTAAAGAGAGGAGCAAGAATGAAATTGACAATCCTTGTGAAGCTTTGCCTCCCCAGCCCCCAAATAAATGTGGCACAGGTCACAACACTATGTCAGGTGGACAGATAGCCTCCTCTTGATATGCTGAAGGGGAAGATCTTTTACTGTTGCCCTCAAGGATGCAGAAAAAATGACTATATTCCATATGATAAATATGAGTAATGGGTAGCCCACTTGCATGCCACGACTTTATCTTATGAAGATTCATAAATGTGACAACCAAAGACCATGTTGCAACATTATCCAAGGGCTGGCATGGTTGCATCTCCCCTAGTGAGCAGAAATCCACAAACTGGAGAGTTTCCATAGCATTCCAGGCTACACTAACAATCCTTTGCACACTTACACCTGGGAGGAAGCCCACTAAACTTAGTGGAAGTGAATTCTGAATAAATGTTTATGTTTGCATTAAATGACCCCTAGAAATATAAGACTTTCTTTCCCAAATAAACAGAAAAAGCACTTCCTTGTGGCCATTCTTGTAAATTATGCTTAGGGTATGAGGCGATGATGGGATTCATGAGATCATGGTTGGCAGGTCATTAGTGGAGCCAGCTGGAGGTCAGACTAGATGGCCCAGGAAACACCTTTCTGACTCACTCTGTTTCTATGATTCCTGAAGGGAAGATCATGGTGGCACCATCCAGATATCCATCATGGACACATGAAGTTAGAAGCAAACTAGAGCCCAGAATGGGACGCTAAGGAGGATGCCAACTCTGCAGGCCCTAAATAGCCAAAGAAATCACAGAGGCAACAGGACTGAGGAAAAGGCATGCAAGCAACCCATGGCCAATGTTGTTGTAAAAGCACACGCACTGTTTGAACACAGATATGAATCTGCTCACTTAACCATTTTCTCTCCTTGTAAAATTATCTAGAACCAGATTTCTGAAACACTGCACAATTTGTCTGAAGACCAAGGCACTGCCTCCTTCCTGGCAGCCCATCTAGTCTCCGATTCTATTGACTGCCTTTGCGACTTGTTCTGATTCCTATAAAGTCTTCAGACCCTATTGGCCTCATTACAGAGATATCCTAATTTTGTCTCTCTCTGTCTATTCAGAGTACCTTAGCTGAGGATTCAGATGTGCAAACCCTGAACCCTTTTCTCGAAGTCATGTATGGCCACCTGTACAGAGAGGGCCCAGCTTTCACACATTATAGTCTGGTCAGATTTGTCCAGTTGTGAAAAGGAGAAAGAGGTGAAGGAGCAGAATTGGGCAGATGGCTTTGCAATTCAAGGTTATCTTTCAAGGTTACGTAATGATGATTCTTAAACAGAGCGTGAGAACTAGACTGCCCTGGAAGAGAAGTGAGACATTTCAGAATGGGGTTGGGCAGCGGGAGAATTTGAGCAGGCATTCCTTGACCCCACTCAAGATGACAACCAATGCAAGTGGACCAGTTAAGAAGTGTTTGATATTCCTGCCATCTAGCTCTCAAGCAGCAAGAACTACTTGGAGGGTAGAGCCAGAATTAATTTCTGAAAGGGAGAGGAGGAGGAGATGTTTCAATGTGGATCCTTTACAATGGCACCTGATTCTCCTACATCTCAAGAAGAACGTTGGAGAGGAAAAGGGAGAGGAAGAGGCCTGCTCTTAACACCACTCAAATGATTCACATCTGCAATCTGCTGATGATCGATGTTGTCTCCTTTTTTGAACACATACCCCAAATAACTCAATCCTCGGGCCAAATCAGTCATTCTGCTAATGACGGAGCATCTTTTTCTTTGCCCTAGTGCAGTGGTGGCAAACCTTTTAGAGACCGAGTGCCCAAACGGCAACCCAAAACCCACTTAGTTATCGCAAAGTGCCAACACTGCAATAAAACCTGAATACTGAGCTTTTAGTTTAGAGAAAAACAACTCTCAGCCTGTTGCACTGACCGGCCATGCGGAAGCTCAGATGAGTCATGGCGAATGAGTCACAGCTTGTGACATCATCGCCTGGCACCGCTACTCCTTTCTGAGCATGGCTGTGGTCCCGATGTGCACTGTTATCTGGTGCTCGGCTGCTGGGGGGGGGGGCGTCTTGGCTCGTGTGCCGACAGAGAGGGTTCAGTGTGCCCGCTGCGGCACACGTGCCACAGGTTCGCCACCACTGTCCTAGTGTAACAGAATTAAAAGTACAGAGTGGTAAAAAGTACAAAGCTCCATTGGGGCTATCGGAAACTTCTTTTTAACACACCTGTAGTGGAGGTAGTGGGATTTTAGGAAGAAGACAGCTTCTGCACCGTGGAATGTATTTCATGTCGTTCAGCGGTTCATATCCATTGTTCATTATAAACTGGTACTGCTTCCTGGAAGTTCCCTGCCAACTACTTCAGCCTCATCAGGAAGCCAAACTTATGTCCTAAGAAATCTGGCTGTAGGATGAACACAGGCTGTACTTTAAAGTTTTTTTCAAGGCATGTCTACTGTATATTTATATATAAATATGACATCAGTAAAATATGTTTATTCTTTTCAGATTATGTTGCACATTAACACAACTGTAGGATCCTGATTCCAAACTCTGACTGACCTCATAGTTTGAACTCTGGAAAACTTCTATTTTCCTGTCATCGGTTCTTACATTCTAATTCAGTGGTGGACAGAAGGTAGATCTCCAGATGTTTTGGACTTCCACCACTAGCATTCTTGATTACTGGCCATGCTGGCAGTCATTTATGGAAAAACTCCAAAACATCTGGAGATTATTATTAATTATATTTTAATCTACACAATAACCAACATTCTCTCCCTTCTGCACACCTCTGCTTTAGAGGATGTGAACTAGCAATTTGTTTAGGGAAACAGGCAGGAAAAAATATATGGGGAATTTTAATTATTTTTCTTCCTGGGCTTCCTGTACAACACTGAGTGGAAAAGGCTAGGAACATGGCATTAGGTGGGGATACAGAGGATCAAACTGACTGTTTTAGGACAGGGGTTGTCATCCCAGAGACGCAGAACCACTGCAAATGTGCCGTACAATTAACTGCCAGCCCCCTTTGGTTTAAAATGATTAGGGCTGTGAGTTATTAGAGGTGTTTTTAATTGATTAACTGTTTTGCCATTAACTGATTAATGAGCCAATTAAAATAAATATGACAGTATCTCAATACAGGTTATATGCTGAAGATAGTTCAGTGCAACAGCATTCTTTTAATGAAGAATCCATAATGCATATGCAGATATTTCTTTTTTAATTTCTTTTTAATAGAACTGTTGATTCCCCATGTTCACCCCCACACTGGTCATTCATACCATTCCAAAGGCATAAATGCTGGGAATTATAATTCTAAAGGCCAAACTAAACCTGACTTTAAATGCATCTCTGTGGGTAAGGGGCAGGATTTTAAAAATATAAGTAGCATGGACATAACAATGCTGAGCTTGAGTTAAGCCTGGAGGGGAATTTTGAACCTTGTCCTTTCCTGCTGTATTTCTGAGGAAAATTCCTCCCTTGGAGCTGGTATCTGTATTAGAAAAAACCCCTCCCTGGTGGATGTAGAGCTGGTTTCTAGCTTTAAATTAATAAGAGTATGAATACAGAATCATAGTGCATGTAAAAGCAAACAACTGAGGACTGACATGAATCAGAAGGCCCCAATCAAGAGCTGAATTAGATGGCTTACTATCAAGAAGTCAACACCAATATCTCCATGTTGACGAAATATTTGTAGGTGAAAATCAGTCAAAATAATTACATGTAATAGACAGTTTATGCAAACTGTCCTTCCTGCAATGGTGCATTTAAGTAATGCTAGGATCTAGGCTTGGGATGGTTAGATCGAATCTCTTCAAATGGTAAGTGGGCTGGTCTTACCACATTTTTAAATGAGTTAATGGAGTATTTCACTTATTCTAAAATGCGGTAAATCCACCCCAGTGCAATGGGCACCTGCCTGCTCATTCTGCTGAAGTGGGTCCTAAATTTCTCTCCAAAAACCTGCTTTGATGACACCACTCCTTCCTTCCACTGCCAAGCACCACCGATGCATCAATGCACGTGCTTCTCCCCGCTCTTTATATTAGAGGAAGTCCCCAGTGCTTCCTTCCACTGGTAAAGGCTGGGGGGTTTAGGCCAGATAAAAGGAAGTACTTCTTCACACTGCATATAGTTCAACCACAGGAAATAGTGATGGCCATCAGCTTGGTTGGGTTTAGAAGAGGCCTGGACAGATGCAAGAGGCAGGAGGACATCCGGGGCTACTAACCTTGCTGGCTGTGTGCTACCTCCTTTCCAGAGGAGACATGCCTGCGTAGACCAACTGTTTCGAGGAGTGTGGGCAGGCAAAGGTCTTGCACTCATCCTGCTTTAGAGATCCACCCTGTGGGCCATCTAGTGCTGGGCTAGATAGTGCTTTGGTCTGATCCAGCATGGCTTTTCCTGTGTTCTTGTTCTTAAGAAGAAACACTCAGAACGAAGGCTGCTTTGCTGTTTTAAAAGAATTCTTGTCCTCAAAGAAGATGGGCAAATTGAGGGAGAGGAGAGATGAGAGGCCAAACTCCAAGGTGCAAATAGGTTCAAGAGAAGCAAGGTGATTGTGTGTATATATGTAAGTATTATCCCACCAAAGAAATACTTGCAAGGCTTCTTGTGCATTTAGGACTGCTAGCTTACTATCTGTCACTGCTAAGGTTTAAGTCCATTAAAAGAAAATTTAAATCCTTACTTTTTAAAGTTTGCCTTTAACTGAGATAAATTGGTCATCTTGGTGCAATTATGCTAACTACACCTTCTATCTAGCTTTGCTATTGTGTTGGGAAAGTTAATGCATGGACTGTAAATCTAATCCCCCATGTTGTAGCAGTATGTTTTTTAAAATAGACAGAAATGCCCACATGCATTATATCCAAGAGATACATTCATTTTATTAGACATTATCCGGGTTATTTCTCCCAAGATAGATTTGAAAAGAAAGTAGATGGAAGCTCCCCACATTTCTACCTCAGCTATCTTATTAGATAAGATCTGTCTTCCTACTGTATCAAAATTAAAAACTTCCAGAATCAAGTTACTTCTTTTTTTACAGAAAGAAAACAGTTTAAAATATCTCCAGTAAAAATGCAGACAGATGGCTTCATTCCATCATTAACTTCAAAACAAAATAAAAAATATAAACTTAACCACTGCTACTAAGCATACCAAGGCAAATCCTGCATCTGATGGACAGATACTTCATCCACTGAAAAGACATAATAATATCTCTCTCTTCATTTGTTATTATTCAGTACTACTACTATTACTACTACTAACTACCAACACTATGCTCAGACAAGAAAAAAAGGTCTGCAGAGAAAAGCAGGATGCCTGGCCATGATCTGAGATTGGAGGCATTCTGTTACTGCTATGAATCCACTCTGACACTTCTTCCAAGGTAGATAGACAAGCTGTCTGGACATACACAATAGTACTGGACTGGATTCAGCTTTGCACTGGATCAAATGAACTATCAGAAGTCAATTTCTCTGCCTTTCTCCTTCTGACAGCAGCCCCTCCATCCCCCTGAAAGTACTACAGAGAGAGCCAAGAGAACCGTGGACTTTGGGCAATCAAAAAATCTGGAGGTGAGACCTTCTTTAAGTAGAACCTTCTTCTCACAGAATGTCCTGTCCTCTTGGATCCAAAATGGATAACTACCTCATACCTCCCTACTTACCCCCCCGCCAGCCCTCCCTTCTTTCAAGGAATGACAATTCATGAAAACACAATTTATGCTGGTCACCACATCAGGGGAGAAGAAAATGGTGAAAGAGAGGATGGAGGCTGGTTTACTCCCAAACTTTTTCCAAGCCAAGAACATGTAGATCAGATTTGTAGTAACCAGAAATATACAGTATGTTATATCTAGTTCTTTAAGCCTTACCCCAATAATAAGTTCAAAATAGGCTTCTATCACACTTTAAGCCTTTGTTAACCCTGATTCAAGGACAATATTGAGATATCAGTACACACACAATAGACCAGGGGTGGGGGTGGGGGGGGATACACAGTTTTGCAGATCCCTCAGCTTTATTTTCAGTTTATTTAAAGAAATGTAAAGTTTGAATAATGCTCTTGTCATCACAAACTGGACATCCTGCAAATGAATATCTTGATTAATAAGTAGTGAGTGTCACTGGCCACCAGAAACTGGATTCTTGGATATTCTGGTTTCACATAACCAGAGGAGGCAAAAATGCTTCTTAACCAAGAAGTAAACAGAAAAAGGAATGGAATTTTAGGAAGGAATGGTGGATAATGGTAATTATTATGGTAATAATTCTATTAACATGTGCACAAGCAGGTTGTTTAAATTCATTTTTGAAGGGTCCCTCCTTAACATCATCTCTCCTCTCATTTTCTGTCTGAGCAAAAGAGGAAAATGGGAGCAAATTAACAGTTTCTTAAAATAACTTTTGGGAGAACATAGCAAAAAAGATAACATTGGAATTAGCTCTAACAGTCATTTTGTTGGTCATTTCTATCAAAGCTCAAGCCAATCACTTTGTTCAAAAATTACATATTCTAGATACAACACACGGGTTTGACTGAACTACAGACATCTCTTTAACAGGGTGTTCAACTACCTACTTTTACTTGTTGCAGAGAATTCGTTCTGCATTACATATGTAACTACAGAATATGTGATGCTGTAAGTTTATAAGCTTACTCACATGGCAATCAGTACAGAATTATAGTCAAAGCATTAGTTCTCAGAACCCATTAGCTTACTTTCTGCTGTAGGGACTTTGCAAGACATCCTTGACAACTTAAGTTCAAATGAAATGAAAATTGGTTCAGTCAGATATGGGCTGCAAAGAAACTCCGGTTGCACGTGCATTGTCACATTACAAAGGCTTCAGCACTGCCACTGTTTTCCTCTTTTTTAATTTCAAGTTCTGCTCAGGATGCCTCAAAGAGAATTACAGGTTAAGCTACTGAGCAACTGGCAAATATAGCTCAGCGGGGGGCATGCTATTCTTGGACATTAGAAGCAGCTGTGTTTATTTTCAGTGACCAGGATATTGCTAAGGTACTGTTTCTTTTTGATTCAGAGGGTCACATTTTTTCCAGAATCCTGGTCTTCCTCTTTGCATCCGATTTCACTGTTGGACTTTTCCAGCCATGATGAAGGAAACAAGTCCATCTTTAACACACGTTCAGGTGAGCTGTCCCACTTCAGTTAATTATAATTACATACACAACTGCATCTATTCCTGTGAATTTAGTAAGTTTTGGTTTGATTCACCATCTACAAGTCAAGATGAAAACCTGAGCGTGTGGGTGGATCATCCAGAAAAAGGCTTCATTTGGTTCAGTTGGGCTTACTCACAAGTCAAATGGACATAGGAGCCCTGTCCAAGCCACCTGGAACCTGCATTTCTGCCTAACTGCATCCATTCTCTGAGTCTGGAAGTATTTATTTATCTATCAGATTTCTATCCTGCATATTAGCCAAAATGGCTTTCTCTCCAAAGAGAGGGAGGGAGGGAGGGAGGGACTGGCACAGATTGGGAAGGGCACTTATAAAAACTTGTTTTACCACTGGGGGGGGGGGCTGAGTTACCAGGAACCTGGGGAAATAAATACTTATTAAGGAATGTGGCCTGTTCAATTTCAGCTACAGCTGCATGCTATAAAAATAAAGCCTGTTTGTGCATATATACTGAATCATTCACACAACCAGAATCCATAACATGAAAAACATCACCAAGTATTGGGGGAATAACACAGGCATAGTATTCCAGACAGGAGTCTGCCTATGAACATAGACACCTTGGCCAATTCAACATGCCCACGAAACTCAGAAGAATAGTTTGCAGCTCTGCATGCCTTAGCGTGGAGCAATTTCTGTCCTGCTGTTTCTGGTTCTATATTTTGATTTTGAGCTGCTGAAACTGAAATATCTTACATGCAAGCACTGCCATAGGAAATGTACCAATCCAAACTGTTACTTTTCATGCATGTGATGTTACTTTTTCTAAGTTATTATGGTCACCAATTAATTTTATTTATTAAAGCACTTATATCCCACCTTTCTGCCTAAAGACCTGCAGCACAGCTTACTTCAGCACAATCAATGCAATCACTCTGGATAATCATAATTTAGAATCAGGAAGCGATCACAATTTTATTAAGCAAGATACAGTCATGAACAATTTATTGCTTGCTGCTTAATATCAACAGAATAGTTTTAGAAAAATACTAATAATGCCACAAAGTGTGACTAATTAATTTCTAGCAGTAATGTAGGGTTGCTTTTATCAGTGTGTTGAACCTTTTCTGTCAAATACCAAAATAAAATGAAAATGAAAAAACCCCTCTGTGTGCCTTCCACAATAATTCCTAGTGTTATTAAAATGCTGATGTTGCGATGCAAGTTTATGCTTTAATTTATATCATGACTTCAACTCAATGGATGGCAGCAGATCAGGGTAGAGTAAAATGCTTTTTTGGGCCCTTGGAAATTGTATGCATTGTGATTTTATTTGCTGGCACATTGTCCAGAAGACCTGGACAGGACGAAGCGTGGCATAACACTATTCATAATTACATATTTACATGTAGACATACATTCAAATGTGAAGGAATGATCATAAAGTAATCCAGTGACCTTTTGCTGTGGGTTGTATCATGCAGTCCAAAACACAAACACCATTAAAAGCTTCTGGGCACCTGACACTTGCTGAGCGTCAAGAGACCATGAAAACAAAAACATCAAGCTGTATGTCAAATATACCCGCTTGCCCTAGGCCATGGCATGACCAAGAAAGGCCCATGTTTCCCAACAGGGTACCTATCACTCTTTGAATCCAGACATGCGATTTGCTTCTTGTCAAACTACTTGAAAAGCCTAGCTGGAACACAAGACTGGTTCGTGAACGTGCTCTCACTAGGGGAGCCATCCCTTTGGTAGTCTTCGTTAGGAAGGTCAAGACCATCTGATGGTGGATTTGCAAAAATTAGCACTCAAGAGACCCAAGGACTTGAAGATTCAGGTGGCCTTTTCCTTGCTTTTGCCTGTCCGTGGAAATGGGTCAACCAGGGAGACGACGGTTATGAAGATGAACGACTGGCTGAGGGCCTGATGTCAGAGGGAACACTTTAGGTTTCTTGACCATGGCAACTGGTTCCTTGTCAAAGACCTCCTGGCAAGGGATGGGCACCTCACCAGGATGGGGAAAGTGACTACTGGGAATGCTCTATCAGGCTTCGCCCAGAGAGCTTTAAACTGATTGGGGGGGGGGTTGATCAGTGTCCTCAGAAACCAATCATGCAACTGATCATGATTGGACTGGTGAATGAACAGGATCGGGATCTCGGGGCAGCGTGATGTGGGGACTGTCATGACTACTACACTGAGAGTTCCTACAGTGCCAGGTAGGCTGGGAGGAAGAAGGAGGTCAGGGGAACCAGGGAATGGGGTACACAGGAAAGAGCTGTGATGTATGTACACCAATGCTAGGACCATGGAAAACAAGCAGGAAGAGCTCATGGGGATTATGGAAGCATGATGGGATGAAAAGCAGGATTGGCATGTTAACATAGAAGGGTATGCTCTCTTTAGGAAAGACAGGAAGGGAAAAAGTTGAGGGGGTGTAGCGCTATATGTTAAAGAAGAGATAGGGTGCAATGAGATAGGGAGCGGGGTAGAAGGGGATCAGGTAGAGGTGGTGTGGGTAAGATTGACGGGTTTAGAGATGGCCAAGGATCCTAGACTTGGTTTTGACTAACAGGGAGGATCTGCTGGATGATGCGCAGATCACCACATCCAGAGTTCCTAGGACCACTTCATCCTATGCTTTGAGATCAGAGGAATGGGAATGAGCAGTAGGTCAAGAATGAGGAGCTGGGACTTTGTGGAGGCAAACTTCAGTCAATTGAAGGCCAGGCTAAGAAAATGGAAATATGCCTTTAAGTCCAAGTTGTGTGTAAGTTGGATTATTCATAGACTGTGCTCTACATTTGCAGGGGTTAGGGGCACAGGGCCCCCATAAGAGTGGAAAAATCATAAGTATCTCTAGACTCCCTCCCCACCCAAACTCAGCAAGTGCCCTCTCCTTGCAACTATGAAATGGCAGAGAGATTTCCCTCTCTGGATGGGCAGGGAAGGAAGACATGCTTTGAAGGCCTTGCTCTCTCCTCTTTTGCTTCCCCCCCCCCTCTCCCCCTCTCTCTCTCTCCCTGGTGATGACAATTGTCTGCAATATATTTTCAAAAAAATTAATACGCTTTATGGCAATTTGTTTGTAAGTATGGGTTGTTCATAACATGGATGTTCATAATTCAGGGGATGCCTGTACATAGATTAAGTGAATTTGCACAGAACCCAGGGCCAAATCTGATCCTAAAGGACCTCCTTTCCCTGGGTAGAACCCCTTTCCCTTGGGGTTCATTCACTGTTTTTCCACCTTTCACATGGTTTTTCCCATTCCATAATATGGATTTTTCCCCCTAAATTCTTCTGGCAGCAAGATATTTCAAGATGCCTTGAGCCCAGCTCTCTCCTTCTTGCCCAAAGGCTCCAAAACACTGGACAGTCTCTGTGCAATACAGACCTTTATTTGCACTTTGCAGGTACAAGATAGTGTAACTCTAAAAGCCCTCTAGAAAACTGAAAGTGAAGTCTATGCACACATCAAGAGTGACAGCTGAACCAACCTAGGGACTTCTTCCCACAACTCTACCCCCCTTCAGTAACTCTATGGTTCCATCCTCACGGTGCATGTGAAGGGCTAGACAACAGGTCCTACGCAAGCCCTCAACAGGACCTAGTCTCTTGTGACAGCTCATTATGGGGTGATGGACTGCGCAAGGCACTGGCTCTTCAGCCTCATCTCTTACCACTTCTATCTGCTCCTGAACATCCTCATTCTCTTCGCTGGCCTGGAAAACTGTGGGCACCAACCTTGAGGGGACTTTCCAGGCCTGCGTCTCTGACTCATCTCTCTAAGCTCTTATCTCCACTGTCTCAAGGTCCCCTTCCTATCCTTTAGAATCCCAGCCCTGCTGACCCTGGGCTACCTGGCAAGCTTCACTCCCTGCACAAGCTACATGTTGATGTTTTGAAGGCTGCCTTTGGCCACACCCATGCTGGAATTCAGTCTGGAGCTGGCCTTTCTACTGAAAGCGATTCCCCACCTTGGTGGAAATAAACTATGCGTTCTGATACCTAAGGGGCAATTTCCTGCATAGAGCGGACAAGATCCACTGCCAATACGTGTGAGAAGAAAGTGCCTCCACCAAGTATGGTGGTTTCTAGTTCCGGTGTCTCCTCTCTCTACTGCTTGGTGTCCCCTGATCTTCAGGAACGGCACTTTGGATGGCATGCCTGCCGTGAGGAAGGAATACGAGAAAGTCTGCAGTTGTGCACAGACATCGGATCGGAGGGTTTTGCGCTATGTTGCTCATCCTGAGGACAGAAACACACATCACAGAATCTTTCAGGGCACACATTCCACTGGTGGGTAAATGAAGGCGAAAGGAAAATGGCCGAAAACAAACAATGGGTAGGCAAAGGACCCAAATAGTTTTGTGTAAAATTCTTCCTTTCAGTAATTAATTCTTGGGAAAGGAATTTCGCCTTTCTAGGGGGTGGGAGATACATAAGAACTGTGAAATCTCCAAGTGACTGGTGTTCCAGACAAACTGGGTGTGGCCAGCAGAAGCCTTCATGGCTATCTGGGAAACCTAGGTTCTACAGCCCATATTAGATTTTGGCCAGGCTTCTACCCTTCCAAGAAGAATTAGCATCAGACCTCAGTTAAGTCTATATTCAACCAGTTATCCAGAACAAGCTGTTGTATCAGCATCAAACTATATTGTATATGATAAGATCATATGATAACATCTGGGAGGGAGAGCGCCTTAAGAGCAACCATAGGAGGACAAAAAGTGAGCTGGATTGGGGCCACTTCAGAAATGAGAGATTAGCCTTTTCTTCCTCCACTGTTTGCTTGACTCTGGTACACTGAAATTAAATGTGGTTTTGTGCAGCAGGCAGGCTGAAGAGAGGAAACGTTAGGGATAAAAAGGTTAAACCCTCTCCCGCGGTGTCATGGCCCCAACCCAATTTTTTCCCCCTGATCCTTTAAAGTATTGGGGAAAGTAAGAGTAGATCTGATCTCCAGCATATATGTCATGATCATGAACATCAAATTCCCACTGGGGTGGCATTTCAGTGGTGAGCAAAATAAAAAATCCACTGCTCAGTAAATGAGAAAAAATTAACCCCAGTCCTCAAAATAATTCATATGGAATGGCATTAATGGGGCTGTCCCTGTAACAGCATTTAGCATTACATAGGCTGTCAGAATAAGGCAAAGTGCTCCTTGGCTTTTCTTGGCCCTTGGAAAATTTACAAATATTTGCCACCAATAGGAGCTGAGACATTGTGCTCATGCAGTGGTTGCATCTTCTCTCTGAAAACCTAAACTCTATTCATTCGGCACTATCTCCATCCATAAATCAGCTTATATCCAAATGTTCTTACTCAGTTGGATGATTTGGTCTGCAAGAGTGAGTGGCAACTAGAACACTAACTATGCCATAAAAACAATTAACAATTAATAGTTGAACTATGTGTTGCATCCAGCACAAGGACAATTCTGCATCATCTTCTTCCTGTGTAACCAGCCACACAGTCATTCATCTACACAGGAAAAGTTTGTGGTACATTTCTCCACTATTCCACTCACTGGGCCAGCTGTAATATTTACACATTTACCATACACTCTAACATGCTTAGAATATATTATGCTGTGCAACAATGGCGTGAGGCAGAGAGATTTCAGAAAAGGGAATTCTGAATTCCTTGGTTTTATTGGATTTGATGCTATCTCAATGCAACGTTTATGTGTTTTACGTGCAGAGAGGACGAAGAAGATTTGATAACAGGTAGAGATAACCTGCCATGAGAGCAAGAAGAAATCTACTTATTTGACTAATCAAAAAACATACTTAGTGATTTGTAATAGAAGAGTAAAATGAACTCTTTCGTCTCAAGAGGTCTGCAATATGATCTTCACAAAAGGTAGCTTGCCAATTTAATTGAGGTAGTAGTTATTTAATTTTTTTATAGATAGGTATAGCTTTCAATAAAACCACATATGCCTATGACACTGCAACGGCAGATGTGTCTCGATTATTAAAGGTAAGCTCTAGGGAATATATACAATGGATCTTGAAATCTGTAAGCAGCTGTTTGGAAGGGGGGTGAAAAATTGTAACACACACACATGTTCCTTAAGTGCAGTAATGTTTTGTTATTTTACTGCAGGTGTATTACAGAGATGAAATTTAATAACTTATTGTATACAATGCCAATAAACCAGAAGATATTCCATGTCCTGATGTTCATGAATAAAGTATAAATTAGATACACCCACATCTATCTATCTGACCATCCATCTATCAGAGAATGCTCATCACTTCATTTTCTATTTATTTTAATGATGTGGCACAAAAAGCACTTTGGGAATGACCAAAGCATCCATGAAGATTCAGCTTGGAGAATGTATAGGCACTCAGGACAGCTGGATGGGATAAGGCTAAAAAGTACAAATAACACTGCTCTTGATCTGATTCCAGAAACAGTGAAATATCATGGTTAGAGTGTCAGGTTAGGGCTCAGAAGACCCAAGCTCAAACCTCAGATCTCCAGAAATTAACTCCGTGACTTTGGTGGGTCACTAACTCTCAGTCTAACCTATTTCACAGGGTTTTTATGATATAAATGCCATTACAAATGAATAATCGGTGCTGATGTAACACAGGCAGAATGAATTAGAAACTGTACATGGTTTGTACATGACATGACATGCACAATTCACCAAATACCTGCTTAATACTAAGAGCAATGGCTGTCGCATAAATACTTCTGCAGTGACAGGAACACAGCTATTTCTTATTTTTTAGGTACAAACTATGTATTACACCTGATGTTGGACTCTCTTTCAGCCTGAAGGCCAAATTCCATTTTGGAGAACTTCTTGTGGGTCCAAAGTGGATCCAAAAGTACCGGCATATTTTAGCTTAAAGCAATTATCACCAGTTGCCAGTTGATAGGAGGGGCATTTCAGCTTGTTGGAAAGCGGAAAACTGCACAAAACCAGAAAATCACTAAATGATAGACGGAGGCTGAGAGAGCAGTGGTGTCCTAAAGGGAACCCAAGGGGGCTGATGGTCTGCACTTCTGCATTATGCACAAACACTTGTAATAAAAGTTCAAAAGATTCAGTATGATTCTATTCTATTCATTGCTTCAGGAAAAGAAGCTTCAGGAGAAATTTGTAAAAAAATACAAAGCAATCAGGAAAGTGACCTTTATCTGTCCAGTTTCTCTACTACAGAATGACTCACTAACAACAGCAAAACGTGCTGATTTAACCTCTCCAAGCTACAGAATGTCTTGCTCTAATTTACAAAATATTAAATTTAATTTAAAGTGAGGTTAACACATTCTGTGTGATGCTGCAACTCTACTGAACTGAGTGAGACTGATAATTGACTTCAGTGGGATATGGATGCGGCCTTTAATGCATATCTCTTCCTTGTCCTTTTCTGGAGACGTAAACACAGAAATTATTATTCTATGTTTATCTGTATCTATATAACCAGTTTACCATGAATTTTATTGACACGATTTTCTACAACTTTTCTTCAAAGTTCCTTCAAAGTTTCAAAGATAGAACTACAGTGGGACCTTGGCTCACGAACTTAATCCATTCCAGGACTCTGGTCATGACCCAAATCGGTCGTGAGCCTAGTCAAATTTCCCCATAAGGTTCAATGTAAATAAGGTTAATCTGTTCTGTAACTATTTTTTTTAATCATAAAAATTTGAAGGAGGGGCACTGGGGGGGGGGGGAGACGGACACGATTGCGGGCACGCTGGAGGGGGAACACGGATGCGATCGTGGGCATGTGTGGGGGGGGTCTCTCATCTCCTCCCCCCTACCAGCATGCCTGCAATCATCACCCGATGCGGAGTTCGTGACCTGAGGCAAAATTTTTCAGAAATTTCTGTTTGCGACCTGATTTGGTCATGAACTGAGGCGTTTGT
Organism: Varanus komodoensis; assembly: GCF_004798865.1. Classification (NCBI taxonomy): domain Eukaryota; kingdom Metazoa; phylum Chordata; class Lepidosauria; order Squamata; family Varanidae; genus Varanus; species Varanus komodoensis. The sequence goes on from NW_025335606.1 coordinate 10,577,486, forward strand.
GAGCCGAGGTACCACTGTACCCTTTTTTCATCAATAGCTTTTCAGTCATTTTAGTTTCCTGGCTAAAAGGGTTCACTTGTAGCCCTTGTATTCCTGTCATTATCAGGATGAATTGTACAAGAAGGGTGGAAATTCGTTCTTGCCACCTTTCTAAAAACCTATCTTGCTTTTCTTCCTTCATTATCAGTATCTCCTGTGAGATATACCACCAAGATTTACAACTTGCTGCTTTTTTCATGGAATATGAGAAAGGGGCAAGTCAACCAAATCTTGACAAGTCAGAAAACTCTGGTACAAGTTGGAACTTTTCTAAATGAGTTCATTGCCAAATTACAAGACATTCTCAATTTCAGAAGGAATGTTTTTCACATATTATGGACAGGTCAAAGACACACAATGCCTTTAGCTAAACAATCCAGAATAATGTGGCCATGTCAGCACTGTAAGGTCCTTGCAACTGAGTTCAATATTAACTCAATGCACCAAAACTACACATTATAGTTACATAATTAAACTACAGAATATTAACTTACATGCACCAAAACTAAGAATGCTCCAAGGCTGTGATGTGGTTCCTCACATTGTAAGAATCTAAGAATTTAACTGGATGGGGGAAGAGATTCATTGATTTTAAAGACACCATCCAATGTGACTGCATGTGAGCCTCAGAACTTGATGGACTATGGACATGCCATTGATGATGGGAAAAGTGTAGGGTTGAGGAAGTGTTGGTGATCCCCCTGGCTCTGAAACACTTAGCCAGTTTTGGAAATCTAAGTGTTTTGCCCCTGTTCATGAGAAGGTTAAGGCCCCATCAGGATACACAGTGTCCTAAAAGAGCTTCGTGCCTCCTCTTCTTGATCCTGGTTGGATTTGCAATCTTGGAGCAGCAGCTCCGGCTTCAAAAAGGAGTCAAGGGTTGCTGTTCCAGCCCCAAACTCACAATGTTTTTCTGAGGCCAAAGCTGGAGCTCAGACTTTTCCTATGGTCCTTTAAGCAATGTCCAGCGGACATTGGATCACACTCCAAATTTATATTATTTATTTATTTATTAAAACATTTTTATGCCGCCCCATTCGCCGAAGCCTCGGGGCGGCTTACAACAACCATCAACAGATAATTATCTGTGTAACTTACAGTTCAAGACAACAAATAAAAGGTCCAAAACACCAAGTATGATAATCAGAACAAATAACATGACTGATTGATTGACTGATATCCTGCCTTTTTCCTACAAAGGGTTCAAGGCAGCTTACATCTCCTCCTCCATCTTATCCCCACAACAACCCTGTGAGGTAGGTTGGGCTGAGAATCTGTGACTGGCCCAAAGTCACCCAGTTGGCTCCATGGCTGAGCAGGGACTAGAACCCAGACCGTCTGAGTCCCAGTCCCATGCTCTTAACCACTACACAAATGCTACAAAACACACAATCATTCCTTCTAGAAAAGAGAGCATAGAATAATTAGCAGAGCAGATTAAAAAGCATACTAACTGGAAGCCAAGGTGTGGTTAAAAGGCTTGGGTGAACAAATTTTTTTCACCCCACGCATGATCTCATGCTGTGCCTTATCCTGTTGATGCAGAATTGTGTAAGTGAACCAGGTCCCTTTTGCCAAGCACAATGGAAAGGGGTTCAGGTTGGCCTACACATGCAACAGAATGATTAGGTGGCAAAATGGGGAAACGGACTCCACTGTAAGCAGGGAACCCTATTTCTGAATATTCACTTATTACAGAGACTGAAACAGGAAAGCAGGCAAGGCTGGCAGTGCTTGTTTTTGACTAGTAGGGAAGCAATTTGCAATCACTGGGTGTGGAAGAGTACAAGTGGTGTGGCAAGCAGTATGAGTCGCACTGACTAGCCCAGTTTGGCCAGTGGCTGGGGAGCTGTAGGGCTTCTTATCTTCTAAGTGCAGGTAGGATTGCAGCTAAGAAAGGCGCCCACTGCCATGGCTGGGGCCAGTGCAAGGAGAAGTTGTTGTTGTTGTTAGTCGCGAAGTCATGTCCGACCCATGGCGACCCCATGGACAACACTCCTCCAAGCCTTCCTGTCCTCCACCATCCCCGGAGTCCACCTAAGCTCACACCAACTGCTTCAGTGACTCCATCCAGCCACCTCATCCTCTGCCGTCCCCTTCTTCTTTTGCCCTCTATTGTTCCCAGCATTAGGCTCTTCTCCAGGGAGTCCTTCCTTCTCATTAGGTGGCCAAAGTATTTGAGCTTCATCTTCAGTATCTGGCCTTCTAAAGAGCAGTCAGGGTTGATCTCTAGGACTGACTGGTTTGATCACCTTGCGGTCCAAGGGACTCGCAGGAGTCTCCTCCAGGACCACAATTCAAAGGCCTCAATTCTTTGGCGCTCAGCCTTCCTTATGGTCCAACTTAGCGACCCTTAAGGCAGCCCTGCATCGTGCATTGACAGATCCCGAGAGTGGAGGACTCCCCTCTATCAGCAGCAGCATCCATTCTGCTGTGCATAGATGGAAGTCTATGAATTAGGAACAAGTGGCTGTGTTTGCATTTTTCCTCTTCCTTCCCAATTCCTTTCCTTTTTGTGCAGTTTCTTTTTATATGACAGGCCTGAGGGCAGGATATTGATTCTTGCAAGCCACTCTGGAGACTCTTTGATTGAAAGTGTTAATAAGGATGCTCTAAACAAAAACATTCGTTAACTAAGGGATAAAAACAAGATTTTTGCTTTCTTAGTTAGAGTTGATTATTCTGAATCATGCATCACTTCTTCTGAAACTTCAGTTGTGCAACTTTATAGGGTGGATAACCACGATCACACGGCCATCTACAGATAACATGTTTAGGTAAAATTTCCATCCAGGGTGTAAATCTCACAGCCGCCATTCAGAAACACCAATAGTTTTTTCTAAGTCCCCAATAATGAGGAAATGGAGAGATGTGACAACAGTGATGCTTAGACTATAGCCAGCCTTGAAGTTTACTGGATGACTAGGCCAAGTATTGGCTCTCAACCTAACCCACTTCACAGGTGTTGGAGAAAATGTTGATGTTATAAGAAGAATGCACTGTGTATGAATCAATAAGATGTACCATATAAGGGAAAACTGTTCTGTATGTTTCTGATTAGTTAGATCCATATATGGAATGTAGTTGAATACAAGCATTTTTGTTGGCTACTAAGAACAGCTGATATAGTATGGCTGGATGTTGACTTTATGACATGTGTTTTGCTGTAAATACAGATGCCTGTGAGCAGCTTGGAGACATATTCCCAGAGTTTTTCCCACTCTGCAGAAATGTAATTTCTGTCTTTTCCTAATAAATCATTGTTTTCATTTTTTAATGTTTAGGTCAACCTCATACCAGGTAAGAATCTCCTCCATGTACTATTTCTCCAGAGAGCAAACCACTGGTGTAATCAGTTCACACAATCACTATTCCACGGTGGGCACCTTCCAGTTCGAACACAAACAACCACCAAGTGGCACAGACTGTCCCTCCACATGTACCACCACCAAGAGATCATCTGTAAACAATTCCACTAATGGTGCTTAATGCATGTTGACTCCTACTTGGGAAAAGAGGTGCTTTAGGTATTGATCTACTGATGCCAAGATCTCTTAGCAAGAAGAGTTTATTTGTTTGCGATGGTCTCTGTGACCCTCAAGAATTACAAAAATGGGATGTAAGAATCTGTGTGTGTGTTTTTTGGGTTTTTTGCTGGAAACATCTGGTAATATTTGTTTGGGAAGATCTCCAAATAAAGGATCAGATTATTTAGCTAATGAAAGTAATTTCTATTCACCTTTCTGCTCCTGCCAGATTCTCCATTTATAAACGTCCTTCCTCTTTCTTTCTTGACTATTTAACTATAATGAATTTTGCTGCATTTTAGTAACAGGATGCTACAATAAATATATCAATAGTTCTTCAATCTCCATATACATTTTTCCTCTTGCTTTTGATTTCAGTTCATAAGCAGGTTGATAACAGATAGAAATCCTATGGATTTTAATAAATGATGCAGAAATATTAAATAATTCTCATCCTTTCTCCCCATAGACTGATTATACCCACTAATTATCTCTGGTTAACAGTAAATATTTGTGTACCATACATAGCTTTGATTATTAGAATGTACAGAAATGTCACTAAGATTTTTTAAAATGATAGATGATATTTCTACAAATTCCACATCTATGGATCTTAGAAATTCATTAAACATAAATATTCTATAGATTACATGTATATGCTACTTCAATAACTATGGTCTAATATGTGATATGTCAATGGGGTTTTTGCCACATCAAATAATGCATCAATGAACAAACTAGGAAAGAACAATCATTCCTTAGAGCACAGAGACAGTCCATTATTCAAAGAATATTCAGGGCCATATTTACATGGGCCAGTATTGGGCAAATGTCCATCTGCGTTTCCTTGTTCCAGAATGCATCACAAGTACAGCTTATGCCTTCTAGGAACAAGAAGACTTCAGAGTAATGAACAAGTTCACAGAATCAACAGAAGCAGCATATCCCAAATCCTTATTTTCAGGGGAAGCTCCTCCAGCATTCCCAAAATGATACGCAGAGATCCAGGTCCTCCTGAATGGAGCAGGCTGTGGTACAGGGAGACAGGAAGGAGGTGACTATCCAATTTACATGCACAAAAGCACCTATGCCCAAGTCTTGGAGAGTCCCTTTCCGCCATCATCCTGTTGCATCATGACCTACCCTATTCAGCAGGGTCCCCTGATCTTCTTTGTAGCAGTTTCAAGTGCTGCTCTGAGGAAGAGCAGAGAGAAAACTACTTCCATCAGCTCATCTGCTCTTGCCTAAATCTAGATCCAATTCATTGGTTATGAGCAGACACAATTAAGTGTTTCATTCCACAATTCATAATGAAAACATAATGAAACCTAGTTTGGACCAAGTGGATTCTTCAAACTATTGATCTGCCACAAATATTTCTTCTATGGGCAAGGTGCTTGAGCATGTGGTTGCCATGCAACTGCAAACATTATTGGATGGTACTCATTATATGATCCCATTTCCTTCTGCTTTCCTCTTTTTGCTTGGTCACTGTGATGGAGGAACTGTATCAGGACAAGAAGGGGGAATAGGACTGTGCAAATTACCCAGGATCTCTCAGCAGCTTTCAATACCTTAACATCCTTCTGGATCTACTGTGAGGTAAGGTATAGAGACCTTGTACAGCAGTGGCTGCATTCCATCTCAATCGCTCTTTCCAAGAGGTGGACTGCTGCCCAGAGCCATGCATCCTTGCTTATATAAACGTACATACAGAAGGTGTTCTGCATTGCTCTGTTTTGTCACTCATACCATTCAATGTCTATGTGGAAGCACTGAATTGGGTCATCTGCTGCTGTTTCAGTGGCTCTGCTGTTTTAATATGTTTTGCTTTTCAAAGTTTGGGTTGTTATTACTGTTATTATTAATAGTTTCATTTCTCTACCACCCCATAGCCAAAGCTCTTTATTTCTTTGTTCTATTACTTTGTTCTCAGTGCTTCAAATATGTTATATACCATCCTGAAAGTGAAGGATAGTACTTAAACAAAAATGGGATTTGCTATCATGGGATGATAGCCCCTGGGACCAATGGCTGTACGGGGGATCAGAGAAATTCATGTCCTACCATGGCATGTAATGAACTTTCCACTTGCGGATATGTGGCAGCTTTGAACACCAACAACAGCTCATTTTAATTAAATTCTTCATGAGTAAAACTCTGGGCATTCTCTTGCTCTTTGAGGAAGAGTTAATAGGTTCACTAGGAATACAATAAAGGTGTTTCACTAATTGGATTCAGCCCATAGACCACTGAGTGGATTTAGCTGCCCTTGTCCAGAGGCAGGCAACGAGGTGCCTCCAGACATCAACTCCCTAAATCCCTGATCATCGGCCAGACTGGTGAAGGAAGCTGATCTTCAAAAATACTTCAGTTCATACTTCTTTTTGCCCAAGCAATTTTCTGGAATCCACAATTGATCTCCATGACTACTGACCAAGCCTGACCTTGCTGCTTGGCTAACAGATTGTTTTCTATATTTCATAGCAGGTGATTACTATTCTTGGATTATTGTTTTTACCTTCCTGGCCCATTTCCAGGAATGTTTGAATCCAAGTTCCTCTCAAATATAAATGACATTGTCAAAAAATGTCCAGACGCTTCCTTATTTTGAAGTCAACTAGAACTAATTTGGTTGCCCTGACAAGATGGTTTCCTCAGACATCTGTTTCAAGGATTAGGGCTGAGGGTAGATGAACTTTACACAAGTACCTTAAGTGACACTATCATTTCATGGTGGAAATGAAAGGATGTGGATTACATAGCTTTAAATACAGTTACTCTCATTACTGCTGTACAGAGCATTTTCTTAAGTCATGGACAAAATTAGTCCATGGATTTTTTTTAAAGAGCTCTGGAAGTTTCTTTCAGATCTAGGCCTTGTGCTCTGCGGCAAAGCCCATATGTGTGATGCACAGAGACCACAAAGAAGGAGGAGGAGGAGGAGGAGGTGGTGGTGGTAGAGGAATATTGTGTGCAACTAAAAGATAGTGATATTGGAGGTGAAGAGTAAAATATAAATATGGGAGTGCAAAGAGTTATGGAATAGAGCAATATGGTGTTATGCAGGGGCAGAGCCAAAGCTGTCGTCAGCTCAACAAGGCAAAGTCTCTTTGCAGAGATAAAGGACCAGCATGCCATGGTAGAAGGACTGCCTGGGAATCCATACAGCCAAACAGAAGGCCTTACATGCAGATATATCCTTCAAGAGACGACTCTGCTACATCTGGGTCAGAGTGCATAATCCATAAAGTAGACAAAGACATTATTTTAATTCTGCATCTAGCAGCTACATCTTTTTTCCATTTTGACTCCTAAGAAGGTTCAGGGGCCCAAATACCGATTGGGATCCTAGCATGCCTTAGAAGCTCTGCATTTGGCTCTCTGCACCTACTCTATAGAGTAAAAATGAAACAATCTGTAACTTCTGGATATAGGTTTCAAGTTATTTGTGGTTTGGCTCTTACTTTTTCTAGGAAATATGGGGAGGACTTTAGCCCTTAGCAGATTTCCAACAATATCGTATCTCTGGACAAAAAGGGAATTATAATGTAACTAAATAAATGTACCAGATTAATGAAAGTGCTGATGGTTGGTACTATACCAAGCTCTTACCTATAATGAGCACAGAATAATTTTAAAAAGGGGCTAGTAATGACAAGAATCTTGAAATTAATCAAGGAACTGTTCTGGCATCATCAAGGTTTTTATTGCAAAGTTTCAATTTCTACCTGTATTGCTTACTTGGAAAACATTATTTCCATTGTCATGCATTTCTGTAATGGGCACATCAAAGCACAATGCACTACTATAATTTCCCTTCTACTCTTTGCTTAAAGCAAAAGGAGATGGTATTTTAGGAGGAGAAGAAAGCCAATGTGGCACAATGATGAAGAGCAGAGGTCCCTCCAGATTCTAGTCCCCACACAGTCATGGAGCCAACAGAATAACTCTGGCTCCTGTCACAGACTCTCTGCCCTGCCTGCCTCTCAGGGTTGTTGTTGTGAGGATAAGACTGAGACCAGGAGAAAGAGAATGATGTAAGCCGCTCTGAGTTCTTGGCAAGAAAAGGCGGGAGATCAATCTAATAAATAATTTAATATGTCAACAAAAACAAGTCCTTTGAATGACCATTCTGCAAGTTCAGGGGCCTTTCCTCTACCCTGAATCAGCAAGAAATCTATTACCTATGATAAGGAATCCATACAAACTACAATCATCTAAAGAGCCATACTCAAAATAATCTGAAACCACACAGGACTATCCTCCCAGACAACACAACAAAAAGGTTTCGCTCAGCCTGCAAAAAGCAAGCCGCTTGCCATCGCCATGCACGCTCCTCAAACAAAGTCTACCTTGACCCTCAAGCACCAGAAATCACAGAGCGGATCTTCCACAGGAACTGAGAGTGCCTTACCAGAGACAGGGCCAAGCTGTTCCTTGCCTAAGCTATCTGCTACAAACATTTACAATCACATTCCAAAGATGCTTCTGTCTCCCTGGAATGACTGTAAATTTACTTTTCTGTGGCATTCCTTCCAGAAGAGTGGGAGGAACTGCACTTCAGAACACATGCAACCCTTAGTTCCTGACCCAGGCACTCTTGTGCCTCATTTGCGCAAATCTCCGGCCTGAGATCTGGCTGGAATTGATGGCATATCTGAGTAGGCTGGAGAGTCAAAACTTGGAAAAGCGAACAGATGCAGGCAGGCAGTGGAATGCCAGCTCTAAGGATACATTAATACTAAGTGTGTGTACTTTTCAAGGCAAGGTTCTACTTAATTACTTGGATTGTTTATATTTTTCTATGCTTAATTAAACAAAGTAGTTCAACCCACCCCCCTGCCTCAAAATCCCACGTTACTAGTAAGGAACTTATGGTCATATGAGAAGCATAAAAGGGGGGAAGCACCCCTTCATCAACAAGAATAGTAACATTTCTTTTTTTGCTAGCTGTGTTAAAAACCCGCAAAGTTTGTAAATTAAAAAAGGAATATTAATTCTTGATAGTTTCTAAAATGGAGAAGGCATGGTTCTTAAAAGGAACAAAGGGTGCGGGGAAAAGAGAAGGAAGGGAAGAAGGGGGAAAACAAGAGTGGCTGGATGGGTGAATTCAAAGGGAAAAAGTGAATGGTAAAACTGAATTGCAGCATCTTTTTATCACTTAGCTTGAAAGAAGCTTAAACGTTTGGCTATTGATAGCAATTTTAGACTAAGACACACTCTGGAGAGTTAAAAGTATGCAAATGCGGAGTGTACAGAGGCACAAACGCACACATGCTATACCTTTGTATTACATTGGCATTTTATTATTTAATTAAAATACTCTTATTTTCCTAGCTTGCACATGCTTCCCTTGAGACGGTTTTGCCGTTAGCCTGCTGGCCTTGACTTCCAGCCAAAAACAATTCAGAAACAAAAAGGGACAACAAACCATATTTCCACAGACATTTTTATCCCTCAATACAACCCTGTTTTCACACAACATCATACAGGCTCTGTGAAAACTATAATTTATGGCAATAGCCATCCAAAGCCAGGGTCTTACACATGCTCCATTGGTGCTTTCCTCTCACCCACAAACTCTTACAATTCCTTAGGTTGAGCTATTATGCAGGAATTGTCATGCTGGAACACAACTGCACTGTATCGAAGGAGATACACCAATTGTTTACGAGAGACTGACCTGGTTACTAATGGAAACCCGCAAACAGTATCAGAAGATTTGGAAAATGTTTCAAGCTGTGCTTTTGGGGTACCATTTAATGTTCATTCAACACTGACCTTGCAAACTGCCCAGTCTATCTAAGAAAGCACGGCTGCGACTGCATAATCCAGCAACAGATCAATCGCACTTGAGGGAATTCTTGCAATCATATGCTAATCTATAAGATGATCCTTACCTGGTGGCAACCCTGTAGGTTTGAGTCTCGCCCGTATGATGAATAGGAGCTTCTTTCTGTTTTACCTGTTTCAAGCAGAAAGTAAGAGAAGTGTGTATTACCTATCACATGTAATGTTCTATTAAATATGTTATATCATTAAATATGTCATTAATTAAACTTTGTATCATATTACAATATATTTAAGTTATATTATATTATATTACCTTAATCTTCTGGGTCATCTTCTATAATAAGGAAACAGCCTTTATCTTGGAGCATGATAAAATATCTAATACACATAATGCAGGTTCTAGATTTTAGTACAATCAACTTCTTACCACAGAAGAAACCAATTAACTCAAACAAGGCATATCTTACATCCGGGTCCCACCAATGCAAAATGGTAATCACTGGGTTCAGTGTCGGAGCTAAATCACAATGCCCTGTATATTTTTGTCCACGGAGCACACCGCAGCTCAGGAATAAAGGAAGGCAGATTTGGACTGGACAAATAGCATGGAAAAAAGTACTGACCATCCAGTGCTGAATAAACTCAATCCTGTTTGGGTGGCATCAAGGCTGCTTTTAATAATAATAATAATAATAATAATAATAATAATAATAATAATGAATCCATAATGGATCTCCTATCATCTTGCCTAGTTTGACACTACGATGTCCACCAGCTTGCTGTTCTTGCACCATTGCCATTCACGTCAATGGAACTTGTGGAAGAAACATGCTTGGAGGACCATGCCCTAAAAAATCTTCATTGTTTGGTATGATTTAAAAAATCATTTTCTGTTCTCATGACAAATGCAAATCATGCTTCCAACAGTATCTGAAATGGACTCAGCTACTCTTTTTCAAGGCAAGCAGAGTTCCTCCTTTTCTTTCCTATTCTTAAAAACTGAGTGAATCTGTTTGTATACAGCAGGAAGGTTACTATGTCTGTCATAATATAACCATAATAATTCTCATTGATTACCCTGCAGTCATCAGTGAGGTCAGACGTAATCAATCAGAAGCTTTCCAGATGGTGAATTTAGCAAAGGAAAGGAAACTTTGATATGTCTGTTTCTTCACTCTCTTTCCAGTATAATTTTCTAGTAAATTACCTGATCTCAGCAGTTGTACCTTAAAAAGAAGATTTTGGATCACAATATATCACTCCCTACCAACATTTCAGCTCCCTTAGAACTGCAGAGGACTCAAATGAGTTGAGATTCCATACCAGCTCTAAGTACCCAATTTGATTCCTCTGCATGCTTCTCCATCTTATTCTGAAACACCACCAGAACATTCAATAAGAAGCGCAAATGGCTGGTTTGCAAACATAGGTAGACTCTTCAGCAAACCAAAGAAGAAGAAATTTGGTGAGCAACATGAAAACCTAGAAGCCATGTTCCACAAGGAAAACAAAAAAATAATTATGGGTGTTGCTTTCAGAAAGATGGCGTGAAATTACTCTGATGTTTAAGAGTAAGATTAGGTTAAAGTACACAAGGGCAACTCTGCAACTATTAGGAATACAGAAAGCCAAGGAGAGGTGTTTAGTACAGTAATAGTTTAGTACAGAAGGAATCACACAAATTCTACCCTGTAAGTGACTGGACATCTAGCGCACTGGATTTATATTGGCTATACCTGCCAGTGGACAATAGTAATGACACTTGGGCACACAGTTCTAATGTAATGGAGAGTTCAGGTTGTTTTCCCGATCAAGCATATAATAAATTGCAATAACCAGCTATACATAGTACAGTACATTACCCCTGCAAATGAATCATTTAATTACTAACACTACCGAAGACACATCCTTTCCAAAACAGTTTTTACTTGAATGCTTGTTATTTTATTTGGAACTATCATGTTCAGTCTGAGTATTATAGAAACACAAGCAATGAAAAGGAAAATTATTTTTGCATTTAAAACATTGAAGCAGCTTAATAAAGAAGCTTAAAAATGATTTTAATTCATAGGAACAGTGTTGACCTAAAGTTGAAAATCTCATTTTCACATAATTAAATATACATTTAGAATTATGTCCAATATTCTTGGGTCTCCGTGTTTCCTCTGCTATATGACATTCTTGTATACAATTATGGTTTTAACTATTTAACACACTCTTAAAGAGTTTCCACAGAAGTTCCACATGGATTCCAATCACTAACAATATGACATAGCCAGAGAAAGGGTTCTTTCAACGTGTTGAAATTGTCTACGTCACAGCAGAAAATAGATACTACTACAAAATAAATTTGTCTGCATGCCCAAGAAAAGAATATTTCTCTATTTCTCTTGATTAAATTAATGTAGAAAACAATTTTTAATGGTTGTAATGCTTACAAATAACAAAGATAATGTATTGGAAATACCGAATTTGCCCCATATTCGGTACAGTGGAAATTAGTACAGGAGAATAAATGAGTCTAAGTAATGAAGATTTCAGGCCTCCGTTTTTTGGCCAGGAGGGAGTCACAAAACGGGGGGAAAAAACTCCGGAACAGGAACCACGGTGATTTACTCTGAATTACACCTGTTAAGCCAACTTCCTTAAAATCTTCTATTTGAATAGAAACAATAACTGTTAAGGGAGGAGGAAGAATGAGGCCAGCAAATCCAACCTATGGCACAAAGAGCCTGCCAAATGGATCTTATTTGCTGCCTGTGAATACCTGCCTCCTCCTCCTCCTCCTCCTCCTCACCATCGTATCAGATACAGGCTGCCTCATTTTAATTTCAGTTGTTAAAAAATATTTATCCAGATACAAAAATAAAACGCACTGCAAATTACAAGTTGTCAGGGTTAAAAATCTACTTCTATTTGTGTGGGGGAAGATAAGAGAACAGCACAGACATGAATCATTCTCAGTAATTTGAGTGTTTCCATGACATCAATGGGCACTCATCCAGGACTCTGTCAAAGCCTGTGAGGTACCAAAGAGACACGGCAACCAGCAGGAGACTGACTTTTTTCCCCCTTTTTTTTAGGATTATGCTCCTTGTAAAGATTTCATCTGTAGCATCCACTTTTACCACCAAATAGATAGCTTTGGAGATCATGAGTACACATATTTCATCGTGGTAGTGTAAGCCTTTAACTTTTATATCTTAATTTTTGTTCCCGAATCCAACCAGAAATCTATCTTTTCTCCCAGTTAAGAACATAGCCAAAATTTACAAGAAAACCTTTCAAGATCTATGGGTGTATCTGCTCGCTTCTATATGCATTATCAATTGCCGTTATGAAACTAACAGACTTTTTTATAATAACATTTCATTTGTGGAGGGAAAAATCCCTTGTAAAACAAACAAACAAACCCCCCTGTCCATTTAAAATTAGCTACACTCTTTATGTTGATTTTCTGCTTAAAATTCACTGGCACATTTGTTTCAGATAATAAAATTTGAAAGAGTATTGATAATATGCTTCAAGTAACTATTTGTGTGCATGGATTTAAAACAAGAAGCTCACTCAGAAATTCTTCACTCGTTTTACAATATGCATCCTTCTCAGGTGCTGCTCGAACCCTGTATTCTGGAATGTATATTTCTTCACTGGGGGTAGTAGGAACGATTGTTTATTTTTACAGGGGTTGTGATGGTGGTGGGGGCTCTGTTCTAAAAAGAAAGAGTCCACAGCTATATAGAAACTCGACGCATTCACTGCGGAATTTTCGAGACAACCCTCCAGTACTAGAATGCGGCAGCCGCTGCGGATATTTTTTGGCACAAAGACAATGGTGGCAGTGCCAAGCCCCATGGCTACAACTACTCAAAAGAGGCATGAGGGTGGCATTAATCGCTCGAGTCTTTTACTGCACAGGGTATTGCTGTCCATATTTTTAAAAACGAAATGTATTCGTTAATAATTTTGGTATAAACTAGGGAGGGGGGAATATTGAAATACCAACCAGTAACAAACCGTGTCAAATATCTGATTCCGTTCTCCACCAAAAGGACCAAAATCATACCCACTGCTAATAAAAAAAGGCCAATCTTTATATGACGAAGGTTTGATAATCAAATCGGAAGAGACGCTGACCCACAGCAGCCGCACATGGTCATACAAACTGGGCCCTTCAGATGATTCAAATGAAAGATATTATTTATAACACTGATACCTTTCAAAATAAATGAATAGACATAGAATACACGCCAGCCAAAATACATACAAAAAGAAACAGTCTAAACTGCCAAGGCTCTTCTCCAAGGTATCATACACATCCAGTTTCTCTAAACTGAACTCAATTGATTGCTTACCATGCATCTGCAGGCATTTTAGATTCAGTGTAATAAAAAAGGAGAAAGAAAAAAGGAAGCTGTATACAATTTCCAATCAGTCGATGAAGAAGCCAGTTGCCTCTCCATGGTATGCTTTGAAAAATTAATCGAATTAAGTAGAAAATTTAAGCAACTTGCAAAGGATAAATGCAAGTCATCTAACTCTCACACATAACATTTTCCCTTTGCTCTGAAAGATAGGGCACCTTGTCTGTACTCTGCTATGGAACATAACAGGCATGGGGCAAGTCTCTTCTCTGCGTTGAAGGAAATGGAATAACAGCTATTGTTGCAAGGGATTTGGCATTAGTGCTCATGTCGATCTTACATCTTAAATTCTCTAAGAGTTGGGCTCAAGCTGCAAAATCCAGATACAATTGCAAATGATCCCTAATGTGTAGTCTGCAACTCCAGTTTGGCTTTAGATGAGACCGTGATGGGCAACAAACATTCAATGCATTTGGATTCTGAACTTCACAGTCTGGGCCCAATTGCTTATTCCATTGTAAAGCATTCATTCTTCTAGGTCTCCTCCTGTAATTCAAAACCCCCAAGCACTGCAAAAATGGGAATCCATCAACACAGAGATATTAAGCAGGCAGTAGGGGAAGGGCTGTATTTCTGTTCAACATCAGCCATCCTCACAGCCTTGAGTTAGGTATGGTGGAGTGTACAAGCTTGGAAAATCAAACAACCGTGTCTTCATATGTTGGCTATCTGGGATTCCTGTTTTTAAAAGCAACCACCAAGGTTCAAATAAAAAGAAGGCTGTACATATGCTACCAGCTGAATGATGGCTGAAATGTTTTTAGGTAGTGGCTTAGCTTAAATTCCAGTTCAACATCACAGATCCTGCGGAAGTAAAGGTGTCATTACATATTTTTAAATAATGTAGTACAGTTTTGGATGTTTATGATGTCTGTGTTATTCTGATAAATTCATGGTCTTGTAGATCTTTGTCGGGCTATATTTCCCTTTCTGTGCTCTAACTTACTCACCTTTTCTGCCCATCACACAACTGCTGTGACCAGCTGTGGAAATGCCAACACCGCACCACAGAATGACTTTCACTAGTGCCACTGCACTTTACCATAACCTAACCATTTTAGAGAACATACATGGCTCCATGAGGTATTAATGGAATCCTCATTCACTTTAAAAGAAATCACCTGAGGACACATGATTTCCATGGCATTAAAATAAACCATAAATTTGAAAGCCCCTTGCCTACAGGTATACTTATAATTTCTTCTTATCTGACTAAGGTTTATCTGTTCAATCATAAAAATTTGCTTGCCTACATGAACTAAGTTAGGCAAAGGGATTAAATAATATTTTGGAACAATTTCTGAACACCTCAAGAGAGGCTAATTGCTCTTTCATATTTCATGGTGATAAATAAAAGTTGGTTAACGTGTCTACATGACATTTTATTGATACCAAATGCAATTGGATTTCAAAGAAAGACTAAACATGCCATAAATGCAGGCACTATTTAATGCAGAAGTTTGTTTCATGGCTGAATTCAGGCATCTGATCATGAAAAGCACGGTTTGGAGGGCTAGGACTGTGCGGCAGAATCACAAACTTCCTCCACACCCCCAAGCATGTGCAAATTCTCTGCTCAGTTCTCTTGTTTGCTCTGACCATACCAAGCCAATATTTAGTATTAAGCAGGAAATGTCTCAAAACCATACTTGAACATCACAATTTGAACTGGGTGTGTGAATCACACCATAGTTGTTCGCAGCCATAATTACCAATATTAGACATTATTTGCACTGAAGAGGAAACAGAGAAGGAAATTAGCATGCAAGAGGGAAAGACGAGAGAGAGAGAGAGAGAGAGAGAGAGAGAGAGAGAGAGAGAGAGAGAGAATGCAAGTTCATGGCCTGCATGTATGATGCAGGTTTAAAGATCAGGTTTTGTGACATCTGAATTGAGCACTGCATTAGCATCTCAGATCAACAAGACAGCACAGTTGACTTTAGACAAACAGCCAGAAGCTCAGATGCTCCAGAGATGTAGCAAAACATTGGAGGTTGTTGCTTTCATAAAATGAAAGACTTTAGTGTATACACTGACATGAAGTAAAGATTGATTGTTCCTAAAGAGACATTACAGTGCCGATACAATGTGCTATTACAAGAGGAGATTGTACAGTTTAACAGAGCCATCAGAAGACAAAGAAAATGAAAACCTTAATGCTGCACTTAACGTAAAGGTGCTTCCAGATGGGTAGTTTTTCGAGTGTCAGGCTGATTCAAAGTGCCTGACACCTGCAAACATCATGGGAACGGTGCCAATTCCTTTGTTGATCCCCTCCGTTTGGGCAGACAACTGGGGGTATAAGCAGGGCTAGTCTTCGTGGCATGACTGACCGTTCTATAGGAACTCACCATTGGCATGTTCTTCCTTCATGCATTACATTTGCCCAGCGCTGCTGTTTCTCCACACATCAGCCACAGGAAGAACTATTGCTTGGGCAAGTCCTTCAGAAAACTTAAAGCAACGTTCACACAAAGAACATTGCAGGGTTACATTTTCTGTACCACAGACAAACCCAAGGGCACATTCCTGATGTATTATTTTTGGTTGCATCTCTAATCGATATGCTATTATCTCATGTATCTACCCAATGGTGGATTCCTTCCAAATATGTTATGCTCATTGAACCTGCAGGACTGACATTCGGAAGTTACTTTAGCACTTACGGTGTAGACACTATTTCCATAATTCCAAAACAATGATAAAGGAAGACTGGAAAAAGTAGTCTTAAGCAACTTAAAACCTAAACAGTTGATACTGACATGTATGGAATGTTAAATATCTTTCAATCATATGAAAGGCTTGCTTCTAAATATTTTATGTTTGTACCAAAAATATTTTTCAGTCTTGACAGAGTAGATTTCCAAAGGGCCAAAATCCTCAATATTGACTGAATGCATATATTGTTTAAACCACAGAGTATTTAGTGAATTATAGGTTTGCAATGTGTTCAAACAATAGTATTTCTTAAAATAAATATTCAGTAAATAATTCTTAATATACTTGACAGGAAATAGCAATGCATTTAGCAGATGTGGGAATGGAGAACAATACAAATGTAGCACAGACCTGTAATACAATTAAGGTTTAAACAAAAAGCAATTGTTGCTATCAAATGGCCTTTAATCCATATTTCATGGGTTAAAGAAATCAGATTTCCTTTGTGATAGATCTCTAAATTTGTCTCACAGGAACTGCTTATTTTATGCAAATTCATCTCAGATCATCCAGCAGGTCTTGTCCATGAAAAACTATATCCCAATCCAATATCCCAATCCAGTAAGGGACTTCTGTTTAACTACTAGTAGTTTCCTTTCACTTTGTAGTACTTTCTACATATCTCACTTCCCTGAATATGTATTTGCACATGCACGTATGGATTTTTAACAACTCAACTCGGTATGAGGATTTGAAATGCTGAAGAAAGCTGACAGAAAAATATGTGCAGAAAATAATCTGCATTTTGCTAGCGAAAAGAAAATTAAAATGAGAAATATTAACATTAGGCTTGTCACCATCCAATCCTTTACAGACCCAGTAAAGCCAGAGTCCCTCCTCTTTGATAAGGCAGCTCTGTCAAAGAGTAACGAAGCAGCATGATACTTATGCAACACAAAGAAAAAAAAGTGCTAGGACAGGGCCTTCTTTGTAGCTGCTCCCTAGCTATGGAACTCTCTGCCAAGGGAAGCCGTTTCACTCTCTCTCTCCTCCTGGTGTCCTGCTGGCCGGCAAAGACTGTATTCCAGTGGGCCTTTGGTATGCAAGTGGGTCTGCTGAGCTGAATGCTCTTTTCAGTCGCCTGTTGACATCTTTTTGTTTTTAATTGTGTTTAATGAACCTGCTTATTGTTGTTTTTTATCCACAGCTGTAAGTCACCTTGAGTACAAATTTTGGTAAAAAGGCAGGATACAAATCAAATCCATTGGATATAACCCAAGACCTTCACATTGCTCTAGTTTTCATAATGGAGTATTCACCCCAATGGGCCCACAAAAACTTAGGACAAGAACACTTTTTAAATCTTTAAAAAAATTAGTGAAATTTAAATGCAGAAATGCAACATTTTGAGTTTCTTAATGAAGAACAATGCTTGGACTGAGCTTTAGGTGTTTACAACCTCATCTCTGCTCAAAGAAAGCACCTCTCCCCAATTTTCCCGACTCTCCTGCATTCAGCAGTGCCCTGTGGAGCACTTCCACTGGGTGCTTTAGGGGAAGACTGCAAAAGAGCCCAGCAAGCATGCAGCCTAACCTTGATCCAACCAAAAATAAAATACCCCATCATTTGTTTGTAGCCAGTCACACCAGTTTTGCTGTTTGCAAGTATCTGCAAACCTGGATTTTCAGCTGATGTGGGGGGAGCATGCTATTCATCTCTAAAGCCGAGGAACAAAACTGAAAGGGGATGGCCAACTTTGGTAGTTGCAAGATGGCTTTACAAAGGGTTACCACATTCCTGCCAGATAGACATAGACAAACTAGTAGCTATGATAGCTAAGCCATGTCTACAGGCAGTGTATCTCTGAATGTGCGGGTCCACTGTTGCATCCATGCCCTGTCTGTGGGCTTCCCTGGAGGCAGTTGGCCGGCCACTGCTGGATTAGATAAATCCCTGCTCTGGTCCAACAGGCAACTCTTCTATTCCTGAGCTAATGAAGCCAGGCCATGAAGACAGGCCTCCCCAAACTGGCGCCCTGCAAATGTATTGGAGCTCAACGCCATTTAGCAAGGCCAGGGATGAGAGCTGTAGCCCAAGACAGCTGGAAGGCACAAAGTTGGGGGGATTTAAAACATTATGCCTTCCTTTCTCCAAACCGTTAGGAAAGCAAGCCACAAGGGCATGGAAATGGCTCCGATGACCAATCTGTAAATGTTATCTTTAGCCTGATGGTTTAATTTATTTTGGATCATTATAAAGAGAAATACCCGGTCTGACCAGAGGGTTGCCTTTTTCTCCCAAAAGCAACACCAGTTTGTAATCTCACATTTTCATACCACAGTACTGCCTGAGGGCTTGGATGTCTCCTGCCAGTGAGGGCAGAAAATGTAGGGCCACTGGTGTGAACTGGCATTGTATTTATTTGAAGTAGTTCTGATATGCTTCTCAGCCAGAAGGGCTTAGATGCAATGAGCAAATAAGAGAAATTCTGACCACAGCCTTACCATGTAATAAGACACAGCACACAAGGAAAAAAGAATGGGAAGGGGAAAGGAAAAGGAAAAGATGATGGCAGAGATGCTGCAACCCAGGCATAGCTTGATAGAATGGCAGGTAATGATAAGAACTGAGGGAGAACAAAGCTTCATGGGGGAGATCTTTCTGAAGGCATGTGCCACTGTCCTAGGTACACAGGATCTGCATGGGCTGACTTCCTAGTTCACTGTAGCCAGCTCAATTACGATACCAGCTCTATGCGCAATGACAAAAATGCTGATGTCATGATAGGAATGCTAGAGAAAAGGCTTGCAACTCAGTCGATCGGTATCAAAAATCCATGTGCTGCTGTACTGGAATATTGTGCATTCCTCTGGCCACCCTATCTAGAACAGGATATGGTAGAAATAGAAAAGCTGCAAAAAAGAGCATTCAACACCATACATACGGCAGGTCTGCATTGTTAAAGTACAATCCTACACTGCTCTATCAAGAAGTAAGAGTCCTCGTTTTCCATGTGGCTTACTCCTAGGTAAGTGTATATAAGGAAGAGACGGCAAAGGTTATCCCACTTACAGAAGGCAGTTGTATTTACTCTTCCTAGTAGTGTTACATGCACAACCCCCCCTTTTTACCCACGAGTCCTGAGAATGGCGACAGGAAACACTGTTCTTTTTTGATTGTGCAGCCAAACTGATGTCATACCTAAAGCCCCCCCACTTGAGTGCATGGCCAAGATTTGCAAGGGGGAGATTCTAACCCTGCAGATGATTTTCTTGATGCCCATGCCGCGTGATGCAGCTTTCCTGTGTTGCACAAAGCAATTCTGCCGAGCTCTTCTCTGGTTACCTCAATCCACAATATACCCAGAAGAATGCACACATGATGCATCCACCTCCACCACAGAAGTGGATGGAGACGCTCTCCTGCAAAGGAACACTGCGGGTGTACGACATACACTACGGTCAGCACAGTATCCACCTGAGCATTTTCACACTTGATGGATTATAAATGATGTCACAAAATGACCCTGGGCATTACGGTTAGCTGTGTTTAAATACTGCAGGGTGAGACGGGTAATGGTAGACAAGTTTTCTTCAACATAATCTTTTCTTGCTGGATGCTATTCTCACTGATCAAATACTTTGGCCACCTAGTGAGAAGGAAGGACTCCCTGGAGAAGAGCCTAATGCTGGGAACAACTGAGGGCAAAAGAAGAAGGGCCGGCAGAGGATGAGGTGGTAGCAGTCGGCGTGAGCTTAAGTGGACTCCGGGGATGGTGGAGGACAGGAAGGCCTGGAGGAATGTTGTCCACGGGGTCGCGATGGGTCAGACACGACTTCGCGACTAACAACAACAACAAATTCTCACTGAAGGGCCTCTGAAAGGCGCTTTGCACACCAACACTCAGGACTTTGCTACAATGCAGCTAATAAAGTGTTACAGTAGGAATATACAGAGGACAGACTGCAAGTTGAAGATAAACACCACAAACTTTCAAGATATTTTAAAAGTACTAGCACAATACAAATGCTTATGGATATGATTAGATATGGCAGATCAATAGACAAAGATACGTCATGAACTTTTAGGGTCGGGAGAGGGAGAAAACAATGAACACTAGCCTACAGCAATATTTACAGTCCCATTTGAGAAATTATAATTAGTATATATTTTTTGTTTTGTGTAATCTGTTTTCTTCAATATTATTTTAGCGGTCCCTGCTGGATCTCATTCATGCGGCTGTCTTAATGGCTCCAAAGCAAACTCTGAATTATCAAGTCATAGGTTAATACTGGGCCATCACTATGAATGTTCGATAAATATGGGCTGTCCGGTCCAGTCTACCTCCCCACAGAAGTTGCCTGCCTTTCAGTTCTGCCAGCCTTCCATCTCAACCTGAAATCATGCTACATCCATACAGAAAATATTTTCTTACTAGGGTACCCAAATGGTAAGAGTTCTTGATTTCAGATTAAAATACAGAATTTTTAAAATACCTTCTAAAATTATTAAACAGATTGCCAAAATTTATGGAAATTTACGCTTTAAGCTGCTTAGCAAAAATATATCCCTTAGTGATACCCTGAGAAAGTAACAATTTAAGTAATATAGTTGAGGAAAAATGGAATGTTAGGAACACAGTGTTGGTAAAAAATTAAATATTGGTTGAAAAACAATAAAATATTTTATAATTCAATGCTCAAATTAGTATTATCCAGCAGAGGGCATCCATAACCTATTAAGATAGTTACACTTGAGACCTGGTTCTTCTTGTGTTACCACAGGTATGAAAATTTAGGGAAATTTGCCACTTCATCAGATAATCAGCATACTGGGAGGTGCATTGTGGGAAAAAAGTCACTACCACAAAAAAATGTAATTGTGCTCTGTGTCTTTCTCAATATTTCATGCAGATACTTACACCATCAATTCCACCATCAATTATCTTTAAGCATCCTTCACTTTAACAAAAATATTTCCCAAAGAAAGTTGATTTCCTACCCTTTCTAAATCCTTCTTCTCGTCTGCAGGCTGAAGAATTTTGGAGCCCATATTTTAGCAAAGATATGTGGCAGAGACAAAAAAAAATTAATCAAATTGTCTGATTTTATATGTTTTATTACGTTTAGTATCTTGTAGAATCAGGATTTGAAAGTTACATTCTAGTACTCTATTATTAAAGCTCAGAAGAGATTATTAAAATAGGAAGCAAACGTTGCTGTGACTGCTAAATCAAAGCGATCTTCACAACTCAGGCAGTGGAGACGGTTGAGGAGGAGACAGAGAGACCAGGAATGCCGGGATGCAGAACATATTTTCGGCAGGGAGCTAAACGATGCAGCCACACCCAGTGGCATCATTGTCCTATTCCCCATTCGTTTTCACTTTTGACATGCTGAAGGCAGACCCAGAGAAAGGAACTCAGTCAATGCTGGGAGGGACCACTCTTCCCAGTGCTGGCCAGCTGGGGCTTCTCCTCCATGCCCTCCCAATGAGGGCAGCAACAAGCACACAAAGAAAGGTGTGGACAGTGCCAGGAAGAGCCATGTGGCACCCAACGGGAGTACGGGAAGCTTCCTTTAAGACCCCTACCATCTCCACAGGCCGAAGACCCACCCCAGGGAGGAGATGATGCAGGCTGGATGAGGGACCTCTTGAGGTTCCTCATAGCTGCCATTGTGCAAAAGCTGCTGCAATTCTACTCTTCAGCAAAGACACTCAGGCAGACTCTTGTGTGAGGAAAAAGTACAATTACCCTACATCAATGCAGATGGGTCTCCGTGTGGGTGCAGAAAAGCAACCTGGAAGGCTGCACTTCAGGACTGGGAGAGGATCACAGAGGAACCTCCTAGGAATTCCACCTCTGCCCATGTAAATCTCAGAAACAGGCCTGAGATGCTGCATGAGAGGCGAGTCAGCAGCAGTCTGACTTGTTCTATAAATCTGATGTATGTCTTCTAGAAAGAGACGTAGTGGTTCAGTTTGGTACTTGAAACAGTGGGGGCTAAATATATTTTAAAAGCCAGTAGCTACCTCTCCTGCTTGCACACACACTGCAAAGTCTCAGTGATATTGAGGGACATGAACTTGGTTTATTAGGCTTTCAAGTGCAGCTTACAAATACGGTCATGGGAGCTTGCACTGTAGTTCATGCAAGCCCCATTGAAATCAATGGAGGCTGCACAGCAGCAGGGTTCTGTGGATTGCACCCAAGAACTATAAAGCAGGCAGCTTAGGTTACATGTAGGTCACAATGAATAATACTCATTGCTTGGCCAATGTGAGCTGCAATGTTGCTGCTTAAGTTGAAATGACAAGCTTTTATTATTCCTAAGCACTTGATTTCTGAAACATTTGCACAATCTGTTAAGTCCAGACAAATTTAAATGGTTCTGACATGCATCCTGCTAGGGTCAGTGACAAGGATAATGCCTCTGTTCGCGGGTAAAATTTTGTGGCATATAGGTCACACTCTTAAGGGGAATCAACTGTGTGTCTCTTCTTTGCATTTCTACCACAATCTTTCATCCTGCAGCCTGGAGCTGAGAGTGAAATGCAAGAAAGGAGTCGAGCGCTCAAAGCAAAAATCTGCTTCCAGGACAATCCATTATATCTGACAAGTTAAATGTTCCATGGTAGACCATATGGCATCAGAGCAGAGCTGACGATGGAAGAGGGAAACTCAGCAAATGCATCACAATTAAGGAGTTTGACTATAGACTATACACCAATTTGCTTTATTTTTATTTTTTAAATTTGGGGGGCCATATATATTTAGTGGTAGCCCTAATTAGCTCACCCTGCACTCTAGGTTTTGCTTACTCACAGTTCACCAGAATGTCACTTTCTTTAATCTTATGATCATGGCTAGTTGATCCATTCACACTCTACCGAAAGATGTGCAACATTAAAATGTGTTTTACCATCCCATGTTATAGCCACACATGGTACTATATTTTAATAGCAGAAGAGAAAGAAACTAGGGACTCATAGGATCATCACAGGGCTTGATGCCAGATATTAGTTCAGTTATATGATTATATGAAATTCAGCAATTTCACCAAGACTCCCAACTGTTGGGACTATTGTCCTTATGTCTCCTGCATAAGGAACAAATTTCCCTCACCTCTAGATCGAATGCATTTGACTTCACCTAGATCAGATGCACTACCGATGCTCCCTAACTTACTCGTTTTCTCCCACACTCAGACTACTTGTGAACATTCCGTGACATGTGAACCGGCCAGCCAATGGCTGAAGGCAGCATGTTGCAGCTGACAAAACATCAGTGTATTATTTCTGAGACAACAGATGATGATGATTTACGACTACAGTCTAAAATGGAAAACACCAACACTATGTCCCCAAATATGCTATTTGGCCCAAATAGAGTTGAAGCAAGATGGTTGCACAACGGGAGGGAGGGTTCACACAACCTGGGAAGGAAAAGAAGTAATTGTGGGTTCTTTTCCCCTCCCAGCGTGTGCTGGTTAGCCACTGCCTCATTTCCAACATTCCCTATGCTGTGCATAAATTGCTACGGCATCCAAACTTGGTGCAGTTAGATAGCAAAGGCTATTTCCCAACCACCCCAGGCTCCTAAAAAAGCTATGAGTTGCAGGATGGTTTAAGAGCCAGCCCTGCCACCTAGCTCATCAGCTGCAGATGCCATGGCAACTGTGCATGGGATGGGTAAATATGGAAGTGGAGAAGCATGTGACTGGCATGGGTGGGTGGATGGGGTTCTTTCCCTTCCCTAATTGTCTAAACCCAGTCAGAGTGTTTTCCTGATAGATGGCATGCAGTAAGACAATCAGAAGGCAGATCAGCATTCTCCCAATGGTAGTTTTCTAATTAATGCTAGTTCACCAGAAAGCTGTTGAGTGTGGACCAGGGTTTTATTTCATAGGTTCCTTAGGGGTGGGTCACCTCCCTATCACAGAAGGCTTCTATTGTGAATGGCCAACTGAATTCATAAGATCTTCTTCACCTTTGCCTCCTGATGGACCTTCACACAACTAGATACTCACTCACTCTACACCCAAGGCCATGCTATGCAGTGGTGGGGCTTATGAGTCACAGGGCGTTAGGGTACCCTGGCTGAACCTCTTCGGTACTGGCTCCATCATTCTGGTGGGCTCTTGAGCAAGATGTTTTCAGTGGTCCCTCTCCTCTGCACTCACTCAATGCTGCTCAGTGCTGGGCCAGATTCCCTGGGCAGGGCAAGTAGAAGCCTTGGCTTCTCCTCCTCCTCTTCCTTCCATCAGAGAAGTGAACAGGCCAAAACAGCAAAAAAAGGAATGAGGAGGAACATGTGCAAATTCTAAGCAGTTCTGAGCTTGTCATTCCTTATGCCAGGCCAGAGCTGAATGCATGAATCAGGTTATGATGTATTAAAGCATAACTGTTAAATGAGCTTCACCTGTACCCTAAATCCTGGGTTATGTATATACTCTAGAACAAACTGACAATTTTCACATGTTATCCATGCAGAAAGTGGTCACACCCCAGTGGAAGCCTTAGGCTCATGGTCAAGGCATTCATGTCTCATAAGGCTTTTGACTTGTTTCCACCCTGCTGCAAGATACGGTTTTCAGTGATGCTCTGTTATTTCTCAATTCCCCTTTCTTTGTACTTTATTGTACAAATTAAGTATTATACAATACTCACAACCAATTCCAACACAACACAACATGGTACAAAGTAGTTTCAGCTCAGTCTGCCTGCCCACCTGCCCCCCTCTATCTATCTATCTATCTATCTATCTATCTATCTATCTATCTATCTATCTATTAAGTTATACACTTCTATAGCATCTGACTGCCTTGGGGTTCTTTCTTAAATGTCATAATCTGCCTGCAGGCTCCTATTTCCAAAGATGGGATGTAAAAATTTAGATAAATGATTGGCTAAAGCTTTACATGTCAACAGGCCCAGATTCAATCCTCAACATTTCCAGATAGAAGCTATACTTTGTGGAGAATGTATAAGAATGTAGAAGGTACTACATGGATTAATACTCTGTTTCACAAACAGAGTATTCTGCTTCAGGTTTTTAATGACTGATCAGCAAAGTTGAAATAAATCTATTTATAAATCTGTAAACTTTACTTGAAAAGCTTGAGCAGTTACATCAGCAGCTTGGCTGTTTGGGGAATGCTGGAAGTTATAGGGGTTTTTCTTCTTAGCCTCAACATGCAAAGAATTGCATTCTTGGGCATCAGTAATGGTACAATATGCTCAGGACCAGGTGCTAAGAACGCCAATTCATACATCCAAGTGGTTCCTAATTCCAATTTGTAAAATAGTGAATTCAAGACTCAAAGTTGGATATGATTGGGACCCTTCAGTAAGGTCCATGGGAGTTGCTCCTAGGCAAATGTGAATGAACTAGCAGCACTCATTGATTACATGAGTTTTCAGCAGTGACTCTAGTAACAAATAACTGAACATGTTAATTTTATGTAAGTTTGCATGTGCGTATAAGAAATGCTTTTTTATGCAAATGATACCTTTTCACTCTTTTTAGATGATGCATCCTAGCAAGTATCATCTTAGAAGATACTCATCATGGTATCTGAGAGAAAAGTGGATTGCTTTTAAATTATTTTTCATTTTTCAAAGTATTTTTCTGCCCCACTACAGGACAATTTCCTGTTTAGGTGACAAGAGGCAAAATTCTGGGGATGCTAAACAGCATCTTGACTGCTATGGGATTTTTGTCAGATTCCCCCTGATGAGGCTAGAAAATTGCTCCAACCTCACACCTGGGACCCTGTGCTCAGATACCTCTTCCTCCTCCAGTGTGGAAAGAATTGTCCCACCTGTTTCTCAGAGGTCAGAAGAACAACTTCAGAGAAGGGCTTTTCCTGGGCAGCAGCCTGACACCACCGCCATCCATTTTATCCTGGGGGCACCTAAGCCTCCTTCCCTCCTGCTTCCATTTGCTGTGCTTAGTGGCCAAAATCTCCAACGTTCTTTGCGGAGAATGAGGAGTGTGGAGGTAACCGCACTCCATAGAATCCACACGTTCAGAAGGTTACATACATTCCCATTCGATTGCAACTTTAGAGAATTAAAATAAAATTCCAACAGGACCACAAATAACAACACAAATCGTACCAACAGTCAGACCGCAACAGACACAAATGAATGAAACTGGTACTCAGTTCAGTTTGTGGGGTAGGTCGGGCTAATTGCTCTTGCGGCTGCTAATCCTATCTTATTAAATGCCTAACAATCTGCAGGATGGACCAGGTGCACAGCTGGCGCAAGGAATTTAAATGTCCCCAAAGAATTACAGTCCGTGTGGGAGAAAGTGAAATGCAGGTATAAAAATCTCCCCCTCGTGGTGCCTCTTCTAAAAGGAAATGATTCCTGCATATCTGGTTTGGCACCCAAGTGCAGACCAGGAACTCCGAAAACATCACATATGGAAAGACCCGGAGCATATGGGCAGTGATCCAGAGAGACAAGGCCACATCTGGACTGGGGTTCCTCATGTCTGCAGCTGTTCCACATGTAAAAGCTGGTGTGCTTGTGGATACGGGGTCTGCAATGGGAGTCCAATAGGGTGGGGGTCCCTACAAGCAGTCTATATTTCTGCCATATGGTTGCCTACTTTTCTTGCCCAAGTGAAGATCCTTCATGTGGCTTAATGAGAGCAAGAGGTGGGGGGAGGGAATTTAAGGACTGGAAACCCCTTGAAAAGAAATATATTAAATGCCATATGTTTCCTAAATTTCAGTTATTAATGACTTGCGATTACGTACATACACACTCCCTAATTCCATGTACTTATAAAAAACTTGAATAGCACCAAAAAAAATCTATTTCTGCCTACTATACAATTCATTATTTGGTGGAAATTAATTTAGGCTCTTTACAATGCCATTATTGAGAGATTATGTGATTATTTACCCTGGTATACAATATGTGACTGAAAAGGGAATTGTTTGAAATGTACATTTCCTATTACTTTCTGTCATGCATACTCCTGTACAGCCCCATACAATTACCATTCATGTACGCTGGGGTGACAACTCTTTAAACTAACAACCCCTAAAAGTGTTCTAAAACCAGTTATTCTGAAAAACGAGATGTCACAATTTGAGCATGGCTAAAGACAACGGCCAGTCAGCTCAGAGCTTCTTTCAATTTGGGTGACTGAACTCTTTGCATATGCTAACTCTGAATTTTAGCCAAAAAATCTCATTTTGTTTTTGTTTTCATCTGCACCAGGGGTGCAAAAAGCACAGGGGGCAAGCCCTTTCTTGTGAGCGCCAAAGAAACACAGTCTTTGCTGCTACTGCTACTAGAAAAACAGCTGGTCTCACTGGTGGGACTGTCGCTGTCCAGAGGAATTAGAGTTCTGGGATAGGAAGGTGGTTGCATGAAATGCAAGAGCATTTTGAAGTCTCCAACCAAGCTGCAGAGAGCTTTAAACACAGTTAATTTGATATGGGGAATATGTCAAGTTTCAAAAAGCGAGTCGGGCCTTTTCAAGGCAAGTCGTAAATTTTACAAAACTAAATCCATTTCACACAATTCTAAGGAGATGGACTGTTCAAGAGGGTTTTTCTTTTGTTTTTCTTTTGCTTCTTGTAAATGATTCCAGCAAAGAACTAATAATGCATCCTTTGCATCTTGATTGTGTGATTTGTACAGCTGCGAGGGATACTTGGTGCAACTTCAGTGAACAAACTACAACACAGAAACAGAGCAAGTCAGAAGGGGTCTCCCGGGCCATCCAGTCTGACCTCCGGCACCAGCCGGCTCCGCTCACGACATGCTCACCATGTGCACGTCCAGCCTATCCTTGAACACCCGCACCGATGGGGCCTCAACCACCTCTCGTGGAAGCCCATGCCACACCCTCGTGGTCCTGACTGTCAGGAAGTGCTTCCTGGCATCCAAATGGAACCTGGTTTCCCTGAGCTTTGCTCCATTGGAGCATGTCCTGCCTTCCTCTGCAGGGGAGAACAGGTCTCTACCCATCTCCATGTGACATCCCCTCACATACCTGTATGTCGCCAACAGATCCCCTCTGAGTCTCCTCTTCTCCAGGCTCAAGAAACCCAGTTCCCTCAGTTTCGCCTCATACGGCATCCCCTGCAAACCGGCCAC